>NC_140019.1:26180143-26351507 GCF_964263955.1 Coregonus lavaretus
ATATAGTGTGTGTTTACCAGAGACGGTAATGTGAAGAACAACATGACCTACACCAAAGTCAAATTAGGATATAACGTTAGGCCAATTAGACAGTGTCCAAGTTCTAAAATTATCAGGTAGAATGCCCTGATTTGATTTCATCACACTCACAACCGTAAGCTACTTCCTGTAATTAGCTTGCCATTGTTTATGTATCTTGCACTACTCATCTCATATGTATATACTGTATTCTATTCTATAATATTCTACTGTATCTTAGTCCATGCTGCTCTGTCATTGCTTGTCCATATATGTATTCTTAAATGTATGTGTATTGGGTATATGTTGGGTAACAGCCTAACCAGCTCTGCTAGGGCGAGTAAAATGTTCAGGTGTTCTCTCATCAAAAGGTGTTCTCTCATTTGTGTCTGGAAGTAGCTTGCAAGCTAGCCAACTTTAGCCAGTTAGCTTGAGTGCTTGATTGCTGTTGTGATGTCAGAATGCTCAGTTCAACCCTACTCCTGTGCCAGAGCGTCCAGTGTGAACGCTCCGAGAGTGAAACGCTATGAATTTACGAACGCCCAGAGTGCACTCTGAGTGCACTCTGGCACTCCAGAGTGAATTTACAAGCACACCCTTAGTTGCCTGGTTTGCTAGATTGACAAATACAAAACCTTTTTTTTTACAAGGATAGGTTTATTGGTGTTAAAATACACCAGTTATGCTATTTTGGACAGCCAGGCTGCTGATGTCATGCAGCCTGTCATTTTTGTGTTTATACTTTTTCATAACGACAACGACAAGTTTGATGTTGGACACTATCGTACTCACTCTGTTTAGCACATGGCCTCACATGTGAATCCTTAAAGAGATGGGTGGGGCTTAAGAGGGTGTGAACGATGCAGAATGGGTGTAGACAAAGAAGAGCTCTCCTTTAGGTGTGCTGAAACATTCAAGGGTCATTTTCTCAAAAGTGGGGTTACAAGTTTATCAACGTTCAAAGCAGAATTTCTTTCCCATTGTTCCTCAAAGGCAGTGAATTATATATCATTTTCTAGCACTGAGTCTTTACTTTTATCCAATGTAAAACACTATTCATTATGGGATGAACTCTCTCAATCAACGCATGTGAAGACTCAAGGTGTTTTGCAAGGCAAGGTCAAAAACAAGTTGAAACAAAACTATGGTTACGGGCTATGGGATGACGAAAGAGAAGTGCTGCTTCTACAAGGTCTACAATCAACGCTTGATTGTGTCTGTCACTTTCTGTCTCTTTTTAGTGAATACATAAAAACACTGAATTAAGGAAGAATTATTAAGCGCAGAGACCAATTAGAGAATAGATTGGAATTTAACATGAGTTCCACTCCTCTTCAGTCATAAGGAGAGTACAATTCACATACTAGAGTAACGATGAACTAGAACTCAACATCAATAATGTATGAAGAGCGGTGAATGAATATATACTGAATGAAAATATAAATGCAACATGTAAAGTGCTGGTCCCATGTTTCATGAGCTGATATAAAAAATCCCAGATATGTTCCATATGAACAAAAATCTTATTTCTCTCAAATGTTGTGCACAAATTTGTTTACATCCCTGTTAGTGAGCATGTCTCCTTTGCAAAGATAAGCCATCCACCTGACAGATGTGGCATATCAAGAAGCTGATTAAACAGCATGATCATTACACAGGTGCACCTTGTGCTGGGGACAATAAAAGGCCACTCTAAAATGTGCAGTTTTGTCACACAACACAATACCACAGATGTCTCATGTTTTGAGGGATCGTGCAAATTGTCATGCTGACTGCAGAAATGTCCACCAGAGCTGTTGCCAGAGAATTGAATGTTCATTTCTCTACCGTAAGCCGCCTCCAACGTCGTTTTAGAGAATTTGGCAGTATGTAAAACTGTGCTCACAACCTCAGAACATGTGTATGGCATTGTGTGGGCGAGCAGTTTGCTGATGTCAATGTTGTGAACAGAGTGCCTAATGGTGGCGGTGGGGTTTTGGTATGTGCAGGCATAAGCTATGGACAACTAAGACAATTGCATTTTATCGATAGCAATTTGAATGCACAAAAATACCATGACGAGATCCTGGGGCCCATTGTGAGGCCCATTTTTCTTTAAGGTGTTTGTGACCAATAAATGCATATCTGTATTCCCAGTCATGTGAAAATCCATAGATTAGGGCCTAATGAATTTATTTCAATTGACTGATTTTCTCATATACAGTGCCCTCCACTTGACTTCGGCGATGTCATTTACAAAATAGCCTCCAACACTCTACTCAGCAAATTGGATGTTGTCTATCACAGTGCCATCCGTTTTGTCTCCAAAGCCCCATATAATACCCACCACTGTGACCTGTACGCTCTTGTTGGCTGGTCCTCACTACATATTCGTCGCCAAACCCACTGGCTCCAGGCCATCTATAAATCACTGCTAGGCAAATCCCCGCCTTATCTTAGCTCATTGGTCACCATAGCAACACCCACCCGTAGTCTGCGCTCCAGCGGGTATATCTCACTGGTCATCCCCAAAGCCAACACCTCCTTTGGCCGCAATAACTTGCTAAATTTGTACACACTGTATATATATATGTATTTCTGTTTCTGTATTTTTGACTTTGTTTTGTTTTACCCCATATGTAACTCTGTGTTGTTGTTTTTTATCGCACTGCTTTGCTTTATCTTGGCCAGGTCGCAGTTGTAAATGAGAACTTGTTCTCAACTGGTTTACCTGGTTAAATAAAGGTGAAATAAAATAAAATAAAAAATTGGCACCCCTGTTTAAGATGTGGTTGAGGACTTCCAAAAAATCTCCTTTTTTTTTAAACAACATAGAACCCAAATGCAAAAAAATAGAACAATCCAACCTTTTATTTAAGTACATTACTTTGGTGGTAAAAAAAAAAATCACACTTTTAGAAAAATAAAAACTTGAAATCATGTGTCCCACAATTATTGGCACCCCTAACAATTCCGCTGAAAATGTTAATTGTTTTTTTTTTAAATATATTTTTCTGTAGTTGCTAAAGTTGGTCAGGGTATCTAGGAACTTTTAATTAGTAATTCATGACTTCCTGTTTCCCTGGGGTATAAATATGACGTGACACAGAGGCCTAATTCTCTAACCCATTTGTCAACATGGCAAAGACAAGAGAACACACCATTCAAGTAAGGCAGATTTGTGTCGACCTTCATAAGTCAGGCAATGGCTACAAGAAAATAGCCACTCGCCTTAACTTGCCCGTATCTACAGTCAGAGGAATCATTAAGAAGTTTAAAACAACTGGAACAGTGACAAACAAGGCTGGAAGAGGTCCCAAGTTTATCTTGCCACAACGCACAGTGAGGAGGATGGTAAGAGAAGTACAAAAAAAGTCCTAAGCTCACTGTCACAGAATTGCATCAAAGAGTGGCATCTTGGGGTCACAAAGTCTCCAAAACAACCATCAGACGCTCTCAACATGCCAACAAGCTGTTTGGGAGGCATGCAAGGAAAAAGCCTTTTCTCACTAATACTAACAAACGTAAACGTCTGGAGTTTGCTAAGCGGCACTGGGACTTCAACTGGGATCGTGTGCTTTGGTCAGATGAGACTAAGATTGAGCTTTTTGGCAACAAACACTCTAAGTGGGTCTGGCGTAAAACAAAAGATGAGTATGCCGAAAAGCACCTCATAGTCACCGTGAAGTATGGTGGAGGATCTGTGATGCTGTGGGCCTGTTTCTCTTCCAAAGGCCCTGGGAACCTTGTTAGGGTGCATGGCATTATGAACGCTTTGAACTACCAGGACATTTTAAATAAAAACCTGATGGCCTCTGCCAGAAAGCTGAAGATGGGTCGTCATTGGGTCTTTCAGCAGGATAATGATCCAAAACATGTGGCAAAATCTACACAAAAATGGTTCAGCAGTCACAAACTCAAGGTCCTCCCATGGCCATCTCAGTCCCCAGACCTCAACCCAATCGAAAACCTGTGGGGCGAGCTAAAGAGGAGAGTGCATAAGACAGGACCCAGGACACTGGATAATCTAGAAGGATTGTGCAAAGAAGAATGGTCAAAGATCCCTCTCTGTGTTCTCCAATCTTGTGAAATGTTATAGGAGGAGATTAAGTGCTGTCTTGTTGGCAAAAGGGGGTTGTACAAAGTATTAACATCAGGGGTGCCAATAATTGTGGGACACATGATTTCAAGTTTTTTTTTTCTAAATGTGTGATTTTTTTTTTTTACACCAAAGTAATGTACTTAAATAAAAGGTTGGATTTTTCTCTTTTTTTGCATTTGGGTTCTATGTTGTTTAAAAAAAAAGGAGAATTTTTGGAAGTCCTCGACCACATCTTAAACAGGGGTGCCAATAATTGTGGAGGGTACTGTAACTCAGTAAATTCTTTGAAATTGTTGCAGGTTAAGTTTATATTTTTGTTCAGTATATTATATTCCATGATTACAAAAATACTTCTCCATGACTTCTATGGAGATTTCCCTCTGTAGCCTGTTTGAGGTGTGTTCGATTGATTTAAGTCTTTTGAGTATATCTAAATGTATCAATTTACAGTATAAACCATTTCAATATGAATATGTCATAGATAACCATTTAACTCAAGCATTCGCTCTAGGACTTATTTTAGGGTTTAGCTATGGACAACAGATTTTCTGAACAAAGTTATGACACCAGCCATCTGCATTAACAATCCATCCCTAAGTCATACAACGTCTTTTTTTCACAATTGGATTGGGAATGCATGTCCTGTTTGCCTAGCTAGTGGACAAAAACCTTGACAGCCTCTTCAAAACACAACAAAAGCTGCAGTGAAAATGGATGTTGATGGAAAACAGGAGCAATAATCGGATTTAAAGATGCTGGAGAGTGAAGACGAAACTGTGTACGATTGAGGTGAAAAGGACAAGGGGGGTGAAAAGGACTGTGAGATTTAATCCTCCCTTCACGCTGAAAACTTGGACATAGTCCAGTCTTTAACAAACTATAAGTATGGAGATGAGCACAGAGGAGGTCGTCCAAGAGCAGTTTTTTTTTTAAACATGCACCCTGGACAATGTCTGACCCATAATCCTCTAGTGTGGTGCCCACCTCCAGCCCAGATGTAAGCAGTGCTGGGACAAACCATGGAGGATTAGGAGCTCCCTCCCTCTATGGTTGCCTGTGTCAGGACACCAGCGGAGGGCAAAGCGGTGCTGGAATGCCCCTCCATTGTGAGTCTGTGCTCATTTCTGTGGCTGACAAATGGAGTGGCTACTGATACAATGTGGGGAAGGAGGAGGGGAGGTGGGGCCCCACAATGGCAACAGGTGCTGAGGGGACACCTAATATTTGCACAGCGGCTTCCGTTACACACAAGCTAACGGCCATAGAAAGGGGGCGACTGCCTTGCCATAAAGGCTCCAGTATACACACACATAAATCCTGGACTGACTCCTGTATCCTCATCTTACCGCACCCTCCCCTTCTCCTTCTCACCAAATCCCTTTAGGTGAAAACAATTGTCCAGATGTATCTTGGCAACACGTCATTATTGCAGAGGTCAAGCCCAGACAGACCTTCACCACTGACGACAAGTACCCTCTCTTCTTCTCCCACAGTTCAGTCTGCCAGGCACATGGCTGACCACGCTCCAGCTTTGGTCACACTTTTGAGCCATGACGGCAGCTGTGCAAGAGTACCTTTATGTCCATTTTTTCTCAAGCCAGAGCATTGATTGCCATTGCCTCAACATAGTCAGTTCACTGTGTCATTCCTAGTTGGGTTTACAATTATGCCTTTGCAACTCACTTTAAGAGACATAAATAAATATAGATAGCTCTGCTCACGTACACGAAAATATGATATGTGGTTGAACTAGAGCAATGGAATCCGATTTGAAAATGTATAGTTGCAGCACTCGCTGCCTTAATAATGTGGAACACACAATAACAGCACAGCCATTCTCCTCACTGTCATGGCTGTCACTAACAATTTGGCAAATATTGCTCTTAAGTGGGAGGTCTACTGTTCCCGGCTATTTCCACCACTGAATAAAATCTGTTTGGAGCAATGTTTTCTTCTCTATTTTTACCTCCTGAATAATGTGAAGAGTGACAATGGGTTAAAATGTGGAACAAGTAGGAATAAGTTTAGGAATAAGTTGGTATGGATGGACTGATGGGGTGGCAGCAAACACACTAAGCTGATAGTGAAAGGGTGGAAAAGGGGGGTATATTTTCTAGGTGAAGTGGGGGGTCGAGTGGTGGGTAACTAATTGTGTTTATGCAAAAGAGTTTATATCTATTTTTCCAGCCGGGCCAACCGGGTCACGAGGGTTCATCACAACAAGACGTGGCAGGTGGAGAATAAATGATACAGGAAGTAAACTATGCATGAGTGGACCAAAATAAATCACATATCTGTTACCTGTTATCAATATACAGTACCAGTCAAAAGTTTGGACACACCTACTCATTCAAGGGTTTTTCTTTATTTTGACTATTTTCTACATTGTAGAATAATAGTGAAGACATCAAAACTATGAAATAACACATATGGAATCATGTAGTAACCAGAAAAGTGTTAATCAAATCAAAATATATATTATATTTTAGAATCTTCAAAGTAGCCACCCTTTGCCTTGATGACAGCTTTGCACATGCTTGGCATTCTCTCAACCAGCTTCATGAGGTAGTCACCTGGAATGCATTTCAATTAACAAGTGTGCCTTATTAAAAGTTAAATTGTGGAATTTCTTTCCTTCTTTGTGCGTTTGAGCCAATCAGTTGTGTTGTGACAAGGTAGGGGTGGTATACAGAAGATAGCCCTTTTTGGTAAAAGACCAAGTCTATATTATGGCAAGAACAGCAAATAAGCATAGAGAAACAACAGTCCATCATTACTTTAAGACATGAAGGTCAGTCATTCTGGAATGTTTAAGTGCAGTCGCAAAAACCATCAAGGGCTATGATGAAACTGGCTCTCATGAGGACCGCCACAGGAAAGGAAGACCCAGAGTTACCTCTGCTGCAGAGGATAAGTTCATTAGAGTTACCAGCACCTCAGATTGTAACCCAAATAAATGCTTCACAGAGTTCAAGTAACAGACACATCTCAACATCAACTGTTCAGAGGAGACTGCGTGAATCAGGCCTTCATGGTCGAATTGCTGCAAAGAAACCACTACTAAAGGACACCAATAAGAAGAAGAGATATGCTAGGGCCAAGAAACATGAGCAATGGACATTAGACCGGTGGAAATTTGTCCTTTAGTCGGATGAGTCCAAACTTGAGATTTTTGGTTACAACCGCCGTGTCTTTCTGAGATGCAGAGAAGGTGAACGGATGATCTCCGCATGTGTGGTTCCCACCATGAAGCATGGAGGAGGAGGTGTGATGTTGTGGGGGTGCTTTTCTGGTGACACTGTCTGTGATTTATTTAGAATTCAAGGTACACTTAACCAGCATGGCTACCACATCATTCTGCAGCAATATGCCATCCCATCTGGTTTGCACTTAGTGGGAATATAATTTGCTTTTCAACAGGACAATGACCCAAAACACACCTCCAGGCTGTGTAAGGGCTATTTGACCAAGAAGGATGATGGAGTGCTGCATCAGATAACCTGGCCTCCACAATCACCCGACCTCAACCCAATTGAGATGGTTTGGGATGAGTTGGACCGCAGAGTGAAGGAAAAGCAGCCAACAAGTGCTCAGCATATGTGGGAACTCCTCCCAGACTGTTTGAAAAAAAATTCTCATGAAGCTGGTTGAGAGAATGTCAAGAGTGTGCAAAGCTGTCATCAAGGCAAAGGGTGGGTACTTTGAAGAATCTCAAATATAAAATACATTTTGATTTGTTTAACACTTTTCTGGTTACTACATGATTCCATATGTGTTATTTCATAGTTTTGATTTCTTCACTATTATTCTACAATGCAGAAAATAGTAAAAATAAAGAAAAACCCTTGAATGAGTAGGTGTGTCCAAACTTTTGACTGGTACTGTCAAAAGTTTTTTTGACCTATGATAGTTAATTTGTACCTATGATAAAAATTACAGATCTCTACATGCTTTGTAAGTAGGAAAACCTGCAAAATCGGCAGTGTATCAAATACTTGTTCTCCCCACTGTGTGTATATATATATATATATATATATATATATATATATATATATATATATATATATATATATATATATATATATATATATATATATATACACACAGAGAACAAGTATTTGTTCCAGCATGACAACGACCCGAAACACACAGCCAGGGCAACTAAGGAGTGGCTCCGTAAGAAGCATCTCAAGGTCCTGGAGTGGCCTAGCCAGTCTCCAGACCTGAACCCAATAGAAAATCTTTGGAGGGAGCTGTCCGTATTGCCCAGCGACAGCCCCGAAACCTGAAGGATCTGGAGAAGGTCTGTATGGAGGAGTGGGCCAAAATCCCTGCTGCAGTGTGTGCAAACCTGGTCAAGACCTACAGGAAACGTATGATCTCTGTAATTGCAAACAAAGGTTTCTGTACCAAATATTAAGATCTGCTTTTCTGATGTATCAAATACTTATGTCATGCAATAAAATGCAAATTAATTACTTAAAAATCATACAATGTGATTTTCTGGATTTTTGTTTTATATATATATATATATATATTTTTGTTTTATAATGTCCTTGTATATAATAACAGACTAATTTATGAAAGGTTTTTCATTTGGAGCCTACTGGACATTACCTGTCCTGGTATAACACTGGTCCTGGTATAACAATGGTATAACACTGGTCCAGGTATAACACTGGTATAACACTGGTCCTGGTATAACAATGGTATAATGCTGGTCCTGGTATAACACTGGTCCTGGTATAACACTGGTCCTGGTATAACACTGGTATAATGCTGGTCCTGGTATAACACTGGTCCTGGTATAACACTGGTATAATGCTGGTCCTGGTATAACACTGGTCCTGGTATAACACTGGTCCTGGTATAACACTGGTATAATGCTGGTCCTGGTATAACACTGGTCCTGGTATAACACTGGTCCTGGTATAACACTGGTATAATGCTGGTCCTGGTATAACACTGGTCCTGGTATAACACTGGTCTGGTATAACACTGGTCCTGGTATAACACTGGTATAACGCTGGTCCTGGTATAACACTGGTCCAGGTATAACACTGGTATAACGCTGGTCCTGGTATAACACTGGTCCAGGTATAACACTGGTGTAACAGTGGTCCTGGTATAACACTGGTATAACACTGGTCCTGGTATAACACTGGTATAACACTGGTCCTGGTATAACACTGGTCCTGGTATAACAATGGTATAACGCTGGTCCTGGTATAACACTGGTCCAGGTATAACTCTGGTATAACACTAGTCCAGGTATAACACTGGTATAACACTGGTCATGGTATAACAATGGTAAAACACTGGTCCAGGTATAACACTGGTATAACACTGGTCATGGTATAACACCGGTCCTGGAATAACACCGGTCCTGGAATAACACTGGTCCTGGCATAACACTAGAATAACACTGATACTGGTATAACACTGGTAAAACACTGGTCCTGGTATACCACTGGTCCTAGTATAAAACTGGTCCTAGTTTAACACTGGTCCTGGTATAACACTGGTCCTGGTATTACATTTACATTTTAGTTATTTAGCAGACACTCTTATCCAGAGTGACTTACAGTTAGTGAGTGCATAAATTTTTTCATACTGGCCCCCCGTGGGAATCGAACCCACTGGTAGAACACTAGTCTGGTATAACACTGGTCCTGGTATAACACTGGTCCTGGCATAACACTAGTATAACACTGGTCCTGGCATAACACTGGTCATGGTATGACACTGGTATAACACTGGTATAACACTGGTCCTGGTATAACACTGGTCCTGGTAAAACACTGGTCCTGGTAAAACACTGGTCCTGGTATAACACTGGTTTAACACTGGTCCTGGTAAAACACTGATCCTGGTATAACACTGGTATAACACTGGTCCTGGTATAATACTGGTCCTGGTATAACACTGGTCTGGTATAATACTGGTCCTAGTATAACACTGGTATAACACTGGTCCTGGCATAACACTGGTCCTGGTATGACACTGAGCTTGAGCTTGATGCCTTGATAAGTTCCTTTCCTGAGGATGGCTCACCCCTCACAGTTCTGGGTGACTTTAACCTCCCTATGTCTACCTTTGACTCATTTCTCTCTGCCTCCTTCTTTCCACTCCTCTCCTCTTTTGACCTCACCCTCTCACCGTCCCCCCCTACTCACAAGGCAGGCAATATGCTTTACCTCATCTTTACTAGATGCTGTTCTTCTACTAATCTCACTGCAACTCCCCTCCAAGTCTCCGACCACTACTTTGTATCCTTTTCTCTCTCCTCCAACACTACTCACTCTGCCCCTACTCAGATGGTACTGCGCCGTCGCAACCTTTGCTCTCTCTCTCCCGCTACTCTCTCCTCTTCCATCATATTATTTCTTCCCTCTGCTCAATCCTTCTCCCTCCAATCTCCTGATTCTGCCTCCTCAACCCTCCTCTCCTCCCTTTCTGCGTCCTTTGACTCTTTATGTCCCCTATCCTCCCGGCCGGCTCGGTCCTCCCCTCCTGCTCCGTGGCTTGACAACTCATTGCGAGCTCACAGAACAGGGCTCCGGGCAGCTGAGCGGAAATGGAGGAAAACTAGACTCCCTGCGGACCTGGCATCTTTTCACTACCTCCTCTCTACATTTTCTTCCTCTGTTTCTGCTGCTAAAGCCACTTTCTAACACTCTAAATTCCAAGCATCTGCCTCTAACCCTAGGAAGCTCTTTGCCACCTTCTCCTCCCTCCTTCTCAAAAAACATACACTCGATCCCTCCGATGTCAACAACTACAGATCAGTATCCCTTCTTTCTTTTCTCTCCAAAACTCTTGAACGTGCCGTCTTTAGCCAACTCTCTTGCTATCTCTCTCAGAATGACCTTCTTGATCCAAACCAGTCAGGTTTCAAGACTGGTCATTCAACTGAGATTGCTTGTGTGGATGACGGATCACCACCTCAAGCTGAACCTCGGCAAGACGGAGCTGCTCTTCCTCCTGGGGAAGGACTGCCCGTTCCATGATCTCGCCATCACGGTTGACAACTCCGTTGTGTCCTCCTCCCAGAGTGCAAAGAGCCTTGGCGTGACCCTGGACAACACCCTGTCATTCTCCGCTAACATCAAGGTGGTGACCCGATCCTGTAGGTTCATGCTCTACAACATTCGCAGAGTACGACCCTGCCTTACACAGGAAGCGGCACAGGTCCTAATCCAGGCACTTGTCATCTCCCGTCTGGATTACTGCAACTCGCTGTTGGCTGGGCTCCCTGCCTGTGCCATTAAACCCCTACAACTCATCCAGAATGCTGCAGCCCGTCTGCTGTTCAACCTTCCGAAGTTCTCTCACGTCACCCCACTCCTCTGCACACTCCACTGGCTTCCAGTTGAAGCTCGCATCTGCTACAAGACCATGGTGCTTGCCTACAGAGCTGTGAGGGGAACGGCACCTCCGTACCTTCAGGCTCTGATCAGTCCCTACACCCAAATGAGGGCATTGCGTTCATCCACCTCTGGCCTGCTGGCCCTCCTACCTCTGCGGAAGCACAGTTCCCGCTCAGCCCAGTCAAAACTGTTCGCTGCTCTGGCACCCCAATGGTAGAACAAGCTCCCTCACGACGCCAGGACAGCGGAGTCACTCACCACCTTCCGGAGACACTTGAAACCCCACCTCTTTAAGGAATACCTGGGATAGGATAAAGTAATCCTTCTACCCACCCTTACCCCACCCCCATTTTTTTAAATATATATATATATATATATATATATATATATATATATATATATATATATATATATATATATATATATATATATATATATATATTGTAAAGTGGTTGTCCCACTGGCTATCATAAGGTGGATAAGAGTGTCTGCAAAATGACGAAAATGTAAATGTATAACACTGGTCCTGGTAAAACACTGGTCATGGTATAACAATGGTATAACACTGGTCCAGGTAAATCACTGGTCCTGGTATAACACTGGTTTAACACTGGTCCTGGTATAACACTGGTCCTGGTATAACACTGGTCTGGTATAATACTGGTCCTGGTATAACACTGGTATAACACTGGTCTGGTATAACACTGGTCCTGGTATAACACTGGTCTGGTATAACACTGGTCCTGGTATAACACTAGTCCTGGTATAACACTGGTCCTGGTATAAGACTGGTCCTGGCATAACACTGGCCCTGGTACGACACTGGTCCTGGTATAACACTGGTGCTGGTATAACACTGGTCCTGGCATAACACTGGTCCTGGTATGACACTGGTATAACACTGGTCCTGGTATGGAATGCCCATGTAGCCCTTCTCTACTATGGGGCCTGCTGAGAAACCATGTTGACACAGGTACAGAACCTGAGTAATAATACCATCGCTCATCACTATCAGTGTGGCGTCTCTTGTAGAATCAGCTCTCTGCCACCTCTTATCAATGGACATATACATCTCCCAGTCACAACTGGTCCGGCTAGCCATTTAGCATCGTTACCGCTAAATGTAAATACATAGCTAGCGCACCACAATATCTCAGAGGAGAGCCCACATATTTTATTGTGAGTATTCTCAGCAAACCCCCCCTGCTCTCCCATTTCGCCACCAAAGAGAGGGATCAGCGCTGTCATCACCTAGTTCAGCCCCCCGTTGTGCTAAACCAATAAATGAGCTGGACGGGTCTGTGCCGTAGCCTTGGGCTAGAGCGAACAGGTGGCTGTCAAGCGTGGTCATTTTGCACTGTCGCTGGAGACAAACAGGGATGGCCTCTCTCACTTTGGTAAAATGTGAGAGGAAAGTCTGATGACCCCAGGTTGACTACGAGTTGAGGTGGCGGTTTGGGTTAACATTGAAGTTTACCTGGGTTATCAACAGGTGGTGTGAAGGGAACTAAATATGACATGGTGCATATAGTATGCTATATATACAAAAGTATGTGGACACCCCTTCAAATTAGTGGATTAGGCTATTTCAGCCACACCCGTTGCTGACAGGTGTATAAAATTGAGCATGCAGCCATGTAATCTCCATAGACAAACATTGGCAGTAGAATGGCCTTACTGAAGGGCTCAGTGACTTTCAACGTGGCACCGTCATAGGATGACACCTTTCCAACAAGTCAATTCGTAAAATGTCTGCCCTGCAAGAGCTGCCCCGGTCAACTGTAAGTGCTGTTATTGTGAAATGGAAATGTCTAGGAGCAACAACGGCTCAGCCGCGAAGTGGTAGGCCACACAAGCTCACAGAACGGGACCGCCGACTGCTAAAAATCATATGTCCTCGGTTGCAACACTCACTACCGAGTTCCAAACTGCCTCTGAAAGCAACGTCAGCACAAGAACTGTTCGTCGGGAGCTTCATGAAACGGGTTTCCATGGCCTTGCAGCCACACACAAGCCTAAGATCACCATGCGGAATGCCAAGCGTCGGCGGCTGGAGTGGTGTAAAGTTAGCTGCCATTGGACTCTGGAACAGTGGAAACGCGTTCTCTGGAGTGATGAATCATGCTTCACCATCTGGCAGTCCGACAGACGAATCTGGGTTTGGCGGATGCCAGGAGAACGCTACCTGCCCCAATGCATAGTGCCAACTGTAAATTTGGTGGAGGAGGAATAATGGTCTGGGGCTGTTCTTCATAGTTCGGGCTAGGCCCTTTAGTTCCAGTGAAGGGAAATCTTAACGCTAAAGCATACAATGACATTCTAAACGATTCTGTGCTTCCAACTTTGTGGCAACAGTTTGGGGAAGGCCCTTTCCTGTTTCAGCATGACAATGCCCCCGTGCACAAAGTGAGGTCCATACAGAAATGGTTTGTCGAGATCTGTGTGGAAGAACTTGACTGGCCTGCACAGAGTCCTGACCTCAACCCCATCAAACACCTTTGGGATTAATTGGAATGTCGACTGAGAGCAAGGCCTAATCGCCCAACATCAGTGCCCGACCACACTAATGCTATTGTGGCTGAATGGAAGCAAATCCCCGCAGCAATGTTCTAACATCGAGTGGAAAGCCTTCCCAGAAGAGCGGAGGCTGTTATAACAGCTAAAGGGGGACCAACTCTATATTAATGCCCATGATTTTGGAATGAGATGTTCGACGAGCAGGTGTCCACATACTTTTGGTCATGTAGTGTATGCACAACATAGATCTACAGAGTTTAGAATAATAAAATAATTGCCTATGAAAGTGGTGTATAGTCAGAAAGTTTAGGAACAGGGAGGAAATGTGAGAGTGGACATGAGAGTGAATCATACATGTGCCTTACGGTGACACAAGACAAATCTGCAGCCACAGGAAATTAACCAACTTAATATGAATGAGGAATAGGGCCCTGCAGTCTTAATTGATGATTTTCTGTATTCATTTTTCCGTCAATGATGGATGGCTTGAAAATAGGAGAGAGAGCCTCAGCCAAGTCATATTTCATATTAATTTTGTGTTATTGATTGGTAACTGATGAGTTTTCATTTTGTAACAGACCTGAATTGTGGCTTACAAGCTCTTATCATCCCTGAATTGTGATTAACTAGCTCTTATGAACCTTTAATAGTGATTAACTAGCTCTTATCAACCCTGAATCGTGATTATCTAGCTCTTATCATCCCTGAATTGTGATTAACTAGCTCTTATGAACCTTGAATTGTGATTAACTAGCTCTTATCAACCCTGAGTCGTTATTATCTAGCTCTTATCATCCCTGAATTGCGATTAACTAGCTCTTATGAACCTTGAATCGTGCAGTATATATAAAAAAATATGTATTCACTAACTGTAAGTCGCTCTGGATAAGAGCGTCTGCTAAATTACTAAAATGTAAAATGTAAATGTGATTATCTAGCCCTTATCATCCCTGAATTGTGATTAACTAGCCCTTATCATCCCTGAATTGTGGTTGACTAGCTCTTATCACCCCTGAATTGTGGTTGACTAGCTCTTATCACCCCTGAATTGTGGTTGACTAGCTCTTATAGGATTTGATGATTTTGTGTTATTTTGGATTAGAACAGGTGTGTACTTTGATGAGTTTAAATGTAAGGAGAGAAATAAGCTACAGTAGGTTACTCTGGTAGCACGTTATTTGAAAAGCTATGACATGTAACACCATTGTATGCTGTGCTATATGACATTGTCATAAATATGGGTCCCATGTGGCTCAGTTGGTAGAGCATGGTGCATGCAACGCCAGGGTTGTGGGTTCCATTCCCACAGGGGAAGACTACGAAAATGTATGCACTCACTACTGTAAGTCGCTCTGGATAAGAGTGTATGCTAAATTACTCCCTACTGTAAGTCTCTCTGGATAAGAGTGTCTGCTAAATAACTCACTACTATAAGTCTCTCTGGATAAGAGTGTCTGCTAAATAACTCACTACTGTAAGTCTCTCTGGATAAGAGTGTCCACTAAATGACTCCCTCCTGTAAGACTCTCTGGATAAGAGTGTCTGCTAAATGACTCCCTACTGTAAGTATCTCTGGATAAGAGTGTCTGCTAAATGACTCCCTACTGTAAGTATCTCTGGATAAGAGTGTCTGCTAAATAACTCACTATTGTAAGTCGCTCTGGATAAGAGTGTCTGCTAAATAACTCACTAATGTAAGTCTCTCTGGATAAGAGTGTCTGCTAAATGACTCCCTACTGTAAGTCTCTCTGGATAAGAGTGTCTTCTAAATGACTCCCTACTGTAAGTCGCTCTGGATAAGAGTGTCCACTAAATGACTCCCTACTGTAAGACTCTCTGGATAAGAGTGTCTGCTAAATGACTCCCTACTGTAAGTATCTCTGGATAAGAGTGTCTGCTAAATGACTCCCTACTGTAAGTATCTCTGGATAAGAGTTTCTGCTAAATAACTCACTATTGTAAGTCGCTCTGGATAAGAGTGTCTGCTAAATAACTCACTAATGTAAGTCTCTCTGGATAAGAGTGTCTGCTAAATGACTCCCTACTGTAAGTCTCTCTGGATAAGAGTGTCTGCTAAATGACTCCCTACTGTAAGTCTCTCTGGATAAGAGTGTCCACTAAATGACTCCCTACTGTAACTCTCTGGATAAGAGTGTGTGCTAAATGACTAAAATGGAAATGTCAAACACAGAACAAATTAAGTTTTCCCCTTCAGTTTTACTCAAGTGTGTCACGATAAAGTATATTGTCATCCACAAACCTATAACTGCAACTAAAGTACTTTTTCCTCATTTGAAAACTCTGTCTGTCTGACCCTGTTCAAACCAGACAATGACCTTTGCCCAGACGTTCCAAAACAAACGGATAAGCAGTCCCCCATCAGTTAGTTCTAAGAAGAAAAAAAAAAACTCAGTGAGAGAAAATAGAAGAAAAAAAAAAAAACAGCCCTTGAAAGCTACTTTCTAATTGTCTCTGTGAGTTTGTGGACACAGAGCAGTTAAAAGGTCATTCTGGGCAGGGCTAAAGCGCTCTCTCTGTGATTTTGTACCCAGGGAAAACAGCCGAGCCGAGTACTGAGCTCTGACAGTGTTCTGACCCCCAGCACTTATTGTGAACGGAGGATTTCTCAAACTCTTCAAAATAAACCAACACGTCAGGTCTGTGGCCTTGTCAAAGAGCACCTGGGAGGCAATTTCCTGTTATTTGTGCTAATATTTAAGAGTTACTTGACTGGAAGTGTATAGCCCTGTCTTTTTAGTGCTGTAGCATTCATCCTTTTTCATGACAAATCTGCTCAGTGACAGTGGGCACGACTGAAAAGTGTGGGTTGTCACTTCATGCTTTTCAAATGACTTAAGTGCCTGACAGGGATCTTGTTTTGCGGATGCTATTTCCGAGAGTGAGCAACGCAAAGCACGTTATTATGCGTAAGAAGATTCTGGGAGGGGTAGTCACTCAAGGAAATAAGTCAGATTGTATCCCCTGAACAGATTTGAGGACGTGTTGGAGATGTACAATGTGGAGCGGATCACAGGGCATGGCGGAGGAGATCTCTTTAAATGCTGCGGTGACAGTGGTAGACCCTTGTCATCCCTATTCATAGGATTAAGATTAGCAAGTGAGAGGTAGTGCTCGACTGTGCTGCGGCTTTAGACCAAGTTATTACTCTTCCACTATACTACTCAGAGGGTCACACGTCATAACAGTTTTTAAGTCTCACATACAGTAGGTTGCAGTTGGGAGAGACCGACACAACGATAGAACTGTATCTTTGATCTTTGATCTTGCAGGATTTGTAGGTGCACGGCATAAGGCAAAATGTGTATTATACCATTAACCCTGGAAAACATGTAAATGGTTTTATTTTAGTTAAATTTACCTATTAATGTCACTAATTAGTGGGAGTCCACATACCTGGTGTCTCAGTTCCATGATTAGCAGAAGCAGTTGTGAGCCCACAGTTCGGCCCTCGAGAGGCCTTTAATTGAAAAGCCCAGCAGCTGAGTGTCTAGAGAGTATGCGACGTACAACAAGTTCTTCAGAAACACTAAACAGGTCACCCATGTGATGTACAACTCCACAATAGCTACTTCCAAAAAGCCAAGCCTGTTCTTGGCTCATGTAAGAAGAACTCTATATTAATGGATCATCACAGCCTGCAGAAATCATGACTATTCCTCCAGTAAAGTTTATGGTTTGCCGACAGACAACCGTAGAGGCTAAATGCATTCTCTCTCTCTAGTTATATTATGGATCACAGTATGTATCTATCACACAGTATGTAGATAGTGTCTTCACATATGACTTTATGGTTAATATGGATGATATCAGCCCTACTACAGCAGTAAATATGTAAACAGACGTGTCAGCATGACTTTCCTTTCAAATGTAAAGTGTGAAAAAAATACTCATCCACTGCCTGAAAAATAAACAGTGTGTTAAACTGCATGTATTGGAGCCATTAAACAAGTGCCATGTGATAAGAATCTCCACTTCCCCACTGTTTCACCTTGGAGGCAGTCAGAGGATCAAGGGGCCCAAGTGACAGGGGCAGATAAAAGACAACCTAATCAACACATCCCAGGGAAATAATGACAATGGACTATGAATAAATATTTTCCCAGATGATTAAATGGAGGGTGCTGGTAGTAGTGAGTGTGTGTGTACTGTATGTGTGTGTGGAGGGGGGAGGAGGCCTGGGTCTATGGTGTGTGTGTGTGGAGGGGGGAGGAGGCCTGGGTCCGTGGTGTGTGTGTGTTAGATAGGGAGTGAGGATAAGACTGCTGTTGTCTAAGGCGTGTAATGCTGGAAGGTTATTTTAAAACAGCAGAGCCAAGGAGGCCCTCCCGCCTCTCCCAAACCAGCAAATAAAGGGAAGGCATGTCTCCTGTGTGTGTCCCCAACTAATTATGAGAAAGCTATTCAGAGGGACAGTGATGAACCTCAGAGCACTCCCACAGTATGGAGCAGTGGTAGTCTTTTTTTTTTTTTGTCTGGGGAAGAAGTTCTACACTGGGGAATATGCAGAAGCTTGTTATCAATAAAAATGGTTCCTACCTACTACAGCTTCCAGTAAATCTACACAGAGGAACGTGTGTTTGATGTGAAAGAAAATGTTAGTTTGTGCGTGGGTGTGTATGTGTGTTTGTATGTGTGTGTAAATATGTGCGAGTGGGCCTGTAGGTTTGTAAACAAACTACATATGTGCAGTAATATTTGATTGATCAAGCGAGCACAAAGTGGGGAGTACAGTAAATGAGTTTTTGCATCAGCCGTTGCCGTCTTGCAAATTGGGCTCCTTTCTTTAATGTATGAATTGCCTACAAATCCGTTTGGGAGGGAAGTTGTTAAGGACTTGGAGATGAACACATTCTCCCATTGGCCTAGATATAAAGGCATATTTAGATGAGAAAATACAGCACACCTGGAACGAATGACTGTACGTCCATTCTTGATCATGTGCTTAACAGACTATAAAAACATCCTAAAGGATATTACTTACCAACCAACTTCAATAGAGGGGATATCAATGGACTTACATGCAGACCACTGAAGTGAACCTGAGGCCCGGGAGACTGTTAGGTGAGACAGAGTTGCAAAGTTTGAGCCTGTGCACATGTTGAGCATCAAAGCCTACAAATCAACAGTTTATTTATGGTGACCGATACCATCTAGGGTATATGAAGGAGAGTATCAATCACTCACAAATTGATGTTTCAACACATCATTAGAGCGATGGTAGTGGGATAAGATAAACTTAATGAAACTAATTGGGAATATCCAATAAAATAAAATAAAACTTTATTGGTCGGGTACACAGATTTGCAGCAAAAGGCTTATGTTTCTAGCTCCAACAGTGCAGTAATATCTAGCAATACAAAAACAGTACTTAAAAAGGTTGTAGGAGATGAAACCAGAAACGTTCTGAGCAAATAAAGTAAGACAACACAAAAAAAAACACAGAACTAGATTGGCTAGTTGGCTAGGAGCTAGAAACAGAACTAGGTTGGCTAGGAGCTCAAAACAGAACTAGGTTGGGTAGGAGCTGGGAGCTAGAAACAGAACTAGAAACAGAACCAGGTTGGCTAGGAGTTAGAAACAGAACTAGAAACAGAACCAGGTTGGCTAGGAGTTAGAAACAGAACTAGGTTGGCTAGTTGGCTAGGAGATAGAAACAGAACTAGGTTGGCTAGGAGCTGGGAGCTAGAAACAGAACTAGAAACAGAACTGGGTTGGCTAGTTGGCTAGGAGATAGAAACAGAACTAGGTTGGCTAGTTGGCTAGGAGCTAGAAACAGAACCAGAAACAGAACTAGGTTGGCTAGAAGCTAAAACCAGAACTAGGTTCGCTAGTTGGCTAGGAGCTAGAAACATAACTAGGTTGGTTAGTTGGCTAGGAGCTAGAAACAAAACTAGGTTGGCTTTGAGCTGGGAGCTAGAAACATAACTAGAAACATAACCAGGTTGGCTAGTTGGCTAGGAGCTAAAAAACTGAACTAGGCACGCTAGTTGGCTAGGAGCTAGAAACAGAACTAGGTTGGTTAGTTGGCTAGGAGCTAGAAACAGAACTAGAAACATAACTAGGTTGGCTAGGAGCTGGGAGCTAGAAACAGAACTAGAATCAGAACTAGATTGGCTAGTTGGCTAGGAGCTAGAAACAGAACTAGAAGCAGAACTAGGTTGGCTAGTTGGCTAGGAGATAGACACAGAACTAGGTTGGCTAGTTGGCTAGGAGCTAGAAACAGAACTAGGTTGGCTAGTTGGCTAGGAGCTAGAAACAGAACCAGAAACAGAACTAGGTTGGCTAGAAGCTAAAACCAGAACTAGGTTCGCTAGTTGGCTAGGAGCTAGAAACAGAACTAGGTTGGTTAGTTGGCTAGGAGCTAGAAACAAAACTAGGTTGGCTATGAGCTGGGAGCTAGAAACATAACTAGAAACATAACCAGGTTGGCTAGTTGGCTAGGAGCTAAAAACAGAACTAGGTACGCTAGTTGGCTAGGAGCTAGAAACAGAACTAGGTTGGTTAGTTGGCTAGGAGCTAGAAACAGAACTAGAAACATAACTAGGTTGGCTAGGAGCTGGGAGCTAGAAACAGAACTAGAATCAGAACTAGATTGGCTAGTTGGCTAGGAGCTAGAAACAGAACTAGAAACATAACTAGGTTGGCTAGGAGCTGGGAGCTAGAAACAGAACTAGAATCAGAACTAGATTGGCTAGTTGGCTAGGAGCTAGAAACAGAACTAGAAGCAGAACTAGGTTGGTTAGATGGCTAGGAGCTAGAAACAGAACTAGGTTGGTTAGATGGCTAGGAGCTAGAAACATGGGACACTCAATGTACAAGATGTCTTACTGTATGTAGTGTGCTGAATAGCCACCACTAATCAGCTACCTACTCCACCCTCCACCCCGCTACTCCCCCTATGGACATTCCAAACACATTTTCACTAAGAGCAGTTTGTTAGCTGGTTAAACAAAGTTTAGCCATGTGTTGGCTTGTTGTACCTTCTGTCATTCCCTAGGGGCCATAATGTATACTGTACTCAGCCAGATGGTCCAACTGGGCCTAGCAGGGTGTGAGGTTAGGGAGCAGAACTCAGCAGCCACCTCAGTTCACTGGAGCACCAGACCTCTGCTTCACTGGTGACACTCAACACCCTGCCCTGACAATACAAAATCACATTTAATGAAATCTATGATACAACATTATATCATCTTATTTTATTTCATATGAATAGGTAACACTTTACTTGACACCCAGTGTCATAACACATTATTATGACCATCCTGTGTCACTTTACTTGGACTAAGAAAATACACTTTATGACACTATCAAGAAGCATTATGACTGTCATAATCATATAAGCCAGATAAGCCTATCACGTACATGCCCTTATGTCAGTCATCAGTCAAAAAGAGGGTGTCTTGTCCTGCTCCTTAAATCTGCTCCTGCATTCATCCCAGTCATTAGCAACAGACCATTGGGGTAGGTGCATGTCTGACATCAATTTGAGCACAATTACAATGATAATATAATATGGTCAATTTCATAAAGGTTTATATAACAAACATACTGTTCACAAGTAGGCCATGGGGTAATGGAATGTTTTGCTTTGTGTGGTAGGGTTTGTGGGTTTTGACACTCTTATGTAGGTGTCATAACCAGCCATAAAATAATGCAGTATATGTCACAACAGGTCTAAATGTACGTGTCATGACAGTGTTATGACCATATTATGACAGGTTATGACAAGTTATGTCAGCTGGTATGACATATATGGCATGGTTATGACTGTGTCATAATGTGTTATGACGCTGGGTGTCAAGTAAAGTGTTACCGATTATCGATGTACTAGCGTGAGGTTGCCCCCTTACACTGATCTAAGGTCAAGTTCAAACCCTTCCCATCTGATGGGATAGGATAGGATGGCATAGGATAGGATAAGATGATCCTAGGCAACATCAGATCTGGAGACGGAGGACATGGCCTGATTGGAGGTCCATCTGTCCGTCCAGCCTGGACTGTCATCAGAGACCTCCCGGGGGTGAGAAGACAGGAGCACAGGGAGTTATGTTCAGTATCAAGGCCTGCTCTCTCTGGTGCAGTATTGGAACACATCTCATTACATCCTACCCACATGTATCGCCACACATTTCGTAAGCATCAACACATGTTATTGCCTGTGTCTAGTGCAACACTGAATGTTAATGTCAATCAGTCCCATGCACAGTGATGTTAAACAATGTATTCTAAAAGGAGTCAACATTCCTTGGCTGGACTGAGTGGAAGTTGTAAAAGCAGTTGGACAGTTATTGCTTTCATTGCTTTCAGTGGGGAGATGGAGTTGGAGTTTTGTTAATGGTGGTAAATGCCTGTTGTACAGATGGATTGGAGCAGATAAGCCATTGCTGGGGCAGGGCATACACATTTCCTAGTCTCAAACTAAGATGTCAAGATGGTCTCTGCGGGATCATAGAGCTGTTAATACCATTTCCATATACAGGTGATAAGGGTTGGATTCAAACCATTTTGACTGAAGATTCTTATCATTGACATGACGGTATAAGTCTGAAGATAGGCCTTATCTGCTGGGAAGACTGGGAGGACTAGTATCATGCTTAATGTGTTAACAGTGCTTGGTGTAAGGATTTGATTTGAGAACAGTATTTCTGATATCATCTATATAATAGCTATGTCTACTAGTACACACTCTGCTGATATAGCAACACACTCCGCTAGTATAGCAGCACACTCCGCTGGTATAGCAACACACTCTGCTGGTATAGCAACACACTCTGCTGGTATAGCAACACACTCTGCTGGTATAGCAACACACTCTGCTGGTATAGCAACACACTCTGCTGGTATAGCAACACACTCTGCTGGTATAGCAACACACTCTGCTGGTTTAGCAACACACTCTGCTGGTTTAGCAACACAGTCTGCTAGTATTGCAACACACTCTGCTGGTATAGCAACACACTCTGCTGGTATAGCAACACACTCTGCTGGTATAGCAACACAGTCTGCTAGTATTGCAACACACTCTGCTGGTATAGCAACACACTCTGCTGGTATAGCAACACACTCTGCTGGTATAGCAACACACTCTGCTGGTATAGCAACACACTCTGCTGGTATAGCAACACAGTCTGCTAGTATAGCAACACACTCTGCTGGTATAGCAACACACTCTGCTGGTATAGCAACACACTCTGCTGGTATAGCAACACTGACCACTCAGCACCATATCAGAAGACTTTACAGCAACATGGGGAGACCTGTAGTGGCATATAGTCTAACTTTGGGAGAGAGAAGAAATTCAAACATTTTGCCAATGACAAATTAAACAGAGCTTCCAAACAGCTCTTCTGTGACCTTGCTTCATGTTCAATCCAACACATTTTTACCAAAGTGGGATATTCAGCGCTACACAGCCTCGGAATGACAAACAGAGAGGATGTAAAAAAAAAAATAACATCTTACGCTGTTTTTCTTTAATTCACACCGGATACAGCTAGGCTCTGTCACTGTGGATCAGATCGACTTTATTTTTAATGTTTCATTGTTCTTTAAGGGTAAATTATCCTCTGCTGATAAACTGTACAATGCTACATTAAAGGATCAAGACAGAATATTATTTTTTGTTGTCATGAAAAACATTCTGTCTCACCTGCCTTTTCCTGGAGCCTAATTGGCGCAGACTGACTGTGTGTGTGTGGAGTCAGCGTGTGTGGAGTTTATGTGTGTGTGGAGATGGTGTGTGTGTGTGTGTGTGTGTGCACTCGTCTGTCTGGAGGAAACACCGCTCCCACATACTGTACGCCTGCAGAGCAGTCTGGCTCATCACTGCATAGCCCCACGCGGAAAATAGCAGAAAAATGAGTAAACAAGTTAAGGGGAAAAATTGCTCGTCTCAGAGGGTGTTCCGGAAGAAAGTGCTCCCTGCAACCTAGTCCCCCTGGGAGAAAGACTGGGTGGAAAACAAGGCTCCCACTAGTATCACTCTCCCATTATTCCTGCTGCTCCCACTCCTGGAATTAGGCCAACAGAGCTCCAGTGGAGCAGTCCTGTCTAGTAGGCCCGGGACCATACCAGTATTGCAATACTCGTTAGTATTGTGGCAAGTTAACAAAACACGAAGCGGATTTAACTTCTTTAGGAAAACAGCCCTAATGTTGGAAACATGCATCATTATGTTGTCATCCAGAGTCACATTGATTTATTTTCCAAGCTATAACATACAATATTTGACATACAACAGGTTTTTAAAGGACCAAAAGGGGCTAGCAGACATGAGAGGGCTGAGAAAGAGGGGGCTGCGTAGGGGTCGACCTGGCAGCGGTTGGTCCTACCGCTTCAAGAGACTGTCGTTTGTGCTCAAGCACCCGGGGAGAGCTGTTCGCTGTTCTCAGACCAGGCCCCATTAAGGAGACCCAACATCTTCTGGCTTCGTTTGTGGGCTAACAATCAGAGAAGCTAATGAGTCTAAATGATATAGGCCTGTGCCTGCCTGCCCACCACACTAGCACCACCACCAGGCAGGCAGGCCTCTTAGTGCCGCAGCCCAATAATTTGGTATCAATTTGGAGATGGTGTAATTGCTTTGAAACCATTGTAGCATCATTAGACCTGCAGTCTGGGAATGGCATTTGCAGGGGGAATGAAAGGGCACAGCTAACAGCTTCTCTGTAGGACAGTAAAGGTTATTTTTAATCACTGAAGAAGAATCCTTCCTTATCGTCCCCTACTCCCACTGTTCCTTGGACGTCATCTCGCTTAGTCTCACTACTCCACTGCCAGCACCAACCGCAGGCTACGTTAGCTAGGCTACCGTAGGCTACTGCACTGGAGAGTGTAGAGAGACGGTGGAAACGCAACTATGAGTCGGCAATTCTGTTAATTAAGCGGTGGGTTTGTTTGTTGCAGACAAAGAGATTTTACCTCTGACCTGCTGTGTGGCGGTACTAGAAAATGGCCTAATTAAGGAGCTGGAGAGTGGACCTCGGTTACAGAAACAGTACAGTGGGTTTGACCAGCCACCACTGAACAACATCAGGGTCAGGGAGGATAGTGCCTCACAAAGCCTAAGCAGACTATTCACTATAGACTAGACTTTGATTAATTTGTGTTCGACTCGAAGGTCTGGCCATCATGACACATCACCACATTTGACATAAAAGAGAGTTGTAAAAAAGCGTAACTCAAGGCCAGAGAGGACCATTCAATATAGATGGAAGCAGATTAATTCCTAGTTATTGGCAGAGAGAGGGTAGACTGGGCAAGCGAAAGAGAGAGAGAATGATGGCACAGAAAGAGTCAGAATAAGATAATTATACTAGTGGACCATTTATTCATGGTGAAGGATTTACTTTGTCTTTCTTGCTTAAAAAGGGGTCCTCGCTGTACTAGCAAAAAAAGATAGGGGATAGGTTAGAACACAAAGTGGCTCAAATTAAAAACCAACAAAGCTATAATTCAGTCTATCTTGTCAAGGTATCCACTAAAATACAGTGGGGAAAAAAAGTATTTAGTCAGCCACCAATTGTGCAAGTTCTCCCACTTAAAAAGATGAGAGAGGCCTGTAATTTCCATCATAGGTACACGCCAACTATGACAGACAAAATGAGGAAAAAAAATCCAGAAAATCACATTGTAGGATTTTGAATGAATTTATTTGCAAATTATGGTGGAAAATAAGTATTTGGTCAATAACAAAAGTTTCTCAATACTTTGTTATATACCCTTTGTTGGCAATGACACAGGTCAAACGTTTTCTGTAAGTCTTCACAAGGTTGTCACACTCTGTTGCTGGTATTTTGGCCCATTCCTCCATGCAGATCTCCTCTAGAGCAGTGATGTTTTGGGGCTGTCGCTGGGCAACACAGACTTTTAACTCCCTCTAAAGATTTTCTATGGGGCTGAGATCTGGAGACTGGCTAGGCCACTCCAGGACCTTGAAATGCTTCTTACGAAGCCACTCCTTCGTTGCCCGGGCGGTGTGTTTGGGATCATTGTCATGCTGAAAGACCCAACCACGTTTCATCTTCAATGCCCTTGCTGATGGAAGGAGGTTTTCACTCAAAATCTCACGATACATGGCCCCATTCATTCTTTCCTTTACACGGATCAGTCGTCCTGGTCCCTTTGCAGAAAAACAGCCCCAAAGCATGATGTTTCCACCCCCATGCTTCACAGTAGGTATGGTGTTCTTTGGATGCAACTCAGCATTCTTTGTCCTCCAAACACGACGAGTTGAGTTTTTACCAAAAAGTTCTATTTTGGTTTCATCTGACCATATGACATTCTCCCAATCCTCTTCTGGATCATCCAAATGCACTCTAGCAAACTTCAGACGGGCCTGGACATGTACTGGCTTAAGCAGGGGGACACGTCTGGCACTGCAGGATTTCAGTCCCTGGCGGCGTAGTGTGTTACTGATGGTAGGCTTTGTTACTTTGGTCCCAGCTCTCTGCAGGTCATTCACTAGGTCCCCCCGTGTGGTTCTGGGATTTTTGCTCACCGTTCTTGTGATCATTTTGACCCCACGGGGTGAGATCTTGCGTGGAGCCCCAGATCGAGGGAGATTATCAGTGGTCTTGTATGTCTTCCATTTCCTAATAATTGCTCCCACAGTTGATTTCTTCAAACCAAGCTGCTTACCTATTGCAGATTCAGTCTTCCCAGCCTGGTGCAGTTCTACAATTTTGTTTCTGGTGTCCTTTTACAGCTCTTTGGTCTTGGCCATAGTGGAGTTTGGAGTGTGACTGTTTGAGGTTGTGGACAGGTGTCTTTTATACTGATAACAAGTTCAAACAGGTGCCATTAATACAGGTAACGAGTGGAGGACAGAGGAGCCTCTTAAAGAAGAAGTTACAGGTCTGTGAGAGCCAGAATCTTGCTTGTTTGTAGGTGACCAAATACTTATTTTCCACCATAATTTGCAAATAAATTCATAAAAAATCCTACAATGTGATTTTCTGGATGTTTTTTCCATCAATTGGCTGTCATAGTTGACATGTACCTATGATGAAAATTACATGCCTCTCTCATCTTTTTAAGTGGGAGAACTTGCACAATTGGTAAATGACTAAATACTTTTTTTTCCCCACTGTACATTATAACATGTCAGGGAGAAGGCTTCCCTTGCATTTTGCCTGGATTATATTTTCAGTTGTGGTGTATGCCCGGCTTTTCACAGGCTTTAAAAAGCCTACCTGTCCCACTCAACCTCCAGGTCAATATTTAATAAATGGAACGCACACCTCCTTCACTCCTCCTCTCTACACCTCCTCCACTCCTCCTCTCTACCCCTCCTCCACTCCTCACCTCCACTCTTCATCTCTTCCCCTCCTCCTCTCTTCCCCTCCTCCACTCTACCCCTCCTCCATTCCTCCTCTCTTCCCCTCCTCCACTCCTCCCCTCTTCATCTCCACTCTTCCTCTCTTCCCCTCCCCCACTCCTCCTCTCTTCCCCTCCTCCACTCTACCCCTCCTCCATTCCTCCTCTCTACCCCTCATCCACTCCTCCTCTCTTCCCCTCCTCCACTCCTCCTCTCTTCACCTCCACTCTTCCTCTCTTCCCCTCATCCTCTCTTCCCCTCCTCCACTCATCCTCTCTACCCCTCCTCCACCCCTCCACTCTTCCTCTCTTCCCCTCCTCCACTCCTCTCTACCCTTCCTCCACTCCTCCTCTCTACACCTCCTCCACTCCCCTCCTCTTCTCTTCCCCTCCTCCACTCCTTCTCTCTCCCCCTCTTCCTCCTGTCTACCTCCCCTCCATCAACAGCAAGTATGTTTCTTCAGCTGACAGCAGAAAGACTGACACGCATCACATCACACACACGCTCGCTAAACATTGTGATGCAGAATCTAGGTCAAAGATGCATTAAAACTGCCATGGAGGTGCTGCAGAAACAATTCAAATGGATGTGGAATCCCTGGAGGGGCCCTGTGTACCTCACGTGGCAGGGACATCACTTCAAAAGGGTCAGGGACTGTGCACACACACTCGCAAAACTACACACAAACACACACACACACACACACACACACACACACACACACACACACACACAGGCAGTAGTGTTCAAACACAGACGCGCACATTCACACACACACACCAGGACCACCATCAACAAATCTCAGCAGTATCTAAGAGTACAACACCCTTGGGCTACCAAAAGGAGTAGGATGGATGTAGAGGGATATAAACTTCACCAGCAGTTAAGAGCAGTGGCCCTTGACCTTATACAACCACAGGAGATGAGAAGAGAAACAGAGAGAAGGAAAGAGAAGGAGAGAGCCAGCAGTCACTCCTTCAAGAGCTTCATTTTGCAGAGTATCACTTTCTCTCTTCCTTCTTTTCTTTAAATGAACAATCTATAACTGGCAGACATTTTTATTTCCCCCCAAAGCAGCCTTGCTCCGGATGTCGTCAGGTGGAGAGTAACACCAAAGTTGATGAAATATTATTCGACGGGAAAGCTCCATTGATCACCTCAGCAGTGAGGCCTTGGGTTGAGTCCCAAGTGGCACGCTATCTACTTTATAGTGCACTACCTTGGGCAAGACATAGTTGGGCCCTGGGAAAAAGTAGTGCAATAGATAGGGAAAAGGGTGCCATATGGGACGCAGCCTTGTTTGTATGCCGAGTGGACGGTCGAGAGCACAGACAGATTGCTCCCAGATTGATACAAGTGTCCAAAGTCATTGCATGTCAGAGATGTGGCACCACACAGAGCAGAGGGACTTAACACACAGGCAGGCAAGCATGAGAAGAAACCAACACACACACACACACACACACACACACACACTACAAGCCTCCTTTGGAAGAGGAAGTAGGCTTGGGCTTGGTGTTGCTTTGGGGGCCATTACAACACACATATTTAGGGTTGCAAAATTCCGGTAACTTTCCCCAAATTCCCTGGTTTTCCAGAAATCCTGGTTGGAGGATTACAGATTTCTTATAGAAATTTTTGAAAAGTTACCGGCTTTTTGTAAATCCAATGTGGATATCACTGCCAGCAAAAACCACTATGAGTCATGTCATTCCACTACTGAAGCATGCTCTGTAATGTTAGCTCACACAAATTATAGGAGTGACTTTCACTGGGGGACTCCGATGGGCTTAATTAAGTGAAACCTCATTGTTCCGAGGTACAGTCACCTTTCTTTTCCTGAAAGAAAAAGCCCTGTGGCATACCAGCTGGGCTCTCACACAGAGCACACACACAGACTCTGGAACACACACACAGACTCTGGAACACACACACAGACTCTGGAACACACACACAGACTCTGGAACACACACACAGACTCTGGAACACACACACAGACTCTGGAACACACACACACAGACTCTGGAACACACACACAGACTCTGGAACACACACACACAGACTCTGGAACACACACACACAGACTCTGGAACACACACACAGACTCTGGAACACACACACAGACTCTGGAACACACACGCAGACTCTGGAACACACACACAGACTCTGGAACACACACACAGACTCTGGAACACACACACAGACTATGGAACACACACACAGACTCTGGAACACACACACATACTCTGGAACACACACACAGACTCTGGAACACACACACAGACTCTGGAACACACACACAGACTATGGAACACACACACAGACTCTGGAACACACACACAGACTCTGGAACACACACACAGACTATGGAACACACACACAGACTCTGGAACACACACACAGACTATGGAACACACACACAGACTCTGGAACACACACACAGACTCTGGAACACACACACACCCCCATAGACAGAACCTAGTAAAACACATGTGCACACACAGACACACACACACAGTAATGATCCAGACGCACGCACACATGCACGTGCATGCACATGCACACACACACACACACACACACACACACACACACACACACACACACACACACACACACACTAACTCTCACCTACGGAGGAAAGGCATTCTACACACTGCCATGTACCCTATGGTCTAGCCTGCTCTCGACTCGTCATCTCCCTGGGCCTGAGTGCCCCTATCAACCTGGAGCAGCACTGGAAGACCCCCATATCGCTCCATACATAGCCAGCAATCTCACCATACAAACCAATGTATGAGACAATATCCCGCTATATCCTCAGCCCTCATCTCTCTAGAGTGTTACGACACAGAAAACACACACCCTTAAGGTTCTGGTGCTGTAACACAACCTGGGGCTTCTAAAAGACGTATTTCAACCACACACAACCCTCAGTGTCTGTCTGTCTCTCTGTCTCAAGGGGCAGAAACAATATGAGGATCCCCGTTTGTATAACTGGATGACTTCTTGCCCACTGTTTGTCACCACCACAGGGGTGGTGGTAATGTATTCCTTATTAACACAAACCTGGGTTTAAATGGGTGGTGAGAAAAATAAAAAACAAGCAGGTATTGGCAATACATCAGACGGGGGGACGGTTAGTTGGACTGTTCTGATATGAATTCCGGGGGGTCCCGGCGGCAGCTTTGTTTTGCTTATTAGTCATCTGATCAAATCCCACCAGAAGCCATTCGGAACCATATTGTAAAAATTATCAACAACTTCGACGAGCCGGTGTGGGATTTGCTGTTCCTGCAGTACTTTACCGTCCTACCAAGTGAGAGATTGGAGGAGGGGGGTCCGAGTAATCAGAGGGGGTTGGAGTAATGAGGCCAAAGCAGTTTATCCGGTGAAGTTCCACTTTCGCTGAAAGCAACACGCTGTCGAATGAGAATTCCACTTTCGCTGAAATTGACACAGTGTCAAATGAGAGTTCCACTTTCGCTGAAAGCAACATACTGTCGAATGAGAGCTTGTAGTTATGGGCTCCTTAAAAGGAGGTGAACAATATTAAAAGCTACTTCAATTCATTCATTCAGCCATGTCTAGAGAAAATGGTGCTAATAAAGGACTAGCTCGTTAGCTGTATTGTTCATGTGCTGACGAACATCAACTGTTTTGGCATAGGTAGAATATGGAGCTGCTTTGTGCCAGTAATATGAACCAAATTTTGCTGTAGGTCTGAATATGCCTATCTCCTATCGCATATCCCGCTCTGAGCGAACCGTCAAAAAACAACCCAGAAGGGCAAAGAGATGACATGCCAAGCTCAATATTTGCAAATATCCGCACTGTGTGTTTATCTCCGGGAATGCTGGGTCATTTTGTGTGTGAGAGTGAGGCCCATATTTACCTTCTCTGGTCATTTACTTCTTATGAGCACTTGGGCTCTGCTGAAGGGAAGAAGGAAGGAAGGAAGGAAGGAAGTTGGAGAGAGAGAAGAAGAAAAAACGATTTTCTTGGAGTGTGTTTGCTTCCCTGGCTGAATGTTCTCTGTCTTCCAGTGTGAAGCTATCTCCTCCTCTACCTTGACCCGGGCCATGAGGAGCCACATTAGAAGGCAGATGACATCCTGGGCACGCTGGCACAAGGAGAGAAAAACAGAGAGAAAGAGAAAGAGAGAGATGAAAAGAGAGAGAATGAGAGAGAGAAAGGTAGAGAGAGAAACAGAGAGATAATGAGAGAGACAAGAGAGAGAGAGAGAGAGAGAGAGAGAGAGAGAGAGAGAGAGAGAGAGAGAGAGAGAGAGAGAGAGAGAGAGAGAGAGAGAGAGAGAGAGAGAGAGAGAGAGAGAGAGAGAGAGAGAGAGAGAGAGAGAGAGAGAAAGAAAGAGAAAGAAAAAGAGAACAGGAGACTAATTGAAAATGAGCAGAGGAGAGGACAGGAAAAACAGGGAGGATGGCTATTTCTCCTTCGGAGCTGAATACGCTCCATCCCTCCCTCCATCCCTCTCTCCATACCTCCGCTGGGCTATCATTAAGAGGATTTAGGAGTCAGGCGAGAGGAGCCTCAATCCGCCAGGTATCTCTTCCTTTTTCCGTTGAAATAAAATTCTCTCAGCTCATGGAAAATTCATCAGACACCTCATCTCTTAAATTGCCGGCGCAAGCTAGTTCGATGTGAAGCGTATTTCCGGTAGAGGATGGTGTTTTTTAAAGTTTATTTTTATTTTTTTACTATGGGGCCAGGTAGGGGCCTAGGAGTGGAAGCTTGTCAATTGCCTGTCTTCCCCTCCTTATAGAGTAAATTTCAGAGGACACATACAGTGGATAGAGGTGGATGCAGGTCCCTTACAGGGAAATGATAGACTACACATCAGGAGTTATAGAGGGGGAGGTACATATGAACCTGTATGAACACACAGGAACCTTTAATAGTATCTGTCTGAGATTATGTAAATCTCCCCACTATCATCATCACCGGTATGCTTTACGTTTGAAATGGGAAAGACCAAACATGTCATAACAGCAGCACGAACATCAACCACAAAATCAGTACCAATTTACACAATATAGGATATTCAATATAGGATAGTTGGATTTAAATTAATTGAATATGTTTTGGGTTGAAAGCATTCTCTCTCTTTCTACAAAATATATGCCTCTCCCTACACAATATATGCCTCTCCCTACACAATATATTCCTCTCCCTACACAACATATTACACTCCCTACACAATATATTCCTCTCCCTACACAATATATTCCTCTCCCTACACAATATAAGCCTCTCCATACACAATATATTCTTCTCCCTACACAATATATTACACACCCTACACAATATATTACTGTCCCTTACAAAATACATACCTCACCCTACACAATATATTTATCTCCCTACACAATATATTCTTCTCCCTACACAATATAGTCCTCTCCCTACACAATATATTCCTCTCCTTACACAATATAGTCCTCTCCCTACACAATATAGTCCTCTCCCTACACAATATATTCTTCTCCCTACACAATATAGTCCTCTCCCTACACAATATAGTCCTCTCCCTACACAATATATTCTCCCTACACAATATATTCCTCTCCCTACACAATATATGTCTCTCCCTACACAATATATTCTTCTCCCTACACAATGTATTCAATATATTACACTCCCTACACTATATATATTCCTCTCCCTACACAATATAGTCCTCTCCCTACACAATATATTACACTTCCTACACAATATATTTCTCTCCCTACACAATTTATTCCTCTGCCAACACAATATATTCCTCTCCCTACACAATATATGCCTCACCCTACACAATATATTATTCTCCCTACACAATATATTATTGTCCCTTACAAAATACATACATCTCCCTACACAATGTATTTCTCTCCCTACACAATATATTCCTCTCCCTACACAATATAGTCATCTCCCTACACAATATAGTCCTCTCCCTACACAATGTATTTCTCTCCCTACACAATATATTCTTCTCCCTACACAATATAGTCCTCTCCCTACACAATATAGTCCTCTCCCTACACACTATATTCCTCTCCCTACACTAGTATCTGTGGAATGGTTTGGGGGAGATATCAATTGTTAATGCATTCCCATCTTGCAGTTGGAATATGTTGATATAAAACATTTAAGGAATACTTGCCCATAAGACTTGTTCACTTGCACATGCAGCACCAGGTAGATCAATGTTTCCCAAACTCGGTCCTGGGGCCCCCCACCCCTGGCTGCTCATTTTTGTTTTTTCCCTAGCACTACACAGCTGATTCAAAGCCAGGTCCCAGGTCCCAGAAAAACAGCTTATTTTGCAGATCCTTGCTCTGAGTTTGTTCATTCACTAATTATTGAACATTGGCGAGTAGTATGTTCGGTAATGGAGGACGAGTCGCCTGGCGTCTCAATCTCACTAAGACCCCCCCATGTATGCGTCTCCGTTGGCAACCTCACCGAAGAAGCTAGACCAGCTATTCCCAAGCTCGGTCCTTGGGACCCCAATGGGTGCACGTTTAGATTGTTGCCCTAACACCATAGCTGATTCAAATTATCAAAGCTTGATGATTAGTTGGTTAGTTGAATCAGCTGTGTAGTGCTAGGGCAAAAACCAAAATGTGCACCCAGGGGGCCCCCAGGACTGAGTTTAGGAAACCCTGAGGTAGATAATCACAAATAGAATAGCATAATATCATCGTAGCATCCTATCCCCAGTGTCTGTAACGCTGTATGGTGCTTTTCAATCTACACATTTATGTTTTGCTTCAGTGAACCACACAAATCAATGGGTTAATGAGGTCAAACGGGTCCCCCATGCCAAATCAATTGTGTGTGTTTGTTGGATTGCCTGTGAGTGATTGCATGTGTTCTAGAATACTTGTAAGTGTTTACTGGATTGCCTGTGAGTGATTGCATGTGTTCTAGAATACTTGTAAGTGTTTGAGGGAGTTAACATGGGGCAGGTATACAATTCAGCATGAACAGAAATCCATCTTCTTTACATCATTACAGATATAAAAACATACAATTTGAGTGGTGTGTAATAGCCTACACAAATGTTGAGCACCATTACAGTAGGTGAACCTGAGGCTGAGGAACATAGTTTACCTCCTATTTAACTGCCTGCTTGTAAGCACTGAGTAGTCTCTCTACATAAAAAGATGTGTGGGCCCATCCGTTGCCAAATGCATTTAAAAGTCCCCATGTAATCTAACACTGAACCAAGCCTCACTGACAAAGACACAAGCTCCTGGGATAAAGGTTAAACTGGTTTTGTCAGAAACCATTACGGGAGAAACAATAGATTGCTAGTGGCATTGAAATCCACTCGCTCCCCGTTCGTCCCCGGGGATGTCAAGTGTGTGAAAATTTATAAGTTGGTGTCCGTAAAAAAAAAAAAAAGCCTGATTAATTCACTCTGCATCCATAGTCCAAACCGTTCAGATGTCTTAACTTCAACGCTTGTGGGCTGTTACTAGGCGTAAATCTAAATTCCCTCAATCCCTAAATATGTAGTTTACATTGGTCAGGGAGAAATATGGTATTATGTTCTGCTAGGCGTGTATATGGTTTACATAGAGTGGAGATGAGGCTCAGAGGGGAAGTACATGACTCTTCATGAGCCATAGATACCAAACCAGTCATTGGCCTGTGTCACAGTGCCCCCTACTGGTAGAGACAACACCTGGGTTAGAAATATATAATGTAGAACAAATATGACTGTCTGTGCCTTGTAGATTAGAGAATCATGTCAGCTCTATGCATTACATTTCTATCTGCAACATAAACCACATGCCAATGAGAGAATACCTGGGGTTTGTTCAGAAGGGCACAATGTTACAGAACGCTCAGATAGAAATAGGATTGTCTGTCTTGCAGGATAGAGAATCGTGTCAGCTCGATTCATTCCATTTCCATCTGTGATGTTCAGAGCATCTCACTTAACACTCCACTGGTTCATATGCATGACTATAGTATATATCTTCACTTCCTTACAAGTAGAAGAAATGTGGGTTATATCATCATGGACTCTTTTTAACTGGAGGGAGAATAGAAATAGACACCATGGATATGATCTAGTACATTTACTCAGCATATGTGATCAATGAAAGGCTACTGATGCAGATCAGATCTAGACTGTCTTTAGATCTAGAGTGGTATAGTCAACCCCTAACCTTTTAGACTCCTCCACACCACGCATAATAAAATAATAAACTGGACGAGCTCCGTTCGAGACCGTCCTATCAACGTCATCTGAAGAACTGTAGTATCCTATGTTTCTCAGAGTCATGGCTGAACAAGGACAAGGAAAATATAAATTGAGTTGGTTTTTCTATACATCGGCAGGAAAAAATGACAGTGAAGGGTAAACTCAAGAGGGGTGGTGTGTGTCTCTTTTTTAACAACATCTGGCACGCGATCTCTAATATTAAGGAAGTATCGAGGTTCTGCTCGAGTTAGAATACCTCATAATAAACTGTAGACCACATTATTTACCAAGAGAGTTTTCATCTATATTTTTCGTAGAAAATGCTCAGCCAAAGGTGGCACTCCCAGTGGCCAGTGATTTTAATGCCGAGAAACTGAACTCAGTCATACCTCATTTCTGCCAGCATGTCACCTGTGCAACTACAGGCGAAAAAACTCTAGATCACCTTTACTTCACACACAGAGACACATACAAAGCTCTCCCTCACCCTCCATTTGGCAACTCTGACCATAACTCTATCCTCCTGATTCCTGCTTACAAGCAAAAAATCAAACAGGAGGTACTGGTGACACGCTCAATAAGGAAGTGGTCCTATGAAGCAGATGCTAAGCTACAGGACTGTTTTGCTAGCACAGACTGGAATATGTTCCGGGATTCATCCAATGGCATTTTACCACATCAGTCACTGGCTTCATTAATAAGTGCATCGACACAGCGACCATACATACGTACATACAGTGTCTTCGGAAAGTATTCAGACCCCTTGACTTTCTCCACATTTTGTTAGGTTACAACTTTTATTTTTTATATATAATCTCATCAATCTACACACAATAGACAAAGCAAAAACAGTTTTTTGATTTTTTTACAAAAAATAAAAAAAATAAAAATGAAATACTACATTTACATAAATATTCAGACCCTTTACTCAGTACTTTGTTGAAGCACCTTTGGCAGCAATTACAGCCTTGAGTCTTCTTGGGTATGACGCTACAAGCTTGGCACACCTGTATTTGAGGAGTTTCTCCCATTCTTCTCTGCAGATCCTCTCAAGCTCTGTTAGGTTGGATGGGGAGCGTCGCTGCACAGCTATTTTCAGGTCTCTCCAGAGATGTTCGATCAGGTTCAAGTCCGGGCTCTGGCTGGGCCACTCAAGGATATTCAGAGACTTGTCCCGAAGCCACTCCTTTGTTGTCTTGGCTGTGTGCTTAGGGTCGTTGTCCTGTTGGAAGGTGAACCTTCACCCCAGTCTGAGGTCCTGAGCGCTCTGGAGCAGGTTTTCATCAAGGATCTCTCTGTACTTTACTCCATTCATCTTTCCCTTGATCCTGACTAGTTCAATCTTTGATTCATCCGACCATAGAATCTTGTTTATCATGGTCTGAGAGTCTTTAGGTGCCTTTTGGCAAACTCCAAACGGGCTGTCGTGCCTTTTACTGAGAAGTGGCTTCCGTCTGGCCAATCTACCATAAAGGCCTGATTGGTGGAGTGCTGCAGAGATGGATGTCTTTCTGGAAGGTTCTCCCATCTCCACAGAGGAACTCTAGAGCTCTTTCAGAGTGACCATCGGGTTCTTGGTCACCTCCTTGACCAAGGCCCTTCTCCCCCGATTGCTCAGTTTGGCTGGGCGGCCAGCTCTAGGAAGAGTATAAGTGGTTCCAAACTTCTTCCACTATGTTCTTAGGAATCTTCAATGCTGCAGAAATGTTTTGGTACCCTTCCCCAAATCTGAGCCTCGACACAATCCTGTCTCGGAGCTCTACGGACAATTATTTCGACCTCATGTCTTGGTTTTTGCTCTGACATGCACTGTCAACTGTGGGACTTTATATAGACAGGTGTGTGCCTTTCCAAATCATGTTCAATCAATTGAATTTACCACAGGTGGACTCCAATCAAGTTGTAGAAACATCTCAAGGATGATCAATGGAAACAGGATGCACCTGAGCTCAATTTCGAGTCTCATAGCAAAGGGTCTGAATACCTATGTATTTTTTATAAATTAGCAAACATTTCTCAAAACCTGTTTTCACTTTATCATTATGGGGTATTATGTGTAGATTGCTGAGGATAAAAAAAAATGTAATCCATTTTAAAATAAGGCTGTAACGGAGCAAAACGTGGAAAAAGTCAAGGGACCTGAATACTTTCCAAATGCACTGTATCCCAACCAGAAGCCATGGATTACAGGCAAGATCCGCACTGAGCTAAAGGCTGGAGCTGCTACTTTCAAGGAGCGGGTCACTAATCTGGACGCTTATAAGTAATCCCTCTACGCCCTCCAACAAACCATCAAACAGGCAAAGTGTCAATACAGGACTAAGATCGAATCCTACTACATCGGCTCTGACACTCGTCAAATGTGGCAGGGTTTGCAAACTATCACGGATTACAAAGGGATACCCAGCCACGAGCTGCCCAGTGATGTGAGCCTACCAGGCAAGCAACATTGAAACATGCATGCGAGCACCAGCTTGTTCTGGACGACTGTGTGATCACGCTCTCCGTAGCCGACATGAGTAAGACCTTTAAACAGGTTAAGATTCACAAGGCCGCAGGGCCAGGCGGATTACCAGGACGCTTACTCAAAGCATGCGCTGACCAGCTGGCAAGTGTCTCCATTGACATTTTCAACTTATCTCTGACCCAGTCTTTATTACCCACTTGTTTCAAGCAGACCACCATAGTCTCTGTGCCCAAGAATGCCAAGGTAACCTGTCTAAATGACTATTGGCCCGTAGCACTCACATCTGTAACCATGAAATGCTTTGAAAGTATTGGCTCACATCAACACAATCATCCCAGACACCGTGGACCCACTCCAATTTGCATAACGCCCCAACAGATCCACAAATCTCTATTGCACTCCACACTGCCCTTTCCCACCTATTCAAAAGGAACACCTACTTGAGAAAGCTGTTCATTGACTACAGCTCAGCGTAGGACCCTGGGACTGAACACGTCCCTCTGCAACTGGATCCTGTTCTTTCTGATGGGCCGCCCCCAGGTGGTGAGGGTAGGCAACAACACATCTGCCACACTGATCCTCAATACGGGGGCCCCTCAGTGGTGTGTGCTCAGTCCCCTCCTGTACTCCCTGTTCACCCATGACTGCGTGGCAGCGCACGACTATTAACACCATCATTAAGTTTACAGATGACACAACAGCGGTAGGCCTGATCACCAACGACGATGAGACAGCCTATAGGGAGGAGGTCAGAGACCTGGCAATGTGGTGCCAGGATAACAACCTCTCCCTCAACATCAGCAAGACAAAGGAGCTGATCGTGGATTACAGGAAACGGAGGGCCAAGCATGCCCCCATTCACATCGACGGGACTGTAATGGAGCGGGTCACGAGTTTCAAGTTCATTGGTGTCCTCATCACTAAGGACCTATCATGGTCCACACACACACCAACACAGGTGTGAAGAGGGCACGACAGCGCCTCTTCCCCCTCAAAAGTCTAAAAAGATTTGGCAAGGGCCCTCAGATCCTCAAATAGTTCCCCATTGAGAGCATCTTGACTGGCTGCATCACCACTTGGTATCCGACCGTAAGGCGCTACAGAGGGTAGGGCGTACGGCTCAGTACATCACTGGGGCCGAGCTTCCTGCCATCCAGGACCTCTATACCAGGCTGTGTCAAAAATTGTCAAAGTCTCCAACCAACCAAGTCATAGAGTGTTCTCTCTGCTATCGCACAGCAAGCGGTACCGGAGCGCCAAGTTTGGGACCAAAACGCTCCTGAACAGCTTCTACCCCCAAGCCATAAGAAAGAAGAACAGTTAATCAAATGGCTACCCGGACTATTTGCATTGACCCCCTTTTTTAGTTGTTGCACTGGCTCTATGCACACTCACTGGACGCACACTCACTGGACTCTACCCACACACTCACACATACTACACTGACACTCCAACACACACACATACACACCACATACAAAACACACACAGATATGCATATTGACACAACACACACACACACACACACTTTCACACTCTTTCACACTTCACATTTGCTGCTGCTACTCTGTTTAATATCTATTCTGATTGCCTAGTCACTTTTACCCCTACCTACATGTGTATCTGGTCTCCATATGACACTGGCATGACCCTGACTTTAATATTTAAAGAGTTCACCTGACAAGTGTCCCTTGTGAAGCTTAATGTTAAATGGTAGTATAAATATTACAGAGACAGAGACAGGGACAGACAGACATACAGACAGACAGACAGACAGACAGACACATACACATGCACACGAGCACACACCCAAACAAACAGAATCTAACATAACAGTGGAGGTACAGTATGTGGGGAACTATAGGCACCTCTCAGAGGGGTTACTTCCTGGTTCACTGTATGTTCTAAAGGGCAAAGGTTGTGACCCCTTGACTTGGTATTGATTTGTCAGCTTACTGTAGTTGTTGTTGAGGTCAGACACGCACGGGTGAAGTGGGATACAGACTTGACAGACCTATACTGCCACTGCATCTCACACACAAGTATGAGCACACACAAATGAAAGCAAACCCACAGACACACACACACACCACACAGTGTTATAGAGTAAGTATCTTACACTATGTGAGCAGGCCTTTAAAACATAGCCTTTTGCATCACTCCCGCCTATTAAAAGGAAGGTCTCAAAGGTTAGCAATGGCAAAACACATACAGTGGGGAGAACAAGTAGTTGATACACTGCCGATTTTGCAGGTTTTCCTACTTACAAAGCATGTAGAGGTCTGTAATTTTTATCATAGGTACACTTCAACTGTGAGAGACGGAATCTAAAACGAAAATCCAGAAAATCACATTGTATGATTTTTAAGTAATTAATTTGCATTTTATTGCATGACATAAGTATTTGATACATCAGAAAAGCAGAACTTAATTTTTGGTACAGAAACCTTTGTTTGCAATTACAGAGATCATACGTTTCCTGTAGGTCTTGACCAGGTTTGCACACACTGCAGCAGGGATTTTGCCCCACTCCTCCATACAGACCTTCTCCAGATCATTCAGGTTTCGGGGCTGTCGCTGGGCAATACGTACTTTCAGCTCCCTCCAAAGATTTTCTATTTGGTTCAGGTCTGGAGACTGGCTAGGCCACTCCAGGACCTTGAGATGCTTCTTACGGAGCCACTCCTTAGTTGCCCTGGCTGTGTGTTTCAGGTCGTTGTCATGCTGGAAGACCCAGCCACGACCCATCTTCAATGTTCTTACTGAGGGAAGGAGGTTGTTGGCCAAGATCTCGCGATACATGGCCCCATCCATCCTCCCCTCAATACGGTGCAGTCGTCCTGTCCCCTTTGCAGAAAAGCATCCCCAAAGAATGATGTTTCCACCTCCATGCTTCACGGTTGGGATGGTGTTCGTGGGGTTGTACTCATCCTTCTTCTTTCTCCAAACACGGCGAGTGGAGTTTAGACCAAAAAGCTCTATTTATGTCTCATCAGACCACATGACCTCCCATTCCTCCTCTGGATCATCCAGATGGTCATTGGCAAACTTCAGACGGGCCTGGACATGCGCTGGCTTGAGCAGGGGGACCTTGCGTGCGCTGCAGGATTTTAATCCATGACGGCATAGTGTGTTACTAATGGTTTTCTTTGAGACTGTGGTCCCAGCTCTCTTCAGGTCATTGACCAGGTCCTGCCGTGTAGTTCTGGGCTGATCCCTCACCTTCCTCATGATCATTGATGCCCCACGAGGTGAGATCTTGCATGGAGCCCCAGACCGAGGATGATTGACCATCATCTTGAACTTCTTCCATTTTCTAATAATTGTGCCAACAGTTGTTGCCTTCTCACCAAGCTGCTTGCCTATTGTCCTGTAGCCCATCCCAGCCTTGTGCAGGTCTACAATTTTATCCCTGATGTCCTTACACAGCTCTCTGGTCTTGGCCATTGTGGAGAGGTTGGAGTCTGTTTGATTGAGTGTGTGGACAGGTGTCTTTTATACAGGTAACGAGTTCAAACAGGTGCAGTTAATACAGGTAATGAGTGGAGAACAGGAGGGCTTCTTAAAGAAAAACTAACAGGTCTATGAGAGTCGGAATTCTTACTGGTTGGTAGGTGATCAAATACTTATGTCATGCAATAAAATGCATATTAATTACTTAAAAATCATACAATGTGATTTTCTGGATTTTTTTTTTAGATTCCGTCTATCACAGTTGAAGTGTACCTATGATAAAAATTACAGACCTCTACATGCTTTGTAAGTAGAAAAACCTGCAAAATCGGCAGTGTATCAAATACTTGTTCTCCCCACTGTAGTTACTCCACTTCAAGTATATAAAGTCCAATCAAAAAGTAGTCTCTCTCCAAGAGCCCTGCCAAGCAAAATAACTATAACCAAATTCTTGACAATGATAAATTGTCCAAGTTCTACAGGGCTCAAACCCTTCCCTGGTGGTCCAAATCAGCATAACCATTTTCCAACACTCTCACTATCAAAATGTATGGACTAGCCTAGCCTAATCAGCCAATACTGCGGATACTTTCAACCCAATTGTTGGAAGGTGGATGTGTTGTTCCCAAGTGGCCATGTTAAGAGTTTTGGAGAATGTCTGTGCACATTATTGTACCAACCCAAACTCTACTAGTATGTATTGGTTTAACTTGGCACGGCTCAGCTGTGAAAAGGACATCGGACTACTAGACTAGGGTTGGAGAGTATGACTATCGGTCCTGGAGGGTATAGAAACTAAAGATGGCAGTCAGAGCCAACCGTAGTGAAGTACCCAATGGGATCTCCCACCATGCACTTCATCTGTCAGTTCTATTCTGCTCAACAACACTAACTGCTGCTGAATTGTGTACTTGCTGGCAAGAAGCTATTCAAAGTTTTGATAATGTGTTAAATTAATTAGGCTCTATTTGTTAGGCTGGGGCTGTGAGAGCTCGATATCAAGCATAATTATCTAACTAATTAGCCAGACTTAGGAGAACCCCTTTAGGGTGTGTGACCTCATGTTTTCTAAATTATAATGGACAGAACAATGGGGTGAATGCTGGAGCACTGGGAACAATATGTACACAGGCAGAAACACTTTGTACTGGACACAGTGTGTTAGGCCCCATGTCCTGACTCCTGCCCCATTGCAAGAGCCCCCTCTACTGTTAAAAAAACCCTCCACCTCCAACATCCATAAGTATTTGATATATCGGAAAAGCAGAACTTAATGGCCATTTCAATGTAAAAAAATAAAATAAAATAAACATTTTAGTACATTTGAACTTCACACATGCATCTAAGTGGCATCTGGAATAAGAGGTATGAAACCACAGTAATAACTTGCAGAGTAACAGTGTGCTAATTTAGCAATCTCTCCGCTCCTCACTTTCCATTAACTTGTATGTACAAGTCCTATCTACCTGGGAACATTTTCATAAGCAACAATAACTGCCTCAGCTGGTGTAGTTATAACATCAAACTCCATCCCACTTTTTATCTCTGCCTTCATCTCTGATAATACTGCTCTCTCTCAACATGGACCCACACCTCGTTCTCAGGAAGTGAAATGCCATCAGATGGCATGGTGCCACACAGTAGACAGGCTGCCACTTACCCTCGATTGCCTCCTACACCCCAATGGCACAGACATGTGGCACCCCGAGCATGCGTTGGGGACTGTAGCGAGCTCCGGTTACCATGGGGACCACTGCATCGCCACATGCCTGAGCGGTGGGGGCGGTTATGGGCGTCAGAGAGGTGTGCTTCAGAGCTTTTGACTGAGAACTCGTGCAAGGCGTGGCTAATGTTCCACTCGGAGAAAGGGAGGGAGGGAGGGAGGGAGGGAGGGAGGGAGTTCTTCACACCTTTAACTTTTAATTTCATCTTCCACTGATTAGATATCTCTTAACTTTTGCCACACACAGATGCTCTATGACTGTAGCTTATTGCTGCTATGATGACTATTTACAGACTTAGTGAGCATAGCCTTGCTATTGACAGAGGCCGCGTAGGCAGACCTGGCTCTCAAGAGTACACAGGATATATGCACACTGCCAACAAAATGAGGTGGAAATGTGGCTGCACTTTAGGGACACATATTTCCACATAGAATTTGAAAACAAATCAAAAATGTATAAACTCTCATATATGTTAAGCAAAATAGCACAGTGTGCAATCACAGCAGCAAGATTTGTGGCACATTGCCATGACAACAGGGCATGCAGAGGAGCACAAACAACATCGTAAATACAACCAATATTAATCTGTTAACTAATCTTCCCCTACTATTCGTAATACAACTATTTGCACTGTAACACCCAATTCTTCAAAACCCCATATAGGCCTGTATAGTCTATATGGCAGCGACTATTCTGACTACTTATTGTAATTTCATTTCATTCTGCCATGGACAACAGAAGGTATGGTATGTGTAGTAGGTATGCTTTTAAAATTAAGCTATTTCATGAAGAGAAACGTGGTTCTCTACACCTCTTCCTTGGTTTTTTTTTTTCTAGCTGAAATGTTATCAAGAAACGTTTCAGATCTGTATGTCAGCATCTTAGCCTACCTGTCTCTAACCATGTATCAGAATGCCCAGGGGGTCACAACATTGGATTTGACAGGAAGCCAACATTCCACACACAATGCTCCAGTCTGTCCATCACTAGGGGCCTTAATAATCTACCCAGCATGTGTTTATCAGTGTTGGACCAGGAGTCTGTTGTGTATGTGTGTATGGTCGGGATGTAGGCAGACTGAAGCTTGCCAGCCTGTTTGGGGCACCGAGCGATCCGAGGGGACGGGCAGATAGACGGCAGTGGGCGGCGGGCAACCACACACACACACACACACACACACACACACACACTCTCTCTCTCTCCTGGGCCCCATTGTGTCTAATACATTCAGCATAATCTCACCTTTTGGGGACGTTTGCCGTTGTGTTAATTACACACCACCGGGAGCCCTCATTAACACACCCACATACACACTAAGATATACACACACACACCAGTGACCGAGTGCCAATGACCAGTCTGGTGTAGACAAGAGTAGGCAGGACCAGTATAAGACAACAGTGGGTAATGAAGTCTGGAGAGAGAGAGAGAGAAAGAGAGAGAGAGAGAGAGAGAGAGAGAGAGAGAGAGAGAGAGAGAGAGAGAGAGAGAGAGAGAGAGAGAGAGAGAGAGAGAGAGAGAGAGAGAGAGAGAGAGAGAGAGAGAGAGAGAGAGAGAGAGAGAGAGAGAGAGAGAGAGAGAGAGAGAGAGAGAGAGAGAGAGAGAGAGAGAGAGAGAGAGAAAGATATAGAGAGAGATAAAGAGAGAGAGAGAGAGAGAGAGGGAGAGAGACAGAGAGAGAGTGAGAGTGAGAGAGACAGAGAGAGTGAGAGAGACAGAGAGAGTGAGAGAGAGAGCGAGAGGGAGAGAGAGAGAGCGAAAGAGAGAGAGAGGGAGAGAGAGAGAGGGAGAGAGAGAAAGAGAGAGAGAAGAGAGAGAGAGGGAGAGAGAGAGAGAGAGGGGTCATTACAGATCTGCCCCAGCCCCGACTTGTAAGTCTTTAATGAACACACCAAGCCTGCCGACGTGCAGAGGGGTCTTATGGGTCTAGCCGGCAGGATATGCCCTGCTTAGTCATCCACTACGGCGTTAGCTCATCACCGTTTGGCACATCCCCATGCACACGCCACCGATCTAGCGTCTGGCTACTGCCAATCCTGTAAGGCGAGCTGAAACCCTGAACGCAAAACAATTAACCCCAGAGCATTAAAACAGCCCTCTCTCCTGCTGCCAGCCTGGCAATCAGCTCTCATTTCCACCTCTTATCCACCTAAGCCATTAAAACTCTGGGAGCAAGCGGCTGGGATTATTATTATTTTTTTTCGAAATGCAGCCCAAAAACTGGAAACTGGTGTTATGGAACAACACAAGGGTGTGATGTTGGCCAGTTATCTTTCGGCCCTGGTGTCCAGTCCACTCCTCAGGGGCAGCATGTCAGGGGCAGAGTAATGGTCTGCCAGGTGAGCATCACTGGGGAGCGGGGCACTTCCAATGGTCAATGATGGATACGGCCTTGGCAGGATGTGTAAATGATGCATGGCGTTTCCCTGGGTTACATTTCTCCTGATCGATCGGATTGTTAGGTAAGGGATGGGAGTGGATGGGCCCGCTGTTGATGGTGTGTACCCTTTGACAGGCATGTGTGTGTGTGTTTGTGTGTACATTCTCCCTCTAATTGAGTCTGTCGTGATATGTGGGTTAACTTCACTTGGTGACCTTTGAACAGTGGGGTCAACACCTGTAGAGAGTGGAGGAGAGGCCTGGATAATGATTCTGCTGCAGCACTGTAGAGAGTGGAGGAGAGGCCTGGATAATGATACTGCTCTCCAAGAGTCAAACACTTATACAGCCCAGTGCAACCAAATAAATGTTTATTTGGCACATATTTCGTAAACAACAGGTGTAAACTCACAGTGAAATGCTTACTTATGGGCCCTTCCCAACAACGCAGAGAGAAAGAAAATAAAAGTATTACCAGGTAATAATAAAACAACACAGCAAACACAACATATAGCATTGATTCCTCCATCCCAGAGTCAACAGAAGCCCTAGTGACTAAAGCCACATACCGCCTTGTACGTCAGACTCAATAACAGCTCAAGGTGAAATGGATGACACTCAATTCAAGCCAGGAGAATAGTGCTTCTCTACAGCTTTATTTCCACTGTAGACAGTGAAAATGTGGTCCTCTGTAGCTCAATTGGTAGAGCATGGCGCTTGTAACGCCAGGGTAGTGGGTTCGATCCCCGGGACCACCCATACCTAAAAATGTATGCACGCATGACTGTAAATTGCTTTGGATAAAAGTGCCTGCTAAATGGCATATTATTATTATTATATTATTATATTCACTGAAAGGTAAAAGTTACCCATTGCAATTCAGCCAGCTAATGTGTATATTTCAATACCACTGAACACTGATGAAAAATGTAATACTTCTCCATCTTGGTTTGGAGATTAAATATTCATTCAGTGGTTTTCTGAGGAGTGTGATTAAAATTAAATCATGGAGTATCAGTGGTGGGAGGTTAATTTCTTATAACACGGTGGCATCAGAGGTGTGTTTTTCATCTCAGGGATGCCTTTGGCCTCCGAAAGGTTAATAAGCTGATTCACCTTAAACCAGAGGAGGAGAGCGGAAGAGTGCAGCCCATAACTTTTATTGCGAATTCAAACAGCTGTCAAACCAACATGCTACCGATGGTGTGTTTGGACTCTTGTCTTAAAAAAAAAAGCCTGCTATGGCTAACCTACTTAGCAGTCTCCGACCATAGGCTGAGCAGGGTAAGATGGACTCACATCCAGTGGACTCGCCAGTGATTCGGCTAAGGCTGCAGGTAGCGATTAGCTGAGGCTCAGCAGTGTTGGACTCAGACAGCAGAAATGATAAAACGCTTCCATGAATTGGAAAAAGTTAGGCGGCAGTTGATGGACGTGTGCAGCGGCATCTGTGAGGAAACGGCTTCACAACAGGTGCAAGCTCTCGCTCGCCCTGATCACCGGTGTTTGTTTACAGTGCCAAAGATCGGGCCAAAGTCAAACAACAGGCCCAAAACATCATTAAAATAACGGCTCTTGTTTTCAGGAGACTCGTTTGGGGACGCCGTGCCTTCATTCATCACTCGATGTCTTGCGGGATTCTATAACCAGCCATCCCCCGTTATACTGTACATGCAAAGACTCATTAATAAAATATGCCCCCCAAAAAAGAGAAAAAAAAAACAATACATACAGTTGAAGTTGGAAGTTTACCTTAGCCAAATACATTTCAACTCAGTTTTTCACAATTCCTGACATTTAATCCTAGTAAAAATTCCCTGTCTTGGGTCAGTTAGGATCACCAATTTATTTTAAGAATGTGAAATGTCAGAATAATAATAGAGAGAATGATTTATTTCAGATTTTATTTCTTTCATCACATTCCCAGTGGGTCAGAAGTTTACATACACTCAATTAGTATTTGGTAGCATTGCCTTTAAATTGTTTAACTTGGGTCAAATGTTTCGGGTAGCCTTCCACAAGCTTCCCACAATAAGTTGGGTGAATTTTGGCCCATTCCTCCTGACAGAGCTGGTGTAACTGAGTCAGGTTTGTAGGCCTCCTTGCTCGCACACGCTTTTTCAGTTCTGCCCACACATTTTCTATAGGATTGAGGTCAGGGCTTTATGATGGCCACTCCAATACCTTCACTTTGTTGTCCTTAAGCCATTTTGCCACAACTTTGGAAGTATGCTTTATCCATTTGGAAGAGCCATTTGCGACCAAGCTTTAACTTCCTGACTGATGTCTTGAGATGTTGCTTCAATATATCCACATAATTTTCCTTCCTCATGATGCCATCTTTTTTGTGAAGTGCACCAGTCCCTCCTGCAGCAAAGCATCCCAACAGCATGATGCTGCCATCTCCATGCTTCACGGTTGGGATGGTGTTCGTCGGCTTGCAAGCACCCCCTTTTTCCTCCAAACATTACGATTGTCATTATGGCCAAAAAGTTATATTTTTGTTTCATCAGACCAGAGTACGATCTTTGTCCCCATGTGCAGTTGCAAACCGTAGTCTGCCTTTTTTATGGCGGTTTTGGAGCAGTGGCTTCTTCGTTGCTGAGTGGCCTTTCAAGTTATGTCGATATAGGACTTGTTATACTGTGGATATAGATACTTTTGTACCTGTTTCCTCCAGTATCTTCATAAGGTCCTTTGATGTTGTTCTGGGATTGATTTTCACTTTTCGCACCAAAGTATGTTCATCTCTAGGAGACAGCAGTCTCCTTCCTGAGCGGTATGATGGTTGTGTGGTCCCATGGTGTTTGTACTTCCGTACTATTGTTTGAACAGATGAACGTGGTACCTTCAGGCGTTTGGCAATTGCTCCCAAGGATGAACCAGACTATTTTTTTCGGAGGTCTTGGCTGACTTCTTTTGATTTTCCCATGATGTCAAGCAAAGAGGTACTGAGTTTGAAGGTAGGCCTTGAAATACATCCACAGGTACACCTCCAATTGACTCAAATGAGCCTATCAGAAGCTTCTAAAGCAATGACATAATTTTCTGGAATTTTCCAAGCTGTTTAAAGGCACAGTCAACTTAGTGTATGTAACCTTCTGACCCACTGGAATTGTGCTACAGTGAATTATAAGTGAAATAATCTGTCTGTAAACAATTGTTGGAAAAATTACTTGTGTCATGCACAAAGTAGATGTCCTAACCGACTTGCCAAAACTATAGTTTGTTAACAAGAAATTTGTGGAGTGGTTGAAAAATTAGTTTTAATGACTCCAACCTAAGTGTATGTAAACTTCCGACTTCAACTGTACACCAGAGACGATGCTACCTTCAGGACTATGGTGCTATACAATATTACAAAACACACAACCCAACTTGTTTTAATCTCTCCACTTCCCCTTCCATCTTGTACCATGAAAATGCGGCCACCATCTACAAGTGGCTGAAGATCAAGGAAAGTGTGACGTTAAAAAAAGAAATGCCAGTCAAAGAGAAAGGAGAGATACTGGGCTGTCAGAATGCTTTGGGCACCTATAGGGGATATGTGGCCTATTAAAAGAAAAGCTAAAAATAAAAGAAAATGCCACCGATTTTAAAAGCAGCTCTATTTTCTGTTAGTGAGTCCATCCCTCCACCACCGGCATGGAGGGAATTCAGAAGAGATGGATCAGGTGGAATGAAAAATAACTCTCCCAAGCATTCAGACGAGAGTGATTGAAACGGCTGTGGCATGTGGAGGGAGAGCGAGGGAGAGAAAGAGAGGGAGGGATCCAAGCCATCAGTGTAGCAGCCTGTGTGCCCAGAAGGGAACCTGTTAAAAGTGAACACGCACATCCACATCCCGTGGCTATCTGCCCAGTCTTCCGGAGAGTGAGGGTACAGGTTCTATCATACTCAAAACAACCTCGCCAGTCTCACTCCACGGCCAATATGTGCAGCTCTCTCCATCACACTGCATCCTTTTTTCTGTCTCTCTCTTGCTTTCATTCCAACTCTCCCTCTGTCTGTCTCACACTTAATTTCTCTCTACACCTCTTTCTCTCTCTCTCTTTTTCTCTATCACTCTCGTGTTCTTACTCACTTAGTCTTTGCTTTCCATTTCCTTGTCTTCAATTCTAACACAATTATTTCCTTCTCTGTCCTTTAAACAGACACAGCGGCCATATCTTACAAATCCCTCCCTCTCTTCTCTCTCTTCTCTCCTCCTTGGCTCTGGAGAAGAGGCACTTTGTGCCTGTAAAGCCATTCACCGGGTCATGGGCTGGGAGAAGTCAACATAGTTTATATTCAGAGAGGCACCATCTTGAACACATAGCGTTCTGATTGTTTATCCAGGTCTTGCTGACCGACACTTAGGCAGGAGACACTTTTCCCCCATTGTCAGCTCCCCCCTCCTCCCTGGCCTTTCTCCCCTTACCTATCCAGGAAGATTGGCTTCTTGTGGGCCCAAACCAATTCCACCCGAGAGCCCCAAAGACAAATTAAACATGATAACATGTCACAAACTCAAGGCCTGAAGTACGCAGGGAGAGGGTATGACGGTGGGAAGCCGTGGTCTCTATGCACCTTTATGATTTGTGTGGAAATAAGAGGAGTCAACCTGCAAGATGGACCTTGGGTCAGGGAAAAGTGTCCAATTGGCTAAGATGGCACAAACAGATGGAGCTTCGCCTCGAGCTCCTACATAACATTGCAGGTTTCTACTTTTCGTAGTGTTTTTTCTAGTGTTTTTCTTTAGTTTTCTTAATCAGTTTGTCTCATGCATTACTTCATACACCCAGGTAGAACTATTGGAAGATGAATCGCTGGGTACTCAACGTCCACCCGACCTTCCTGAATTCCCGGAGACGGCGGAACAATGACCTAGCTCAGGGTTTCCCAAACTCGGTCCTCAGGACCCCAGGGGTGCACGTTTTGGTTGTTGCCCTTGCACTACACAGCTGATTCAAATAATCAACTAATCATCAAGCTTTGATAATTTGAATCAGCTTCTTCGGTGAGGTTGCCTGGGAGTCATACCAGAGAGTAGGAAACGAAGACGCCAATGGAGACATGGGGGCCTTAGTGAGATTGAGACGCCAGGCGACCCGTCCTCCATTACCAAACATACTACTTACCAATGTTCAATAAATAGTGAATAAACAAACTCAGAGTGAGGATCTGCAAAATAAGCTGTTTTTCTGGGACCTGGATTTCCTCCAACATCCAAATGGATTATATACAACCAGCATGTTTTACAGTTCATCAAGCGGATAGGAAGAGAGCTCTCTCTGGCAAGAAGAAAGGCGGAGGGCTCTGCTTTATGACCAATAACAAGTGGTGCGACAGGGGAAACGTACAGGAACTTGCAAGCTTCTGCTCTACCAACTTGGAATATTACCCGGAGGCAGTGTTCATTGTGTGGGGAACTTTAACAAAAGTAATTTGAGAACCGTGTTCCCCAATTACTATCAACAGATTGACTGTCCAACTCCCTGAGATTCTACGCTGAACCACTGCAACATGCCTTTTCGACATGGGTGTAAGGGCATCTCCCGTCCTCCTTTCGGCAAATCTGACCATGACTCCATTTTGCTCCTTCCCGCCTACAAACAAAGACTCAAGAGGGAAGTTCCAGTGGTCAGGTCTGTACAATGCTGTTCTGACCAATCAGAATCCATGCTCCAAGACTGTTTTGATCATGTGGACTGGAATATGTTCCGGGTCGCCTCTGGGGATTACATCAATGAATATGCAGACTCAGTCACCGGATTCATACAGAAATGCATAGATGATGTGATACTGATGGTGTTTTTCAAAACTTACCCAAATCAAAAACCGTGGATTGATGGCAGCCTTGTCAGAAAACTGAAGGAGAGAAATGCTGCTTATAAACACGGCAAGGTGACCGGGGACAATTGTATGATTAAGCAGTACAAATACGACCTACGCAGATTGATCAAGATGACGAGACACAAGTATAGGGACAAAGTGGAGGAGCAATTCAGCGGGTCTGACACGAGGCGTATGTAGCTGGAGCTTCTAACGATCACGAATTACAAAAAGAAAGCCAGTCACGTCGCGGACACCAATCCCGCCCTACCGGACGAGCGAAACACCTTTTTCTCACACTTTGAGCAAAACAACTATGAGCTGCCGAGGAGAGCCCCTGAGGACAATGAGGGCTACCTACTAAACGTGCTAACCCTCACAAGGCTGCCGGCCCACACGGCATCCCTAGCCGCGCCCTCAGAGCATGTGCAGACAGCTAGCTGTTGTGTTTTCTGATATTTTTCTCTCTAGCTCAGGCCATTTTCCCCACCTGCTTCAAGATTTCCACTATCATCCCCGTGCCCAAGAAAGGGAAAATAACTGAACTGAATGACTACTGACCTGTAGCACTCACTTTAGTCATCATGAAGTGCTTTGAGAGGCTAGTCACAGACTACATCACCTCCTCCCTCCCCGACACACTCAACCCTCTCCTATTTGCCTACCGCCCAACTGATCCACGAACGACGCAATCGCCATTGCTCTGGGACTGAACTCCTCCCTATGCAACTGGGTTCTGGACTTACTGACGGGCCACCCCCAAGTGGTGAAGGTAGGCAACATTACTTCCTCCACACTGATCCTCAACAGGGGGGTGCCACAAGGGTGTGTCTTCAGTCCCCTCTTGTACTCCCTGTATACCCACGACTGCATGGCCTCACACAATTCCAACTCCATCATCAAGTTCGCTGATGACACGACAGTAGTAGGCCTGATTACCAACAACAATGAGATGGCCTACAAGGAGGAGGTAGGCACTCAGACGCTGTGGTGCCAGGTAAACAACCTCTCCTTTAACGCCAGCAAAACAAAGGAGCTGATTGTGGACTTCAGGAGGAACCAGGCTGGGCATGCCCCCATCCTCATTAACAGGGCCACCGTGGAGACGGTCAAAAACGTCAAGTTCCTCTGCGTACACATCTCTGAGGAGCTGAAATGGTCAAATCACACGGACACTGTGGTGAAGAAAGCACGACAGTGACTCTTTAACCTCAAGAGGCTGAAGAAATTTGGCAGGAGCACCATCATTCTACAGGAGCACCATTGAGAGCATCACAGCCTGGTCCGGCAACTCCACCGCCGCTGACCGCAAGGCACTACAGAGGGTGGTACACTCAGCCGAACGCACCATTGGTTGCACACTGCCTGCCCTCCAGGACACCTGCAACACCAGGTGCCGCAGGAAGGCGAAGAAGACCATCAGAGACCTCAGCCACCCAAGCCACGGCCTTTTCTCCCCGCTTCCATCACTCAGACACGGGCAGTACAGGAGCATCATGGCTAAAACTAACAGACTGGCCAATAGCTTCTACCCCCAGACTATCAGGCTGATGAATAGCCACCACTAGTCAGCTTCATTGTAATGACAGTCCACCACAACATACCCAATAGTTTCCTGATTAGCAAGGGGTAGTCTGTGTTTAATTTCATTGTGTATTAAAAACACAGTTTGAGGGGATTTCGACAGCGGTTGACTGGGGAATTGGGCTTCCCGGGAAAAAAACTTCTGAGGTTGCAACAGTAACCGATTATGAAATACAACAGGAGGCTGAGTTGTATAACGTGTCAATATACAACAGGTGTTGGTTGAGTAGATCAAAAGCTAAATGAATACCCAGGCTCATAGAGCTGTGAATTCGCTATTTAACTCTTTAATACAGTGTCAAGTGTAAATGAATCAGTCCAAATGGATGTGACTGAAGTCTGCCATTATCACGATGTGCAAAGCGAGGCGATGGAACTGCAATTGGAGCCAGCCATGATTTACCAAAAAGTACCAATTAGGTCTACAATGGGGTGTGAGGTAGTGTTCTCTGTCGCCCTTGGTCTGAGAAATATAAAGTGGTGCTGAACCTTTATATTGCAGCTGCTGCACCTAAACTGGAGCTGGAATTTAATGTGATCTCGTCTTCATCCATGTGGCATGGCCCTGTCAAATGGGCTATTTAAGTTCTACTGTGACCGTTCTCTATCCAGTATAAGTGTCTCTGGAGTGAGATATGTTACTGAGGCAGGCCTGCTTTATGTTACATTGCTCACACACATCTCTAAACATGACTGCCATTATAGTGTAGCGTAATCTAGTTCCCTAGGTGGATTAGCTATGCGTGGTCCTGTTTGTGCCTACGCTGGTGGGAGTGGGGGGACTTTGATAAAGAGCTCCGGTGGGGTTTGAGACAGGAAAGCTCCAGTCCTGTGACACTGTCAGGGCCCAGAGCTGAGAGACTACTCTCCTCCCTCCACTGCACGCGTGTGTACACACGTATGTACGTACACATACACACATACACACACACACACACACACACACACACACTCTCTCTCTCTCTCTCTCTCTCTCTCTTCCCCTCTCTCACACACCCTTCCACTGTTATTGTTTTATTGTTGTCTTCCCTTCTGCTTCCCTTTGCCTTCTGAGGAAGGAATTGTGATGATATGCATCACTTTTTGGGGTCTGATGTTTATTCATGATGTATTAAATGACAAATGAACTGGTAATGATCACGTTGAGGGGGTACTCCAGAGTTAAAATGACTCTGCTAGCCTTGAATTTATCTAAATACACGTTGACACTCACTGAGACCTCCTGTGTACACACATCCTGTCACGCCCTGGCCTTGAGAGCCTGGTTTTCTTTAGTTGGTTTGGTCAGGGTGTGAATTTATATGTGTAAGATCTAGATATTGTAGATCTATGTTGGCCGGGTGTGGTTCCCAATCAGAGGCAGCTGTCGATCGTTGTCTCTGATTGGGGATCATACTTAGGCAGCCATGTTGCCTACCTATGTTGTGGGATCTTGTTTCTGTGTGTTTGGCTTGTTTGATGTTAGCCTTTAGAACTTCACGTTACGTTGCTTTTGTTGTTTTGTTCGGTGTTTATTTAATAAACGAACATGTACGCATACCACGCTGCACCTTGGTCCAATCCTGTACTCAATGAACGTGACACATCCAAACAACTGCAAATTGCAAACTGTCCATTGGTAGAGTTCCTTTGCAAGTCAGAAAGAATTTAGATAAAGTTGCTCAAATCAAACATTTCTTACAAAATAATGTATATTTGTTCAAGGACAATCAGTTCTGAACGTGCATAATTTTCTCTAAAATATTTGTATTAGTATGCAAGAGAAATGCTCCTTCAAGTGAATGTATTAGGATTATGGGAGTGATTGTTTGCCAAGTAGAGACGAGGCAGTACACTTTTTAGTGTAGCATTAATAAGACAAAGCCCATATACCAGGAAAATAGAAACAGAACTCTTGGGGAAAGCTTTGAATGTAGACTGAGGTCTATGTAATACACTAAAGATGCAGAAGATATGGACTGGCTTGACTGGCTTCACTATCAAATGCAAACATACATACATACACAGTGGCGAGAACAAGTATTTGATACACTGCCGATTTTGCAGGTTTTCCTACTTACAAAGCATGTAGAGGTCTGTCATTTTTATCATAGGTACACTTCAACTGTGAGAGACGGAATCTAAAACAAAAATCCAGAAAAATCACATTGTATGATTTTTTTTGTAATTAATTTGCATTTTATTGCATGACATAAGTATTTGATCACCTACCAACCGGTAAGAATTCCGGCTCTCACAGACCTGTTAGTTTTTCTTTAAGAAGCCCTCCTGTTCTCCACTCATTACCTGTATTAACTTCACCTGTTTGAACTCGTTACCTATATAAAAGACACCTGTCCACACACTCAATCAAACAGACTCCAACCTCTCCACAATGGCCAAGACCAGAGAGCTGTGTAAGGACATCAGGGATAAAATTGTAGACCTGCACAAGGCTGGGATGGGCTACAGGACAATAGGCAAGCAGCTTGGTGAGAAGGCAACAACTGTTGGCGCAATTATTAGAAAATGGAAGAAGTTCAAGATGACAGTCAATCACCCTCGGTCTGGGGCTCCATGCAAGATCTCACCTCGTGGGGCATCAATGATCATGAGGAAGGTAAGGGATCAGCCCAGAACTACACGGCCGGACCTGGTCAATGACCTGAAGAGAGCTGGGACCACAGTCTCAAAGAAAACCATTAGTAACACACTACGCCGTCATGGATTAAAACCCTGCAGCGCACGCAAGGTCCCCCTGCTCAAGCCAGCGCATGTCCAGGCCTGTCTGAAGTTTGCCAATGACCATCTGGATGATCCAGAGGAGGAATGGGAGAAGGTCATGTGGTCTGATGAGACAAAAATAGAGCTTTTTTGGTCTAAACTCCACTTGCCGTGTTTGGAGAAAGAAGAAGGATGACTACAACCCCAAGAACACCATCCCAACCGTGAAGCATGGAGGTGGAAACATAATTCTTTGGGGATGCTTTTCTGCAAAGGGGACAGGACGACTGCACCGTATTGAGGGGAGGATGGATGGGGCCATGTATCGCGAGATCTTGGCCAACAACCTCCTTCCCTCAGTAAGAGCATTGAAGATGGGTCGTGGCTGGGTCTTCCAGCATGACAACAACCCGAAACACACAGCCAGGGCAACTAAGGAGTGGCTCCGTAAGAAGCATCTCAAGGTCCTGGAGTGGCCTAGCCAGTCTCCAGACCTGAACCCAATAGAAAATCTTTGGAGGGAGCTGAAAGTACGTATTGCCCAGCGACAGCCCCGAAACCTGAAGGATCTGGAGAAGGTCTGTATGGAGGAGTGGGCCAAAATCCCTGCTGCAGTGTGTGCAAACCTGGTCAAGACCTACAGGAAACGTATTATCTTTGTAATTGCAAACAAAGGTTTCTGTACCAAATATTAAGTTCTGATTTTCTGATGTATCAAATACTTATGTCATGCAATAAAATGGAAATGAATTACTTAAAAATCATACAATGTGATTTTCTGGATTTTTTTTCTGGATCTTGGCTCACAGTTGAAGTGTACCTATGATAAAAATGACAGACCTCTACATGCTTTGTAAGTAGGAAAACTCGGCAGTGTATCAAATACTTCTCCCCACTGTATGCACACGTGCACACACACACACACACACACACACACTCTGCAGGTTATTAAAGTCAGCACTTCTTGTTGGATGAATGTTGCAAGGCAAAGTACACCTGAAGGCAAATAAAGCTAGCAGGAAGTAGGTTGGAGAGTCTCTAAGCAGGCAGGTATTAAACAGGCCAATATTTGGAGTGGGGGGGGGTTTCAAGTAAAAATGCACAGTGGCTACCCAGAACAGTCCTGAACAGCCCTCATCTGAGCAGAGAAGATTAAAATCAGTGGGACATCGCAGGGAGGCAATGTGAAGTGGAAAACAGATGGGGGGAAAACAGGGGCTTGACTAGTCTCTCAATCCAGGTCACCCCCTGCGGTCGGGCTAATGTACAATAAACCAATTACAAGCCATTAATATTTAAGGCGCTAATCTCCACTCATACGTGATTTATTAAAACTGTGGAAGGATGAGGAAGGAAAATGGCTGACCCTGAGCGGAGCACAGTAGGCCGGCTGCCCCCTAACAGAGGGGAATTAGCATAGGGTTGCATTTTGCTTTATTGAGACAAATTGCCCCAGTGCTCAAGAGCAATCAGACAAATGGGTCCTGTTCTGAAACGTGCTGTCAGGTGGTAACCAAGGCCATGGAAGTCTGATTTTTCATATTAACACCACATTTGATTATCCACAGGGCGCTTTAGCTGAATATGATTGTGTGCATCTTCAGAATGTACTAATTTATTGGAGTGTGCATGGGCTTCAGGGTTAGCCACACATTTTGCCAGGGCAAGAAGCAAACCTCTCCTTTTGCAGACAGTGTGGTGGTTTATCATAGAAGTGTGTGCCAAACACACTTGATCTTGTTTGGGTAAAGCACTGCTGTAAGATTATGTGCAGTTGTGTGTGTATGTCTATGGCACTAGGCAGCCTTGACTCCAGATGGACAACATGAGGGTTAGGGTGAGTGGGTTTCTGGAGCGATGCAAGGGGGGATAGGATGGTGATTTCGAGAGAGAAGGGAAGAGAGGAGAAACATGAAGACTTGGGCTGTTCTGGCAGATGCTCCCCTCATCTCAGTAAACAACATCAGCAATTAACAACCCTGTCCTCAGGGAGGCCATCAAACCCCTGTTCCCAACATCTTCAACACACAGGTTATCAAAAGATTCCTTTATCATCTTACTCCCACGCTGTGCTGTTAATATGAGCCAGAACACTGTGAGAACAATCCCACAGTGGGGGCAAACGTCTCGTCTGTGGAACGGAGCCTCCGACAGCCTTTATTACATTGTCTGTGTCTGAGGAGACATTCTGATGACCAGCTTCTCATATGGTTACAATTATCATCTGGTCGTCTGGAGTCGATCGGATGAAAAGTGGAACTTCTTCACAATTATAATTATTCTATTTTGTCAGAGAGAGTAAAATGGATCAACAACACTGAGGGACAAAACATTAGGAACACCTTCCTAATATTGAGTTAACCCCCCTTTCCCCCTCAGAACAGTCTCAATTCGTCAGGGCATGGACTCTACAAGGTGCCGAAAGACTTCCACAGGGACGCTGACACATGTTAACTCCAATGCTTCCCACAGTTGTCACAACTTGGCTGGATGTTCTTCAGGTGGTGGACTATTCTTGATACACACGGGAAACTGTTCAGCGTAAAAAACCCAGCAGCGTTGCATTTCTCGACACACTCAAACTGGTGTGCCTGGCACCTACTACCATACCCCGTTCAAAGGCACTTCAATGTTTTGTCTTGCCCATTCACCCTCTGAATGGCACACATTTATAATCCCTGTCTCAATTGTCTCAAGGCTTAAAAAATCCTTCTTTAAACTGTCTCCTCTCCTTCATCTCCACTGATTGAAGTGGATTTAACAAGTGACAACAATAAGGGATCATAGCTTTCACCTGGATTCACCTGGTCAGTCTATGTCATGGGAAAATGTGTTCCTAATGTTTTGTACACTCAATGTAGATGCCATGTGTGACTCCCATTGGTGACCCTGAATCAACAGCCCAATAGCAAACCAGAGGTACTACCCATTATGGCCACTCTCCTCGGGGATGAGGAGTGTGTGTGTGCGGTTACTGGACAGGGACCTCTGTGAATTGGTGGCAGCCCCCCTTCCTGGTTTGAAGCAACATCCCAATAGAGAACAGTACTAGCATTGTCCATTATGGATCCCCAGAGGGAGTCTGAATGCTTGTGCGGTTACTGGACATGGACCTCAAAAAGTTGGCGAAAGCCGCCCTTCCTGTTTAGAAAGTACTGCAGCGCAGGCTTGGTATCCTCTGAGAAACCTTTGCCACGCATGAGCACCTTTGATCAGGGTATCAGGTCAGCCCGGGTGTTAACGGAGTTATTAGGGGACTTATTAGGGCATCAAAGAGCCGGCTAAACCCCCGCTGATGCCATCATTACTGGCGCTGTGGCAGGGTCATTACCACCCCGCTGCTGAGGCTTTGTAGCATGGACTGAGGCTCGGCTGGTGGTTGGTGAGCACCGGCAAGGATGGGAACGATGTGAGGTTCTAATGGGGGCTGGAGGGGGTTGGGAGGAGAGCTGAGGGATACGATCAAATCCTGGGTAATAAATGGGGAGGCCCTGGCCAGAATTGTCTCTGGGACTGTTGGGTTTGGCCACGGTTTGGTCCTGTTCCTTTAGAGCTGACCTTAAGAAGCATTAAGGCCAGCTTTTATTCTGGAAATGGGAACTGGGCATTAGTGGTAAGGTTCAAAGACACCAGAGGTGGATGATGGGTAGAGGGAGTGGGTAAGAAGGACAAGCTCTGCACAAAATTGGGAATAAATCCATGCACACAGAGATATTACAAAAAATAGCAACCATCTGTGATTTTGGCTGGAGCATGGGTTTCACAGTTTGGAGCGTGTCGGGGAGCCAAGCTTATTCATTTTAAAAATTGTATCTCTCTGACCCTGCAATTGTTAATTAATGTTTAAATTGGAAACACCATTTCACATGTGATCTGTGATCACGTTAAGACACCGCTACTCTAGCAAATGTCCATCAGGGGAAGAAATGCACAGCAAGCCTCTATCAAATGACAGCTTCCTTGTGACTTCAAAAATAATCTAAGACCTCACTTTTATTAAGTACAGAGGGGATTTCAATAGCTCGGCTGAACCCAAACAGTAATTTCTCGACCTGTAGACCGTGACACTCTCTCTCTCCCTGCCCACCATGGGTGGGCACCGGACGGAGCGCCGGGCTCATTAGCGGCATCACCGTCATTAACACAGAGGCATGCTGGGAGAGGGAGGGGCCGGTCACCTCACTCAGAGGGGTCGAGTACAGCTGCCAGTTTCCTCCCTGAGTATAATGACTGGGCCCGCTAACAGCCCAATTATTTACATGCATCTTCATTAGGCTTATGGGTAGAACCGCTCGTGTAGTGTAGAGCAATGACAAGGGACCCCAACTCACAGACCACTTACATCCACTCTATGATACACTACACTAGAAATGCAGAAGGACAGTAGGATTGAAGATAATGATGCAAGAGACAAGCAGCGAGGCCACGCCTTTTCTCCATCAATAGGTTGTTGAATAAGTAAAATAATTATAGTCATATTCGGTTTCGTACAATAAGGTAAATTGACCTATTATCAGAATAATTGATATGCCGAAAAAATATGTATACAGTTGAAGTCTTAGGTTGGAGTCATTAAAACTTGTTTTTCAACCACTCCACAAATGTCTTGTTAACAAACTATAGTTTTGGCAAATCGGTTAGGACACTTTGTGCATGACTGTCACGCTCGTTGATAGACGGATCAGACCAAGGTGCAGCGTGGTGGGCGAACATATTACTTTATTAAATGAACACCGACAAAACAACAAGATACAAACGAATGTAAAGTTCTGCAGGCTAATATAATATAATATAATATAATATATAATATAATATATATAATATATACACAGCACCTATACATAAACAAGATCCCACAAACTAAGGTGGGGAAAAGGCTGCCTAAGTATGATCCCCAATCAGAGACAATGATAGACAGCTGCCTCTGATTGGGAACCATACCCGGCCAACAAAGAAATAGAAAAACTAGAATGCCCACCCAAATCACACCCTGACCTAACCAAATAGAGAAATAAAAGGGATCTCTAAGGTCAGGGCGTGACAATGACACAAGTCATTTTTCCAACAATTGTTTACAGACAGATTATTTCACTTATAATACACTGTATCACAATTCCAGTGGGTCAGAAGTGTACATACACTAAGTTGACTGTGACTTTAAACAGCTTGGAAAATTCCAGAAAATGATGTCATGGCTTTAGAAGCTTCCGATAGGCTAATTGACATAATTTGAGTCAATTGGAGGTGTACCTGTGGATGTATTTCAAGGCCTACATTCAAACTCAGTGCCAAGCCAAGAAATCAGCCAAGACCTCCGACATTTTTTTGTAGACCTCCACAAGTCTGGTTCATTCTTGGGAGCAATTTCCAAATGCCTGAAGGTACCACGTTCATCTGCACAAACAATAGTACGCAAGTATAAACACTGTGGGACCACACAGCCGTCATACCACTCGGGAAGGAGACACGTTCTGTCTCCTAGAGATGAACGTACTTTGGTGCGAAAAGTGCAAATCAATCCCAGAACAACGGCAAAGGACATCGTGAAGATGCTGGAGGAAACAGGTTCAAAAGTATCTATATCCATAGTAAAACGAGTCCTATATCGATATAACCTGAAAGGCCGCTCAGCAAGGAAGAAGCCACTGCTCCAAAACCGCCATAATAAAAGCCAGACTACGGTTTGCAACTGCACATGGGGACAAAGATCGTACTTTTTGGAGAAATGTCCTCTGGTCTGATGAAACAAAAATAGAACTGTTTGGCCATAATGACCATCGTTATGTTTGGAGGAAAAAGGGGGCACCTTGCAAGCCGAAGAACACCATCCCAACCGTGAAGTACGGGGGTGGCAGCATCATGCTGTGGGGGTGCTTTGCTGCAGGAGGGACTGGTGCACTTCACAAAATAGATGGCGTCATGAGGAAGGACATTTATTTGGATATATTGAAGCAACATCTCAAGACATCAGTCAGGAAGTTAAAGCTTGGTCACAAATGGGTCTTCCAAATGGACAATGACTCCAAGCATACTTCCAAAGTTGTGGCAAAATGGCTTAAGGACAACAAAGTGAAGGTATTGGAGTGGCCATCATAAAGCCCTGACCTCAATCCTATAGAAAATGTGTGGGCAGAACTGAAAAAGCGTGTGTCAAGGTGACGTGTATGCGGGAAACGAAGTCAAGCGCAGGACACCGAACTACTGGCAGAACGTACTTTACTTAACACAGTAAAGAAAGTACAAAACAAACCTCCAAACAGGGAGGAACAAATAACGCATACAACCGGAAAACAATCACACACAATAACCAATGAGAGACAGGGGTTTATAAAGGGAATACAATATAACATAATGGGAAACAGGTGCAAACAATCAGGACAAACTAGACCCGAACACCGAAACATAGATCGGTGGCAGCTAGTACTCCGAGGACGACGAACGCCGAAGCCTGCCCGAGCAAGGAGGGGGGGCAGCCTCGGCTGATTCCGTGACAGCGTGTGCGAGCAAGGAGGCCTACAAACCTGACTCAGTTACACCAGCTCTGTCAGGAGGAATGGGCCAAAATTCACCCAACTTATTGTGGGAAGCTTGTGGAAGGCTACCCGAAACGTTTGACCCAAGTTAAACAATTTAAATGCTACCAAATACTAATTGAGTGTATGTAATAAAAGCTGAAATAAATCATTCTCTCTACTATTATTCTGACATTTCACATTCTTAAAATAAAGTGGTGATCCTAACTGATCTAAAACAGGGAATTTCTACTAGGATTAAATGTCAGGAGTTGTGAAAAACTGAGATTAAATGTATTTGGCTAAGGTGAATGTAAACTTCCGACTTCAACTGTAAATATCGACACACTTTGTTACAGGGCTGGAACCATATCAGTATCACCATACTCGTTACTATCGTGGCAAAGAAACAAAACACAAAGTGGATTTAACAGACTTAATGTTGGAAAAAAACATCATTATGTTGTCATCCAGAGTCACATTTATATATTTTCCAAGCTATAGCACACAATATTTCACATACAGCAGGACCAAACAGTTAAAGGACCAAACAGTTTGGTCTGATTCGTGTTTTAATTTTTGTCATGGAAAACATATTGCGATACTGGTATCATCCCAGCCCTACTTTATTATACAGTAGACATATGAAGTATTATTAAACTGTTATGCTACTATAGTTGTTTTGTTATGGTTTGTTTCTCTCTCTTAGTTTTGTTGCTGCCACGCACTGATGAAAAGCAGTGGGGTCTCTTTAAATCATTCGGAGGCCTCTAACACATGTCATCATTACATCGAGGCATATGCCCTCTGTCTGTTTAGCAGGCGATGTCGGAGATGGAGAAAACCTATTAGGAGAATAGGGGTTGAAAAAGTTTGCCAACATCAATCTTATTTCAAACAGAACTGAAAAGCCCGGCCGACCGAATTACTTTTCAAATCCAGCAGGCCATGCTAGGCACTCAAACCACAAGTGCATCTGATTTGATCCCCGAAGCTGAACGCAGGCAGAACCACTGATTGATACCACCAAGTGAAGGAGTCCGGGGTAAAGAAAAGAGAGAATGAGAAAGGGAGGGAGGGAGGGAGGGAGGGAGGGAGGGAGGGAGGGAGGGAGGGAGGGAGGGAGGGAGGGAGCAGGGAAAGGCCAAACAACCAGTGCTACAAGGGAAACAAAATAACAATACAATGAAGCAATGTGCATTCCAGAGCCGATTGAAATAAGACAGAACAAATAGAACCTGGCACAAGGGAACACTTCCATTTCCCCCAGCATTGCAGCAAGGTCTGGCCTGGCAGAGAGAAGGGGTTGTTTGGGGGCAGCTTTAATAGAGATGGAGAATTATTGACCTCTCCTCTTTCAGTCTTGGTAGGAGGTGATGAGCGATAGGGGTCTCCTTAGCAGGTTATCAGGGGACAGTGGGTCCCCTGTACTGCTGACATGGCTCTCTAAAGGTCAAAGTATCACTTCCCTGGGAAAATCAAGTCAATCCACTGAGCTGAACAAGGGGCCTTAGAATCCAAAGGATATCGGCCCAATTCATTACCATCTCTGCAGCCAGGCAAACAGCTACAGTTTGGATAAGTAAATTAAATGTAAAGTAATGTGAACAGGCTAGTTCTTATATTCAGCGACTCTGCTTGCTTTCAGCAAGCCCCTCTGCCAATACCGCTGGGTTCAAGCGGTAGGGATGCTAGCTGTTATTGCAGCAAGGTAGCCCTAATTGGAAATACAGTAGGAATCTGATAATCTTAAGAGGCCGAAAGCAGAGCTGCAAATCCCTGTTGATGATTTCCCTTTCTTGTTAAAACCCATTAAATGGAGAGGCTCGTAAAACAGCAGGGGACACCGCCAGTCTTGCACTCAATCGTTTTCTAAGGTAAAGCCCTATGAATGAAATGTGCACTGGAGAAAGTAAGACAACTCAGGGGCCTATAAAAGAGTGTGGTGTGTTTTCAGAAAAAGTGCGCAGCAAACGTGACTCCCAAGGAAAGGTGAGTTAAACAGAAGCCTTTTTGCAGCATTTTCCGAGGGCAGCTCAACATTTACACCTGCTTGCCTCATCTTTCACATCTTTCACCAGTCCGACGACACGTGCTTTAGTTATAGACACCCCAGCAAAGGTGGAGGGAAGGAAGGAGGGATGAGGGAGAAAAAAAGGGGAAACAAGGAAAACCAACACAGAGCGCTGCCCAAACGCTCCACTACATAAATAAAGGGGGCAATTTTCCAGACAAATGAAGTTGGTTTCGAGTTGGGACTCGTTTGGCAGGTTTGCTCGGAGGATTTATAGTCCTTGGTAATCTGGTGTGACGTTAAGGCCTTGTGAACTTATTACCCAGGCCCTATCCACCTGCACCATTCTCTTACTAACGGTAGAGATACCAACATCACCTCACAGAATACCCTTCATCTGGTACAGGGAGCTCAACTTCATGTGTCATTGTCAAGGCTGCTGGGAATCCAAAGACCAACAGTCAGTATAGACATTGGGTCAGGCTCTTTGACAAAGGCAGCATAACAGTAAAACATTAAAGCACATCTTAATCTAATGCATCCTTAGATCTCACAAGTTTAAATAATTCCCATTGTAAAGCGAAGGTAAAATAAAATAAAAAGGGGTGGGGGCATCTCGTTTTGGTCAAACCCTACCGCTCCCCTCCGCGATACCATCGTACATTGTCACCCGCTTTTAACTATGCCTTCAAAAGAAAATAAGAGAATGGGACTCAGGATATCAAACATTAAACAGCATTTTTCATTCATGAGCATATCATGTTCTATTTCAACAATAGAGAGAGAAGAGCTGAATCAGTGAACATGCTGTGGGCGTAATTGATAGGGATCCAGCTAAGGTAACTCCCAGAGGAATCCCCTATATCATGCCTTTCCAAGCTGCCTGCGGGAGAGCGGGGCTTACCTATAGAACCAGCCTGTTCCATGTAAGAGGGAGAATTTGAATTTGAAAAAAGATACTGAAAGGAAATGTAAAGCAGAGGTATGGTTAATGTGTCTATGCTTCCTAGACCTTATAGAATACAAATAAAGGAAACTAAAAATTATAAGAATGTAGATTAAATAGAAGAGAATATTAAAAGCAAATGGAATACAGTATAATACTACATAATACTGTATTAAGCAGTGTTTTATTTTTTGCAGGATCTGGCTCCCTTGTTTGTCCGAGGTGAAAACCGAATTACACTTCTGTAAGAACAGAGAAGTACAGCACACAAAATGTACTATTCATTATTGCTGGTGTTAATTAGTAACCATGTTTCTCCATGGGAACGCTATTGTTGCCTTGTTGGTGTGTTATGTTCTTGTGATCTCTCTCCCTTGCTGAACGGCACAGAACAAAGCAAAAATACCTCTCTCTCTCTCTCTCTCTCTCTCTCTCTCTCTCTCTCTCTCTCTCTCTCTCTCTCTCTCTCTCTCTCTCTCTCTCTCTCTCTCTCTCTCTCTCTCTCTCTCTCTCTCTCTCTCTCTCTCTCTCTCTCTCTCTCTCTCTCTCTCTCTCTCTCTCTCTCTCTCTCTCTCTCTCTCTCTCTCTCTCTCTCTCTCTCTCTCTCTCTCTCTCTCTCTCTCTCTCTCTCTCTCTCTCTCTCTGCGTAGAGCCTCTGGTTGTTTTCGGGTGTTGCTGAAGAACAGAGGTGTCATTGTATCACAGATGCAGAACAGACAGTGTCTCGTCATCTCTCCTGTCTCTGAGGCCTTTCCCCTTGGCTTCATTAAGCCCAGCTACAGCCGCTCCCTTGTTCCCGCTATTATGGTATTCTCTTCATCTGTATTGTGCCAACACATCACCTCCCAGCTTAGGGGTTATATTGCTGTTAATTTCATAGAACAGCAGGAAGATGAATCTTGTTATGTAGTCTTCAGGGGAGAGAAGAATGAGAGGAGGAGGAGAGGAGGAGGAGGAGAGGAGAAAAAAGAGGAGAGGAGATGAGGAGGAGAGGTAGAGCAGATGAGGAGGGGAGGAGAGGAGAGGAGAGAAGAGGAAATGAGGAGGGGAGGAGAGGAGAAGGAGAGGAGAGGAGAGGAGAAGGTGAGGAGATGAGAGGAGGGGAGGAGGAGAAAGAGAGGAGAGGAGAAGGTGAGGAGATGAGAGGCAACAGAACAGTAAGGGCTGCTGGGTAGTCATCACCCCCAACAACTCAGAAGGGCTGTGATTCCAGCTCTGTATAACAGGCCCTTTACCCCTCCCTCCCACTAGTGCAGGAATTAGAGGAGTGTGTACACATGCTGTCAGAGACCTGGAAATCACTGGTATTGTCATGGGAGAAATACACCACCACACAGCCTCTCCCTCAAATCACTGGCATTGTCATGGGAAAAATACACCACCACACAGCCTCTCCCTCAAATCACTAACTTGCTTTCCTTCTGCTTGTGTTATTCATCAACAAGTTAGATCTCTGAAGCAACTGGCCGGGACAAGAGTAAACTCCCTGAGCTTTCTTCACCGGGTCCCCCTGTGGAGGAGCATCTACTGGACTGGGAAAGGCAGGGCCGAGTCAACCGTGACTGTCCTCAGTTCACACACACACACACACACACACACAAACTCACAAAGATATGTGCAAAAGCATACAGATATACACACAGAAATGCAATCACATACACAACACCTTCTTACTTTTTTGCAAGAATTCACATTATGTGGGAGTCCTTTTCATCACGTGCGCACACACACACACACACCGAAAGCCACTCAACAAATACAAAGAATATCCACAAACACAGCACAACAACAACAACAGCAGCAGCAACAGCAGCAGCAGCAGCAGCAGCAGAACCACTAATTGGCTCAGAGAAATTTCAACCCACAACCATCCACAGCCGGATTGTTCAAAGACACAAGAAAAGGGGAGTGGTTTAACTATAATTAACATTTCAGAGACAAATGGTTTCCTAAAGTGGCAGGAGATGAAAGCTGATTGGTTTCCCAGACCCGTGTGGCCAAACGAAGTGTGTGTGTAGATTCATTAGTAAAGGAGTGAAGAGAGATGAGGCCTGGTGGGGCCTGATGAGGCCTGCTTACCTTTGGTCCTGGAGGAAAAGTTGAGGGAGAGCTGTTCAAAGAGTTCTTGATTCTCAAACTTCTCCTCTTTGACTTTGATCCAGAAGCAATTCTCCGCCATTTCCTGAGGCACTATCTGCAACGACAAGGAGGATCCCATTATCGCAAGGCCCAATCAGCGGCTGCCATTGCTTCCACAAGCGGTCTGGCTGCCACTCCACTTAAATGCCACTTCTTCAAACCCCACTGACCTAGAAATGGTGTTACATGTTGTGTGTGTGCGTGCATTGGAGATCACCCATCATGTTGCACATTGCACTCCATTGCTATCCCCTCATTTAGCACAAAACACAGTCTGCTAATGTTTGTTCATGTTGCTAGCGATTTCAAGCACCTTTTTACAATGACATATGTCCCACAGTTTTTGTAATATTGTAATATTGAGGGCCCTTGTCCAGATGGATTGATTACATTCTGTAAGGAGCAAGGACTGGATGGAGACGGATAAATATTTAGCAACCACAATAAACACCATTCAGCCTATCACTTCCTGTTTTTAATAAAGCTTATCCAACGCAATAAATGCATTGGCCAATCACAAAACATATAATCAGTAACTAGGCATATTAGTTCAGTTCAAAATAATAATAATAATAATAATAGTCACAATAGTCATGAAATAATCATACAATATTATGCCGAGATATTGTGAAAATGTATTATGTATTAGCATGGCTACCCATCCACACTGCTCCGGCCAAACACCACACCCACTAACATTTCTTCTCCACAACGAATGTATCAATAGAACAGCGGAATTAAACTCAAGATGAGTCGTCAGGCAAGTATAAGCCATTGATATGAAAACTATTGAGCAGTATTGATAGTGACATTGATCAAATTAAAAGTGAATTGATCAAATACCTGTTTAGGTGCATTTTAGATTATTACAGTGTTATGGCCCATCTTGGATAATTCCAATGTCACGGCCCAGGCTAATAAACTATTCAGGTCCATTTTCAAGAGAGGTTAGGCTGGAGGGACATACTCCCAGAGCCCTGCAAAAGGCAGCTGTGTGAGGTACTTATTGACAAGCTATAGGCGCTCTGCCAGGCTTAATTGAACGCTGCCTTAGAAGCCAGCTTCAGTATATTGGCCATTTAGTCTGTCTGTTTGTTATTTTGAAAGTCCATATGCTAGTGTTTGCCAACATATTGTAAATATTTTGGATCCAGCTTTATTAATTTATTTTGTTCTTGTAAATAAATAAATTGTTTGTCTTTGTGTAGGGTACAAAAAGACGAATAAACCAAATACATATATTTTTGTCTTAGTTTGTGGTTGACAAATATTTTCCCTTCACATCACCATTGGTTCTAACTCTATATTCCTCACAGTTGACTAAAACACTAGACAGCAAGCGTTCTCACCATAAATGTGCAAAATAATGACATGTGCCTAGAAGACCTCAGCCCAACGTGAGACTTGAAAGCTCTTGTTGACTTCTCCCGAGGAAAATGTTGACGCCTTTCAACTCAGTACACGGGACGAAACGGCCCTTTGTTTATCCTGGCTCCTACCCTGGCCCGACGTAACGTACCGTGGCCCGATGGCGGGCTCCTGTACATACAGACCACATCTTGCTGTAATTGGCTAGCAATGTGTGTGGCGATGTCCATCAGAAGTCCATTACGGGTTCCATTGAGTGCCTTGGTCTGTGATGATGACACTCAGAGAGACACACTGTCATGACACAGTGTGGCCGGGACAATTGGTTTCTCATTGCAACCTGTGTTATTAGCCCCTTAATGAGATAAGGCAATGCAAGTTGCAAGGGCACTCTCTAGAGAGACAGTGAGGGGGAACCACATGAAAGGAGGCAATTGTTGTAAAAAGGATACAGGCAATACAGGAGCACAAGCGACTAGGGCTGTGGCCATCATAACATTTTGTCAGACAGTTATTGTCATGCAAAAGCCTGCCGAACTCATGGTAATTGACCATTAATTAACAAACACGTTTAGCATCTCCAGGCCTCCACGCATACAAGCCATGTGTGCTTTGGAACATCTACATTTAAACAAGTCTAATAAATCAATTTAATATACACCATCACAATAAATCCATTACTTATTTTAGGCAGGTCTAAAGAAACATTATGATATGAAGAATATGTATTTCAGAAGAACAGAATATGAGTTGGCCTACTGGCCTATGCTATCTGGCTATGCTCCATGCCATAGGCTGTAGGCTTGCTCATTTAGCTGACAAGTCCAGTGCCATTATTTTATTTTATATAATTTTATAGTAAGAAGAATATAATTACAGAGTGACTGTGCAAATGAAGTGGCTATGTTGAGCATAAAAGTGATAATTTGAAACAGGTCCTATATGGTAGATTTAGAGTTATTTGTGAACATTAATTGTGAATGATACAAACCTTAGAACATCTTAGAAATCAAAACATAAATGGGCTGCATGGTGTGACTATAGGCTATTGATGATGAGAAATTAGCAAAAAAAAGCTTGGGCTCAGTTCCTTATCAAGTGATCTTATTTTACCCATCAGACTATTTTCAATTTAATATTGTCTTTACTAATATGTAAAATTAGCTTTGGCAGGGGAAAAAATACATGTCATATGTATGCACTGGGATAGCGAATGGAGGCCGTGTGCTTTCCCACCGGTACGTTGTTGTTGTTTTTTGTGTGTTTTATTTATTTTTACCCCTTTTTCTCCCCAATTTCGTGATATCCATTTGGTAGTTACAGTCTTGTCCCATCGCTGCAACTCCCGTATGGACTCGGGAGAGGCGAAGGTCGAGAGCCATGCGTCCTCCGAAACACGACCCTGCCAAGCCGCACTGCATCTTGACACACTGCTCACTTAACCCGGAAGCCAGCCGCACCAATGTGTTGGAGGAAACACCGTACAACTGGCAACCGTGTCAGCGTGCATGCGCCCGGCCTGCCACAGGAGTCGCAAGAGTGCGATGGGACAAGGACATCCCGGCCGGCCAAACCCTCCCCTAACCCGGACGACGCTGGGACAATTATGCGCCGCCTCATGGGTCTCCCGGTCGCGGCCGGCTGTGACACAGCCCGGGATCAAACCTGGGTCTGTAGTGACGCCTCAAGCACTGCGATGCAGTGCCTTAGACCTCTGCGCCACTCAGGAGGTCCTCCACCGGTACGTTTTGTAGGCTACTATAAGAACACTTATTTCACTCCACACATCAACCACTTTTTGAGGAGCATGCTCTTGCTGCCGTGACAGGTGATATTCCGCCCAAACTATGTATGACATGGGCTCTCCAACATTGTTCCTGCAGCTACCCGGTGCTTAATTTGGGAAACCAAGTGAAATCTGTTCGGGAACATTGATCGTAACATGTTTTCACAAACAAAACATATTTAATTAAACTGCTGACAGCCCGTCTGCGCGCACAAGAAAGGAATAAAGGAGAGCGAGGAGGAGATGGAAACGCATGGAGATATTCTGTGGTTAAAGGTAATGTGTCAGCCTATGAATTATGTAAATATAAAAAAAAATGCCCTATTACTAGGCTATTCAAAATCAAATACAAATTCACTATAATTGTAGGCTAACTCTGAATTTGTTTAATTTAGACTAGACCAATATCTACCAAAGATATCTTAAATCAATATTTTATTTTTCACAATCAATGAACCAACAGCATCGCCTAGGGCTATATGTTCTCTCCCAGACTCATGGATAGACATTTTTGAGAGTAGTATAAGGTAACCAGTCCATCCAGTATGCATAATAAGAGTCCAGACCCAAAGGTGATTACTATAGTTTGTTTAATTTTGGAGTATAGGGTAGACCAATTATGTACCAAAGAATCTTAAATCAGTTTTGTTTTATGTTTTCCTGCCATGCGTAATATGTGGTAGGCTATGTATTGTATAACGGCAAATCATAATTTTAATGTAGGTTTTTTTTTCAGGCTTGGGCTCAATATATAGGCCTATGTGTATGCATAAGCTCTATGGGTGTGTTGAATGAATCATCACCTTAGAAAGTGATGTCCACTTCGTTTGAAACAACATCCACAACAACATCCACAACAACCATGTTTAAACCTGCTGTTGAATTTCTTTCTCCAAATTGATCATCACAGTGAGGGGAGTTTTAAAAGTACTATAGGCCTACTGTTTTGATGATATGTGTTTGATGTGATTATCGATTGTATTTGTATTGATGTCTGAGTGGTTAGAGGGACAATAGAGCCCTGAGTACTAGGTCATTAGGACCTGATGGTTGTTAACGGTAGTTGACACACTTTTGTACTTTCCATACATTTTACCTTATTTTAGCGCCCCAAAAACGTAATACTTCCAGGTCAACTGTAATATGAATACCATTGTAAAGCACAATTGCTCCCCTTTCCAGCAAAGTCAATGACGAGACCTTCATGCTGCCCGTCTCTGCATGATTGAAGAAAGCAATGGAGCTCCGCCGGGTCTTTTTAAAAATGGCGGGTGGGGAAGCGAAAGCTACTGCGTCATAGTGAAAGGGGGAGATATGTCGTGTGGGGAACCGGCTTTGTTCACCCGATTTGTCTAACTTATCATCTCTAAAATGTAAATAAAACATTATAAAGAGTTTATATAATGTCTCATTACATACCTATTCGAAGGTTTGTGTCGAATTTGAATAGGGTTTATAGGGCGGTGATAAATGTATCTTCACAATTAAACTGTGGGTGTCACGTTTTTGAGAGTCATGATGGCTCGCAGTGATTACGCGAAAAATTAACAATTTATAAAATTAACTATTGATGAACTCACAAGTAATTAACTTTACACTCACCATTGATCATTTCTTGTTTTTAATTTGCGAGAGAAGCGCTACAACTAGCGGAGAGAGGCTGTACGGCACAGAATGAGTTGAATAATGCGCCGCCGTACGTTATGTTGTGACGTCACACTTTAATGTACAGCGTCAGCAGGGTCAGTTTTTTTTCCCAAAACTATTGGTCCATTACCATCTCAATCAACGCTGAATCTAAACTTAGTTCAAAACCCGGATTTTGATGCCAACACAGTCGCTACAGTCCCATTAGTTTTCATTGCAGCCTTGTTTGAATGCCGCGGTTGCCCACATATGTACGGAACGGAGTTAGCAAGTTGGGTACTACCAAAGCATGTCCATAGTGCATAAAAGGAAATTACTGTGACTCAACGTTCATGTGGAATTTTACTGCGGTCACCGCAACAGCCCTACAAGCGACCGACAGTGAGAGTGAATGGAGAGTGGGGCCAATAGGAATAGGAAAGACTGTGTGAGGGCTGTTGTGGTGATGGCCTGATGGGAGACTAGTAGCTGTGGGCCGCTCTCGTCTTCCCCCTCCCAGGCCCATTTAGAGCACTATGGAGTGGCCTACTTCAGCCCTACTGTAGCTAATTCACATCAGGTTCTGACACTGTGGCTCTGCTCTGCAAACAACAGTGTACAATATCATGTGTATGCTTATAACAGAAGTCATATTCAAAGGGAGCCCCCACAAATGTCCATTGGATGTGGTAGTAATGGAAGCACCATGGAAAACATGGAACAGCAGAGGGTTGGACATTAGCGCTGTGATGATACCAGTATTGCAATATTTTTTACATGGCAAAAATGAAAACACGAAGCAGACCAAACTCTTTGGTCCTTTAACAACATGCTGTATTTAAAATATTGTGTGCTATAGCTTGGAAAATAAATCAATGTGACTCTGGATGACAACATAATGACATTTGTTTCCAACATTAGGGCTGTTTTACTAAAGAAGTTCAATCTGCTTTGTGTTTTGTTCCCTTGCCACGATAGCTAACGAGTATTGTGATTCTGGTAACAATTATGGACCCGGCCCTACTGGACACTACAGGCTACTGGGATGTTGGCTCTTAGGCTATGTTTACACAGGCTTCCCAATTCTGACCAATAATTGTGCAAAAGATCAGAATTGGGCTGTCTGTGTAAACATTATGATTTATCCCTGAAACTAATGGACACATACTGTCATTGTAGTAAGCATACAGCATGGAACAATGTTGTTTAATTTTGAATCACTTGCATACTTAACTTACACTCGTTGGCTCCATAATCTGGGAGTGTGGTGCCAGGAAAATAACCTCTCACTCAACGTCAACAAAACAAAGGAGATGATCGTGGACTTCAGGAAACAGCAGAGGGTGCACCCCCCTCTCCACATCGACGGGACCGCAGTGGAGAAGGTGGAAAGCTTCAAGTTCCTCGGTGTACACATCATTGACAAACTGAAATGGTCCACCCACACAGACAGTGTGGTGAAGAAGGCGCAACAGAGCCTCTTCAACCTCAGGACGCTGAATAAATTTGGCTTGGCACCTAAAACCCCCACAAACTTTTACAGATGTACAATTGAGAGTCTCCTGTCGTGCTATATCACCACTTGGTACGGCAACTGCACCGCCATCAACCGCAGGGCTCTCCAGAGGGTGATGCGGTCTGCCCAACGGATCACCGGGGGCAAACTACCAGCCGTCCAGGACACCTAGAGCACCCGATGTCACAGGAAGGCCAAAAAGATAATCAAGGACAACAACCACCCGAGCCACTGCCTGTTCACCCCGCTATCATCCAGAAGGCGAGGTCAGTACACGTGCATCAAAGCTGGGACAGAGAGAATGAAAAACAGCTCATAAGAAGGAAATTAGAGTTAAGTGGCATAGGAATTCAGGAAGAGATTGGCTCTGCATTTCATGGATTGGCTGGTCATATATTTACTACTTAAATTGTCTCAGAGAGAGAGTGCTAATTTATAAAATTATAGTTGCGTTGTTCTGAAAGGATAATTATAATTCTGCATCGTTTGTAAACCAAATTGACTGGTTTGGAGATAATTGCATTGTTCATCTCAAGTCTTGCATATCGGGGGGTGGGGGGGGGGGGTGGATAACAGAATGTGAAGTCATTGCTATTTGCTTCTAAATATTGCAATTTCACCGTGCTAGAAGAACTAATCAGCATTACACTGGAAAACAGTCTGGTTGTGTGATTATAGCTAAATACGTTTGCAATTGTGAGATAATTACAGTTGTACGAGAGATTAAATGATAAGCATTTTTGTAATTGTTTCTTACTTTTCCCTATTTTGCTTAGTACTGCTACAATAGAAATGTTCGCTTTCATTCGAATTTGCAACAATCCACGAAATACTCCAAAACAAATGGATACTGTGCTGAAAATAACATTGTGGAACTCCAAAAGAAGTTGAAATGCTTCAATTCCTTTCAAATCAATCACTTTTAGATGAAAATATGGGATTGTTTCTAATGGACAAATGCTTCCAAATGATGTGGAGCACGTCAAACGCAGCGGGGACGAGCCAAATCTAGAGGTTCCCCTCTGCTTAACCGTGTCTTACAGTAGACAACAGATATTGACTCTAACCCACAGCTTCTGGCACTCCTCTCTCCACTCCATCGATACAGCAGCATGTCCCAAATCACTGCTTTACCCCACTGCTGCAGCCCGCCCTCCATGCCAACAGCTCCCCCTCCATGCAACAGCCTGCCCTCCATGCCAGCAGCCAACCCTCCATACCTCCTCCTCACCAGTCTCTTCTAAACTAATTGTAGCTTCAGCACTGTCTCGATGGATCCCCTCAGCAGCAGCTGATGCTGTCTGATTTAACTAGTGCCCTATCCGAGTGTGTGAGGTAGTTCGCTATAGTTCACTAATTCAAGCCTGGCAACAGGTTGTTGCTAAATAACTTTGAGTATTTAGTGGGGGAGACAGCTGTGTTGGCTGTGGGGCACTGGATTGATCACATATGCATTCATTTTTTAGGGCCTCTTTACGGAACCTGCTCAAACGAGCACCCTCCCAAAATTGATTCATTAACAAAGGAAGACTGTGAGATGTTCTCATTAAGTGTAGTACAGTGTTGTAAAGGGGCTCCAGTACAGTGGTTCACTAGAAGTGAGGGTTGTGGACTTCACTCCAGAGCATTCACACTGTTGCTGCAAACCGCCTTAAGACAGAGCCTGAGCAATCATTTACTTTGCCGTAAATGTGTGGTTCCCCGATGGTAAGGTGTTCTCACCGTAAGGCAAATTACAGCACCTCCAGGCAACAATCTCCATCGTCGCTGCTTGGAAAATCTGTTACATGCTTAAAAAAAGAAAACAAGAAAAGCTGCTTCCTCACTTTATGGCTGCTTTTACTATCAGAGACAGAGGTCTCCTGTGGGTGTTTTCAAAAAGCAAGAGGTGGACACAAACAATCACTCTCCATTCTAACCTCACTCTCTGTCACGGATTCAGCCGAGGCTGCCCCTCCTCCTTGCTCGGGCAGGCTTCGGCATTCGTCGTCACCGGAGTACTAGCTGCTACCGATCCATGTATCTATGTTCGACTTGTTTTGTCTTTATTGGTCACACCTGTTTCCCATTATGTAGTTATGTCTTCCCTATTTAACCCTCTGTCTCACACTGTGTGTTGTGCGTGTTTGTTCATGTTTCGGTTGTCGTTAGTGTGCGGGTTTGTTCCCTCCCTGCGTGGAGGTTGTTGTTCATTATTTTACCTTCGAGTAAAGTACGCCTTTTGATTAGCTCTGTGTCCTGCGCCTGACTTCGCCTACCGCATTCCACTGATGCCCTGACAGAAACACGCACCATCTACATGGAGTCAGCAGGTACAGCTATGCCAGCCGGATCGATGGAGGAACGCGTCCAACAACAAGCGGCCATGATCCAGGCTCTCGGCACCGCTATGGAACGAGTAGTGAATACTATGGAGCGATGGGAGAGAGGAGGTATCCCTAAACCTCCTCCGATTACACCACCACCTACACCGATGTCCATCGCTTCACCCTCTGGGTTCAGTGGGATTCGGCTCCCGCTCCCGAGGGCTTATGACGGTACAGCTGCCGGGTGTCAGGGTTTTCTGCTCCAGGTAGAGCTCTATCTTGCAACTATCCACCCGGCTCCCTCGGGATACGAGAGCGTGTCCGCCCTCATCTCCTGTCTGTCCGGTAAAGCGCTGGAGTGGGCCAAAGCCGAGTGGGGGGGAATAGACGCTGCAACTGTAAGCTAGGCAGAGTTCATCCGCCGCTTTAGGGTGGTATTCGATCATCCACCAGAGAGGAGAGCGGCGGGTGAGCGTCTATTCCACCTCAGACAGGGGAAGAGAAGCGCGCAGGAATTTGCACTGGACTTTCAGACTCTGGCTGCCAGCGCAGGATGGAATGAGAGGGCCCTCATCGACCACTACCGTTGCAGCTTGAGGGAGGACGTTCGTCGGGAATTGGCATGCAGGGACACCAACCTAAACCTGGACCAACTGGTGGAGATGTCAATTCGACTCGATAACCTGTTGGCTACCCGCGGACGTTCGGATCAGGGGCCGTCCATTCCATCCCCCAGCACCTCTGACCCTACCCCTATGGAGCTCGGAGGTGCTGCTATGAGGGAGACCGGTAGAGTCCCTGCACCAACTGTGGCCGCAGAGGACACACTGCTGTTCGGTGCTGGGGAGGGCCTTCAAGGAGTCGAGGCAGTAGGCAGCGCACTGATGAACCGTTTCAGGTGAGTAGGCACCCAACTCACCCAGAGCTCTCTGTTGCGTATATGTGTATTAATGTTGTATTTCCCGAGTTTTCTTCTCAGTCCCAGCATAAGGCGCTAGTAGATTCAGGCGCAGCTAGGAACTATATTGATCGTCAGTTTACCCGTACGTTAGGGATTCCTATTGTGCCAGTCGATATGCCCTTCCCTATCCATGCCCTAGATAGTCACCCTTTAGGGTCAGGTCTGATTAGGGAGGTCACAGTGCCACTCTGGATGAAGACGCAGGAGGGGCATGAGGAAATAATTAGTCTATATCTGATTGATTCTCCTGCATTTCCCGTGGTGTTGGGGCTTCCCTGGTTAACTTCTCATGATCCCACTATGTCATGGCAACAGAGGGCTCTCAAGGGATGGTCAAGTCAGTGCTTGGGGAGGTGTGTAGGTGTTTCCGTAGGGGCAACTACGGTGGAAAGTCCAAACCAGGTTTCCACCATGCACATTCCGCCTGAATATGCCGATTTGGCTCTCGCCTTCAGTAAAAAGAAGGCGACTCAATTACCACCCCATCGACAGGGGGATTGTGCGATAAACCTCCAGGTAGGCGCTGCGCTTCCCCGGAGTCACGTGTATCCTCTGTCACAGGAAGAGACGGCAGCTATGGAAACATATGTCACGAATCTCTGAGAATCTCTGTGTCATCGAGTTTCTTTTTTGTGAAGAAGAAGGATGGTGGCTTACGCCCGTGCATTGACTACCGTGGTCTAAATCAGATCACTGTAAAATACAGCTATCCATTACCTCTGATTGCGAGTATGTCAGAGTCATTGCACGGGGCGCGCTTCTTCACGAAATTGGATCTCAGGAGCGCGTTAAACCTGGTGCGTATCCGGGAGGGAGATGAGTGGAAGACGGCATTTAGTACCACCTCGGGGCACTATGAGTACCTTGTCATGCCATACGGTTTGATGAATGCTCCTTCAGTCTTCCAATCTTTTGTTGATGAGATTTTCAGGGACCTGCATGGACAGGGTGTAGTGGTGTATATTGATGACATTATCATATACTCCGCTACACGGGCCGAGCATGTGTCCCTGGTGCGTCAGGTGCTTGGTAGACTGTTGGAGCATGACCTGTATGTGAAGGCGGAGAAATGTCTGTTCTTCCAAGAGTCCATCTCCTTCCTAGGACACCGCCTGTCAGCGTCAGGCGTGGAGATGGAGATTGACCGCATTTCGGCCGTGCGTAATTGGCCGACTCCAACCACGGTGAAGGAGGTGCAGCGATTCTTGGGTTTTGCCAATTACTACCGGAGGTTTATCCGGGGCTTTGGGCAGGTAGCGGCTCCCATTATCTCCTTGCTAAAGGGAGGACCGGTGCGTCTACAGTGGTCAGCTGAGGCAGACAGGGCTTTTGGGCATCTGAAGGACCTGTTTACTTCGGCTCCGGTGCTGGCTCATCCGGATCCTTCCTTGGCATTCCAGGTTGAGGTGGATGCGTCCGAGGCTGGGATTGGAGCTGTACTGTCTCAGCGCTCGGGTACGCCACCAAAACTCCGCCCCTGTGCTTTATTTTCTAAGAAGCTCAGTCCGGCGGAGCGCAATTATGATGTGGGGGACCGGGAGCTGTTAGCTGTGGTTCAAGCTCTGAAAGTGTGGAGGCATTGGCTTGAGGGGGCTAAACACCCTTTTCTCATTTTGACTGACCATCGTAACCTGGAGTACATCCGGGCGGCGAGGAGGCTGAACCCTCATCAGGCAAGGTGGGCCATGTTCTTCACTCGTTTTGTGTTTACTCTCACTTACAGACCAGGTTCCCAGAACGCTAAGACAGACGCCCTGTCCCGACTGTATGACACAGAGGAGAGGTCCATTGAGCCCACTCCCATACTCCCGGCGTCGTGTCTGGTGGCACCGGTGGTGGGGGAGGTTGTGTCGGATCGGGGTCCCCAGTTCACCTCAAGGGTCTGGAGGGCGTTCATGGAACGTCTGGGGGTCTCGATTAGCCTTACCTCAGGTTTTCACCCCGAGAGTAATGGGCAGGTGGAGAGAGTGAACCAGGATGTGGGTAGGTTTCTGAGGTCCTATTGCCAGGACCAGCAGGGGGAGTGGTCAGGTTATATTCCCTGGGCAGAGAAATCCCAAAACTCACTCCGCCAATCCTCTACTAACCTTAAGCCTTTCCAGTGTGTGTTAGGTTATCAGCCGGTCCTGGCACCTTGGCATCAGAGCCAGATCGAGGCTCCTGCGGTGGATGAGTGGTTTCGGCGCTCAGAAGAGACCTGGAACGCTGCTCATGTACACCTGCAGCGGGCAATCAGGCGACAAAAGGCGAGTGCCGATCGCCACCGCAATGAGGCTGGCTCTCGACCCGAAACCTGCCCCTTCGCCTGCCCTGCCGGAAGCTGGCTCGGCGGTTTGTGGGGCCATTTAAAGTCCTGTGGAGATTGAACAAGGTTTGTTATAGGTTACAACTTCCTATTAATTACCGTATTAACCCCTCGTTCCATGTGTCTCTCCTCAGGCCGGTAGTAGCTGGTCCACTCCAGGAGTCTGAGGTACGGGAGGTTCCTCCGGAGGTTCCTCCGCCCCCACTGGACATTGAGGGGGCTCCGGCGTACTCGGTCCGTTCCATCTTGGAATCGAGGCGTCGGGTGGGGGGCCTGCAGTATCTCGTGGAGTGGGAGGGGTACGGTCCGGAGGAATGGTGCTGTGTCCCTAGGAGGGACATCCTCGATCCCTCCATGTTGAGAGATTTCCACCAGTCATCCGACCCGCCCTGCTCCGCGTCCTCCTGGCCGTCCCTGAGGCCGGGGTCGGCGCACGGCTAGGGCCGCGCGTCAAGGGGGGGGGGGTGGGGGGTACTGTCACGGATTCAGCCGAGGCTGCCCCTCCTCCTTGCTCGGGCAGGCTTTGGCGTTCGTCGTCACCGGAGCACTAGCTGCTACCGATCCATGTATCTATGTTCGACTTGATTTGTCTTTATTGGTCACACCTGTTTTCCATTATGTATTTATGTCTTCCCTATTTAACCCTCTGTCTCACACTGTGTGTTGTGCGTGTTTGTTCATGTTTCGGTTGTCGTTAGTGTGCGGGTTTGTTCCCTCCCTGCGTGGAGGTTGTTGTTCATTCTTTTACCTTCGTGTAAAGTACGCCTTTTGATTAGCTCTGTGTCCTGCGCCTGACTTCGCCTACCGCATTCCACTGACGCCTTGACAGTCTCTCTCTCTCTCTCTCTCTCTCGCTCTCTCGCTCTCTCTCTCTTTCTCCCTCTCATCTCTACAGATGTAGGATCTTCATTTGAGCCAGTTCGCTACAGCAGGAAAACAATCCTGTAGCAACAGGAAATGTGAATTATTTAGTGGATTATATAATGAATGGACATTTTTGTAGGGGTTGATAAATCAAGTCTGAAATTTCTAAATGGAAATTACAAACTTCAGAAGCCTTTTTTAAACCTCAAATACCCTACAAGTTTTAAATGTCCTGCATTGCAGGAAAGTTCAGCTGCAACAGGGTGATCGAATTAAGATCCAACATCTGTGTACAGTCTCCTTCAGTGAAGGAGTACAACCTCACATGTAATTACAGTGAGGTTGTCCCTGCCTGCTTTTCAACCAGTCGAAAGATAAGGCCTTCTCCTATATGCATCAAGCTACCGATAAATGTGTGTATTCATATGTAGTTACAACAAACTAGTGGTTATGGGGCTTAAAAATTGAATCCGTAGCGGTGAAACTGCCACGTCCGTTTGCGATATTACAACAACAAAGACGTTACTTCAAACACTGTTGAACACTGTGTTTTCCCGTTGGGCATCATTGCACCCGTGATAAAACAGCAGAGTATGTACTATGATAATTTTTTACCACGATGCTGGACGCTCCTCTGCCCCAATAACAAATGTGCCTGGGGGCGACCAGTGGGCTGTTTCAACTTATGCGGATCGCTGCTTTAAAGGGGGCATGATGGCACATTTTTGGTCCTTCCTTTCTGCTGTTTCTTTTTAAAGCCCAGATCACAGTAGTGCTTGGCACCTCCATGGTCCTCCATGGCTCCATCTGCTCCTAACAGAGAAGACAGATGACTCTGGTCCCACTTAATCCACACAAGAGACACAGATTGCTTTTCCTCAGGTGGCTGTGAATGCCTTTGAGTACTATCTAGTCATTTAATTTGCATCTCCCAACCCTAGCGCCTGCGGAGGCAAGGTTAATGCAGACGTACATTCAATCGTTGCCACGCCGGGAAGGAGACGGATGTGAAAAGTGGCGCACTCATGAATGCAAACACACACTCATTTTCTTACAGTGAAAAGAAGATAAATGAGAAAAACATAATAAATACATTTCAATCATAATAAATACATTTCAATGAACTTTCTGTCTCTTATTAAACGTGCAACCTTGCTATATGACTTGCCTCCATTTACACAACTACAGATAATGCGATTTTGCGTGATTTCAACAGCGTTTCGCAGTGCGAGCGAGAGACAACGATTTCCTTTTGGCTATTGTCAATAATTGATGATTAAAAAGCAAGGTCACACATAAGCATATGCAAAACACCTCTAAATTAATGCCGTTTGCAACTCCCAGAATCCCTCGGGCGATGGATAAATTAACTGGGAGTAGAATAAAGCCCATATGAAGAGAATGGCCCCCATTGAAATTGTATTTAAATGATGGAATGTTACACAACACATTGTCTGTATTCAATTACGCTAAGAGTGTGTGTGAATGCAAGGACACTCGAGTGGCGGAGTGCAGAGCAGCGTGCCCTGTGGCTGAATGCTTGCCTGAATAGACCGACGGCAGTGTTGCTTAGGGTGCACTCTCTCGATTAGTACCTACAGCTCCATCTGTCGCTACTGTACCTTGGACCAGTTGATCCTCTTCATGACTGCCTCAGGCTTGTAGGTCTTCTTGGCCTCCAGTCCATAAGGCAGCTTGATGACAGGCATGGCCATCATAGGAGGCGGAGGGATACCTGGTGCCCCGGGGAAGGGCGGGGGAGGTGGGGGTCCACAACCGGGGGGAGGGGGTGGTGGGGATGGCCCTCCACCTGGAGGTGGCGGGGGTGGGGGCGGAGGGGGCATGCCAGCCATGCCAGGAGGAGGTGGGGGAGGGGGTGCCAATCCCCCTGGTAGGGCTGGAGGTGGGACTCGTGTCCCGGCCGCTGCTGGTCCGGCCGCAATCTACAAAGACGGGAGATCAATGTTAGAGACGGGACACATTCCCCTGTCATCCCTGTCACTCGTAGGCCGGGGACCTGGAGGCCAGAGCTTTACCACCATTACACTAGTCTGGCTAATGGACCTGGGTGATGTCCCTGTTAGGGACTGAAGATGGTCATTACACTAGTCTGGCTAATGGTCCTGGGTGATGTCCCTGTTAGGGACTGAAGATGGTCATTACACTAGTCTGGCTAATGGATCTGGGTGATGTCCCTGTTAGGGACTGAAGATGGTCATTACACTAGTCTGGCTAATGGTCCTGGGTGATGTCCCTGTTAGGGACTGAAGATGGTCATTACACTAGTCTGGCTAATGGATCTGGGTGATGTCCCTGTTAGGGACTGAAGATGGTCATTACACTAGTCTGGCTAATGGTCCTGGGTGATGTCCCTGTTAGGGACTGAAGATGGTCATTACACTAGTCTGGCTAATGGACCTGGGTTATGTCCCTGTTAGGGACTGAAGATGGTCATTACACTAGTCTGGCTAATGGACCTGGGTGATGTCCCTGTTAGGGACTGAAGATGGTGGTAGGGGTATTTAGGGGGAGAATGGACAGGCATTATCATACTCTCTTCAATTGCAGATGTTTGCCTTGACACTGTGTGTGTGTGTGTGTGTGTGTGTGTGTGTGTGTGTGTGTGTGTGTGAAGAGAGCTAATAAAAGCATGTCTGGGGACTATCGTCCTAGTGCTATTGTCCCTTGGGACTGGTGTCCATTTGCTGGTAAGCACATAGGAGTCATTCCATCAGTACCCTATCAGCCAGCCAGAGGCCAACACTCAGAGGAGTTATTCCGTCAGTACCCTATCAGCCAGCCAGAGGCCAACACTCAGAGGAGTCATTCCGTCAGTACCCTATCAGCCAGCCAGAGGCCAACACTCAGAGGAGTCATTCCGTCAGTACCCTATCAGCCAGCAAGAAGCCAACACTCAGAGGAGTCATTCCATCAGTACCCTATCAGCCAGCCAGAGGCCAACACTCAGAGGAGTTATTCCGTCAGTACCCTATCAGCCAGCCAGAGGCCAACACTCAGAGGAGTCATTCCGTCAGTACCCTATTAGCCAGCCAGAGGCCAACACTTAGAGGAGTTATTCCGTCAGTACCCTATCAGCCAGCCAGAGGCCAACACTCAGAGGAGTCATTCCGTCAGTACCCTATCAGCCAGCCAGAGGCCAATAACTCAGAGGAGTTATTCCGTCAGTACCCTATCAGCCAGCCAGAGGCCAACACTCAGAGGAGTCATTCCGTCAGTACCCTATCAGCCAGCCAGAGGCCAACACTCAGAGGAGTCATTCCGTCAGTACCCTATCAGCCAGCCAGAGGCCAACACTCAGAGAAGTCATTCCGTCAGTACCCTATCAGCCAGCCAGAGGCCAACACTCAGAGGAGTCCTAACCAGCTCCGCTCCACCTCACACTTGGGAAAGTGGGCACTCAGTTCCCTGAGACAGTCTGCTAGACACATTAAATATGTAGTTACATAAACAAGAACCTAATAGGCAGCAGAAAAATATTGCAGGGAGGTATGTCACCTATCCCATTAGAAGTACTCTGGAGAGATCTCTGACATGTTGAGTATGTTTGTGGCTATATGTGTCTGGATTAAGCGCTGTGCGTGTGCAATCGCTGTTCAGTTCAGAGTGTGTGAGAGAGTTTGTGTGTGTGTGTGTGTGTATATACACCCTTATATACACAGGTTCAGAGGCCAATAAACACCCTTCAGAGGTCACCCTTAAAGAGTATTTAAACATATGTAGGGCATTATGCCTTTTTATGTCATGCATATTAAGGCTTTATGAATGCTTTATGAATGCTGCATATCAACACTATAAGTAAAGTGTTCCATAAAGAAGTAAAGGAGGAAGGAAATAGCCTATTTCTGGAGACTTCTGTGATTCTGAAGTCACTCTGAATATGAATGGAAAAATGATTCCCCCCTCTTCTTACACATATGATGTGTTTCATTTAATCAGACTCCAATATAGACAAGCCTGCATTGTTGGTGCTGATTACCATGACAATTGCTTCTGCAGTTGGCTAATAGATGAAGCGTATGAGATGAATAGAGCCACCTGAACCTGAATTGGTAATGAGGAAACTAATGGCATGCTAATGCTAACACTATCTATTGCAGGAGGGTTCGGTGGGTAGATAATGTATTGTATCAAATCCTCACATACCAGTACACTCATTCCCTATTGACGTGTCTGTGCACAGTGTACGTTCAGCCGACACCTAACCATTGGGGAGAAGCCAGGGGATTGGCTGGCCACGGTTAGACATCTAGATAAGAAATGTTGAAGTCGACAAGATGGTTCTCACAAAGGAAGGCTATTAGGCGGTAGACGGGCAAAATTAAACTCATTACCGATAAGACACAGACCAGCCAGTCCCTTGACAAGTCTGCCCTATCATACAGCTCTTCAGCCCAAACTGGTATTTATAATCATTGATAAAGGTAGGGGGGGAACTGTTTAGAGACTAAATGTATGCAAATGAAGCAATTAGAGAGCCCATGGCATAGATAGGATTTGACCTGGCTTGATTAGAAGACGACAACGGTCTTTCTTTCCAAAAGTCTGCCAGGCAACATTTCCACAACATTGACCGAAAGCAAGTTTCTCATTTCCGAAAACCAATTTCGCTCCCCCCACTCGGTGGATTATGTGGGTAATGTGCGTCCGGTCAAATTTTTTAAGGCATTACAGAGTGCTTGATTACACAATGCCAGCAGTGGACTGTTTATCGGGTAGAACATTTAAAAAGTGTAGCGTGGTGAGGAGCGTTTGAAGCAGGCCGCCCCCAAAACCCCTTGACGGATGCGCCCCCGTTCCAATGATTATACGTCTGTCAATCTCCGAGCCCGTCGTGGCCCATTTTCTCTTTTAAGATTAATATGAGAGAATGGAAGCAAATTAGCTGCTAAATTAGAGTGCTGTCTTTTCCGCATTCAGGGGCCCTCTGAGCCTGCTATAGCTCCTGCTGCTCCAGCTCGCTCATTATCCCTCCCTCTCTCCCTCTCGTCCCGCCGTGCTGCGGGCCCTCCAGCCTCGTCTATGGAAGGCTAATCAACCCAGCGTTCCACTGCACCCTGGAGGGATCTGCCTTCTCCCACAGGTAAATCACTGGAGTACTTTTCCTTTCCTACACCCTACAATCATAGCATCAAGCATCTTCAAGCACCTTCTCCCTATAGCAACATAGCTTTGTTTAGTTTTTTTCTGGTTCAAACATCCATTTAAAAAGGGTGTTTACAGACCAATGGTGCTGTGTTTTCGCCGGGTCTTGGCAGCTCCAGCCTGGCCACTGACCACCATTAGCTGGGAGCCAGAGAGAGGTGAGCCTCCTATCGGCTTCTTGGCATCTAGCCCTCTTGCTAGGCCAGCCTCATCTGGAGCGCTGATTAGCGTAGGAGTATGGAGTGATATTAAATCTAACCAGTTCATTGAGGGGTCCACAGCTTCTAGACATCGACGGGGGGAGGTCAGACGGGTGGGTAATTAACTTGGACTGTTAGGCAATTAAACCTTCCCCCAATCTCGGCTCTAATGAGCAAAGCAGAGATTCAGTTATAAAGGTGTTTATTGGGGAGAATGACATCACAACAGTCAAACACATCCGCATTTGATTATCTTCTATGGAACACTTCAGTTGAGATGTTTCAAGTGCAGCTCCCAGATTATTACTCATTGTTTGTTTAGTATGATGCAAGGAAATCAAACTTCATTGCATTCTCCAATTAGAGACCAAGAGTGTTGCCCTATTAACAGATGATGAGTTTACTCCAATTAGAGACCAAGAGTGTGGCCCTATTTAGCAGATTATGAGTTTATTCTCCAATTACAGACCAAGAGTGTGGCCCTATTAACAGATTATGAGTTTATGAGGAATTATGAGGAATATAATATAATGTAGATCACTGCACAATGATCAAACATCAATCATTTGCAAAGATCTGAGCAAACATCATACTTGGAATGTGCGTAGATTGAGTTTGAGGGATTCATGAGTTTTTGATGCAAGATGAGGTTTCTCAATATGCAGTCAATACCAGTCAACCATGCCAGACGAAAGAAAGGGAGGGAGGGGCACGGATGCAAAGGGATCACCCACCTGCACCTTGTACTCAGCTTCACTGATGAGTTTCTGAGCCTCTTTGAGCTTGTTTGCCTCGCTAGCTAACTGGACAGACGGACACACAAACACACAACAGACACCCAGACGTACACACAGACACAGAGAGCAACAGAGAGGCACACAGAGAGAGGGTGGTTAGCTAGACAGACAAGAGGAACACCAGTACTTTTGTTAACAGAGAACACAGGTCAACACCAAGCACAGACAGGTGAAGCAGAGGAGTAAGTGACAGAGAAATTCCCAGTTAAAACACGGTTATAAGATGCATTTGTACTACCTGTCACATGGAATACTAAGATCACATTTATTTCACATCCTCAAACAAGCAAAGTAATTTTCAGCATTTAAAAGTGCATTTTGTATTAGATGGAAAATAACGTAATTTAGTCATCTACAGAGCCTAGATGAAACTGATCACACAGTGGATGACATTTATTTTTGTATCCTCAAAACCCATTCAATGGTCCCCTTTGGAATGCTACCTTCAAATATGTTGTAGCAAATTGCATTCCCCACTTTCCCCTCTCAGATATATATACGACAGGCATTGATTTTATCCCTAAGATTTTGTTGCCGCTTTGATATTTCACTCTATATGACCTCGCCAATGAAAGAGGAGCGAAAAAAAAGTCACATTCTAACGTCTTATTGCTGTTGCGTAGATGGGTACAAACTCAACTGCGTAGTGAAACATATTTATGTGGAGTCGTTCCTGCAGAACAGCCTTACTGTGGACTGAGGAGTATTAAATATTGAACATGTATAATGGAAAAGGAGATGGAAACTTTTATAAAGGAGAATGAGTAAGGACTTCCATTTCACCAGAGTTTAGAATGTGGTCTTAAAGTGCAATCTTTAAGGCAAATGGGAAACATTTTCTTTTACACTCCATCCTTAACTATGGACTATGGAGAGTTCAAGGCCTCTATTTTAAAAACTGTAACCACAGGATAAGTGGATGGCATGGAACTTTAACCCCTCAAGCATAGCTTAGACTCAAAGCTTCGACTGATGGAACTCAAGCACATAACACTAGTACAATACACAACACACTCATGTATTAAACCTAAGGCATTGAAGGTACTGACATAAACAAATGGCAGTGGTGGTTGTATAGAGAGGCCTGTTGCCTTCATTACAAGCTCAGTCCAATATGGTAATAAGAGAGGTCAGCAGGTAGACTGACAGAGCCAGAGAGGAGAGAGTGATCCACTATGCCTTCCAACCTCATTCCTGGCCATGCTGGTTCAGCTACATGACCACCAGGTTATTGAAGCCCATTAATGGCATGGCACAGAGCAGGTCCAAGGTATCTACCGCACCTCTAAATTATTAATCTCACCCTCATTCAATTCTACGAACGTATCCCCAGTTCTCTCTGAGCTGAGGTGGGTTCGTAGGGGTTGGCAGGGGTGGGAGGTGGATTAGTTCCATTTGATGTGTTTTCATTGCGTTTTGTCGATGTTTACAGGCGAAACTTGTGATCGGATCGCAGGGATAATCAAACAGACACATCAAAAGGTGGAAGCTCCCTGAGACAGACTCTCATTAAATCCGTCGGTTCACAGACAAGGTGAAATAGCAGGGGCTAGGAGACAGAGAGATGTGTGCTTTTATTTCCACGGAGAGCTCTGTCGACGACATGTGAACAGAGATCCCACTTCATTCATATTCAATAAAGCGACAGATGCAACACCACAGCAGCTTTGATGAACAATCTGAGTGTAGTGTCTTCGCATGGATTTAGAGGTGCTGCACTCCAGAAGATAATGGCTTTGTACAACACTGTGTTCATCTGTTGCAGTTTCAACCCTTTTAAAAAAGGATGACTAGAAACTACGTTTTCAAGGGAAGAAACAGGCCTGTATGTCTTTGTGTAGGCTACATCATCATCAAGAAGGATACACATTATAATTCAAATAATTGTCTTATTAAAATGGGAGTATCTTGTTAGCGCCTACATTTCCATTTCCAATTATGTGCTGCATTGCAAGACTTCAGCACCGCAAACCAAATATTGCTGTGATTGCAAAATGTGTACCTCCTGATAACGTGTTGCCAGATAAACAAAATAATCTGTGTCATGAAGCAGTGGACATTTTGAGAGCTATGGCACATCTCCTACAGTATGCCCAAAGAGATAATATTGACGACGGATGTCTGTTCTTAGCAAGAGTGTTCATAGTGAGGAAGCTCCTACTCAAAAGGTACCAGTCTTTCTCTGTGCCTCCAATGTGAAAGCAATAGAAGAAACCCTTCGAAAAATCACCTTATACTACACATTTCATAAAGGCACCAATTTGAACATGAGCGCATTCCTGCCATGCAGCACGTGACAACATACATGTTTACATCGAACCACTTTTTAGACCAACACACCCGCAGGATGTTACTTGAAGAACTCGCACACATATCCATGGGTGCTCTCGCCGAGCGAATGAGATATTTCCCTGCTGAGGCAGATGTCTGTTGATGTGCAAAGCTCCAGCAACCTTTGAAGGCGCTTTCAGAGACAGCAGGAAAAGAAGGAGCGGACTCTCGGGGGCTTCACTCTGCTACACTACCTGTTAATGCAACACAAACAGACTGGCTTCAAAAGACCGGGGCCTGTTAGGGGGAGGGGGGAAAAGCCTGGAAAAACTGTACTTAAAAAGCAGCACTCAGGGAAAGCAGGTGAGCAGAGGCTGACGCTGCCTGATGCAATGAGAGAGAAGGAGAAAGATAGAGGGGTCAGAAAAAAGAGAGAGAGAGAGAGACAACAAAGCAGATAGAGAGAAAAAAATGGAAATATAGAGAGCAGAAAGATAGAGGTGCGGAGGAGCGCCGGCCACCATGTTGGCCTCATGAATAAGTGCATGCGGCGGGCGGGCAGTCGTTGGGGTGCTTAGTGAATGATGAAGGAGTTTGGCCAAGAGAGAAGGTAACGAGTGGTGACATGGCACTCAGGCAGATGAAGTGGGGGAGTGAGGACCATACACAAATTAAGTGCAATCGGGGAAGAAAGAAAAAAAAACTTGCCTCTGCCTAGCCAGGAAGAGGATCAAGCCTCACGCTAATGCTGAGAATAAATTATCACTGAGGCTGCCAGGGACCTTAATGACAGCGACTTGTCTTTGGGAAAAGTCCCGGCGACGCACTACAAAGCTAAATGTGCAGGTGCGGAAAAGGGATGGGATGGGGGAGCGCGGACATTTGCAACTGCCACAGAATTTAGTTTGGAGGAAAACAATCTCAGCTACTGGATGCCATACCATCTTTCAGCGCTGGTTTATATTACATTCGGTAAGCAGGGAAGCAAACTGCCCTTTTGTCCCAAGGCAACAATGAAGTGTTTCAAATTGGGTTAAGGAGGAAATAGCAGTCATTTTCTGTGCTTAGGTTTGAGGGGTTTTGTCTGGGAAAATATGGGGATGCCAAGGCCAGAGAAAAAATGAAATCCATCTCTGTGATAATACAATTACATGGAACAGGCTACCATGGAGCAATTCACCCAATATCAAATCCTACATCTTAAAAAGGAGATGAACCCTTTACTGAATCAAAGGCTCCCGTATGGCTGGAAAATACCCACTTACAGTCTGGCATCTGTGATTGGGGTAGAAAGGTTTCAACTTGACCAAATTAGTCAAAGTCATTTTTTCTCACAACCGGAGTAGACCCCTTTCCTGCAGTCAAATGACCAAATCGCCCTCTAGTGGCCTCATGGGTGGAATGTTATTAATATTTGTCAAGTTTTCATAATTAATAAACAAAACATTTTGAACGCTGAAAATCCGGTGTTTCTATGTCAAACAGTTTTGTTATATTTCAGTCTTTTGTGATGTACAGTGAGGGGAAAAGGTATTTGATCCCCTGCTGATTTTGTACGTTTGCCCACTGACAAAGACATGATCAGTCTATAATTTTAATGGTAGGTTTATTTGAACAGTGAGAGACAGAATAACAACAAAAAAATCCAGAAAAATGCATGTCAAAAATGTTATAAATTGATTTGCATTTTAATGAGGGAAATAAGTATTTGACCCCTCTGCAAAACATGACTTAGTACTTGGTGGCAAAACCCTTGTTGGCAATCACAGAGGTCAGACGTTTCTTGTAGTTGGTCACCAGGTTTGCACACATCTCAGGAGGGATTTTGTCCCACTCCTCTTTGCAGATCTTCTCCAAGACATTAAGGTTTCGAGGCTGACGTTTGGCATCTCGAACCTTCAGCTCCCTCCACAGATTTTCAATGGGATTAAGGTCTGGAGACTGGCTAGGCCACTCCAGGACCTTAATGTGCTTCTTCTTGAGCCACTCCTTTGTTGCCTTGGTCGTGTGTTTTGGGTCATTGTCATGCTGGAATACCCATCCACAACCCATTTTCAATGCCCTGGCTGAGGGAAGGAGGTTCTCACCCAAGATTTGACGGTACATGGCGCCGTCCATCGTCCCTTTGATGCAGTGAAGTTGTCCTGTCCCCTTAGCAGAAAAACACCCCCAAAGCATAATGTTTTTACCTCCATGTTTTACGGTGGGGATGGTGTTTTGGGGTCATAGGCAGCATTCCTCCTCCTCCAAACACGGCCAGTTGAGTTGATGCCAAAGAGCTCGATTTTGGTCTCATCTGACCACAACACTTTCACCCAGTTCTCCTCTGAATCATTCAGATGTTCATTGGCAAACTTCAGATGGGCCTGTACATGTGCTTTCTTGAGCAGGGCGACCTTGCGGGCGCTGCAGGATTTCAGTCCTTCACGGCATAGTGTGTTACAAATTGTTTTCTTGGTGACTATGGTCCCAGCTGCCTTGAAATCATTGACAAGATCCTCCCGTGTAGTTCTGGGCTGATTCCTCACCGTTCTCATGATCATTGCAACTCCACGAGGTGAGATCTTGCATGGAGCCCCAGGCCGAGGGAGATTGACAGTTATTTTGTGTTTCTTCCATTTGCGAATAATCGCACCAACTGTTGTCACCTTCTCACCAAGCTGCTTGGCGATGGTCTTGTAGCCCATTCCAGCCTTGTGTAGGTCTACAATCTTGTCCCTGACATCCCTGGAGAGCTCTTTGGTCTTGGCCATGGTGTAGAGTTTGGAATCTGATTGATTGATTGCTTCTGTGGACAGGTGTCTTTTATACAGGTAACAAACTGAGATTAGGAGCACTCCCTTTAAGAGTGTGCTCCTAATCTCAACTCGTTACCTGTATAAAAGACACCTGGGAGCCAGAAATCTTTCTGATTGAGAGGGGGTCAAATACTTATTTCCCTCATTAAAATGCAAATCAATTTATAACATTTTTGACATGCATTTTTCTGGATTTTGTTGTTGTTATTCTGTCTCTCACTGTTCAAATAAACCTACCATTAAAATTATAGACTGATCATTTCTTTGTCAGTGGGCAAACGTACAAAATCAGCAGGGGATCAAATACTTTTTTCCCTCACTGTATATAAAGTGTAATATTGGGATACAAACTCAAAATTGAATACATTTCAACTCTATATCTGACATTGTACAGGTGTCTTCTTTTTCTTAAACCCATAACCATGTGTGTGAGGTGTATCATTTGGTTTCAAAGTAGATTTGTTTAAGACTACCAAGAAACACTCTGTGTGACCCTGATTTAGCCCACTGCAGTAAAAGGTCAACTTGGACCAACATGCTTTGGAGAAATAACTAAATGCCTTCTATCATATGATGTGATCAATGTTGGCTGCTATCCCCAATGTTGGCTTCTATTAGTGTTTCCTTTATTTCCTATGCCTTCCTCAATACTGGTTTGAACATTGAATTAAGCAATGAGGTTGGGTTTTCCAGTGGTAGAGACTATGTATTTCACACAATATGTGGAAAAACCTGTTGTACAGACAATGTATGTATTTGTGAACACATGGACACTGTGCAAGACCTCTATGGAGAGCTTGTGGCTTCAGACTGCAGTCTGGAGTAGTGGGTGTGCATGCCCCCTCCTCTCTCCTCTGGCCATTACCTGGGTCTTCAGGTTGCAGATCTGCCCTTCCAGCTCTTTGATTTTCTCCTCTTTCTTCTGGGACTCGGCCTGGGCCTCCTGCCGGGCGCTGAACTCTTCATCGAACTGCAACAATTCAACACAACACACACTCCGGTCAGGACCAGGGCGTCTCAAGTGAACGGCCAACTGCAGGGCACGTCAACACACACTGAAACACACCCACACACTGTCTCGCACGCACCAGGCCCCCCATCTCCCACCTCTATTCATAGGCCTTTGGTGGCCTCTACCCCATCGTCCTCTGGCTGTGATTTGAGTCTGGCTTTCATGTGTTGGTGACGGACCTAACCTTTGTGGGAAAGCAACCTGTGTCAGGACAATGTTTTTACTGTCGCCGCGGGGGGGGGGGGGACACTGCTCTCATTCCACTCACACCCAGGACACCTCAGATGTCCCCCACACAGAGGCAGGGTTATTGCGGGGGGACTGTGGGGGCATCTGCGGCATGGTGATACAGTTCCATGCCTTTACAGACTGGTTCAAACTAGAGTACCATGCCTTCAGGGACTGGCTCAAACTTGAGTACCATGCCTTTAGGGACTGGTTCAAACTTGAGTACCATGCCTTTAGGGACTGGTTCAAACTTGAGTACCATGCCTTTAGGGACTGGTTCAAACTTGAGTACCATGCCTTTAGGGTTCAAACTTGAGTACCATGCCTTTAAGGTCTGAGTCACATGCACCAAAACACTTCTGGAGGATTTTGCTGGAAGGACCAGTGACTCACAGTACTGGTGGTGTACTGAAAAATGTGACTCGTTTCAGGAAACTAGGCGTATATCGCGCATCACTACTTCACAGGAGGCATTTGAACTTCAACATTTGTTTTATCAAAATGTGTTTTGTGGCAGAAATGCCTTCTGGAATATGTGAACTTTCATGTGTTTTAATAACAAACTTGTATTCCATCCATAAATACAAATATAATCGTTAAATTACGAGCCTAGTTGGTTTAGTCACGGAAAAAGACAAGAACCTTCCCACTAGCCAAGATTGGCTGAGATAATGGATGGGCTGGACATGCCGGGAGATGAGTTTCGATTGGTCTGCCATGTAGCATGCTTCAGTCTATAACGTGAGCTAGTCAGTACGTGTTGATAGTCGTTTCTACTGTGCCGTTCTTTAAAGATATAACGTTAGCCATCGAGAACTACAAAAGTTTGGCTACTTTTCTCAACAACATTGATGCCCTGAATTTAGCAGGCGCTATCGACAGATCAGTTGGAAAAAGTGATGGGCTACTTTCTGCACACGTCACAGTCAGTGTGAACTGGAGTGACTTGACACAACGCTGGCCAAACAAGATGTAGCTACAAACATAACAAAGTTAAATGGTTCCAGTCTGCCATGAAGTGTTCATCCATGTATACGGGTAAGAGTCTAGCTACATTTTCAGATATTATAAGTTTCTTATTTTGTCAGAAAGTCGTTTTCATTGCAAGTTAAAGTGTACTGTTAGCTAGATAGCAAACGTTAGCTTGCTGGCTTGCTAGCTAACGTTACGTGTATGATCTGTGTAGTAATATTATTTGAATCAGAAATTAATTTGCATTGCTAATTATAGCCTAATGTTAGCTAGCTAACATTGAACCTAGTTGGTTACAGTTGCTCTTTAGCTACCTGCAGATTCATACTACAGCTATGACAATGTTTGTATTGGTAGTAGGATGAGTTGGGATTATGCAGGTTCATTGTTTAGCTAGCTAGCTAGCTACATGTCTAAACAAAAGACTCCACTTCGCCAGATGATTACATGACCCATCAAGTTAGGTGTGTCTATGGATGATTACGGCCATCTATTGTTTTTCATGAACATGTGTACATGTCTAGACAATAGTGACCCATCCACTAAGCTAGATGTGGCTGGGGGGTGGTTATAGCATTTCTTTCACATGACCCATCAATTTAGACAAGATATTTCTACTATACAAGTAACCATTTCACTGTACCGTTTGCTCCTTCTGTATCCTGTGCATGTGACAAATAAACTTGGATTTTATTTGATATAGTGTGTGTTTACCAGAGACAGTAATGTGAAATGTTGCTACATAAGACCGAATCGAGGTGCTCGGTTTCAAATATATAGTGTAAAGTGATTGTACTGTCTATCATTACATAAAAAATAAAGTGCATGAAGTGTATTTTCCCTATCTTTGAAGATCAGTGTGGATGCTTAATAAAGTAGGTGTGGATGCTTAATAAACTACTGAACCCATGTAGCTCAGTTGGTAGAGCATGGCGCTTGCAACGCCTGCGTTGTGGGTTCGATTACCACGGGGGACTAGTATGAAGAAAAAAATAATTATGCACTCACTAACTGTAAGTCGCTCTGGATAAGAGTGTCTGCTAAATGACTAAAATGTAAAAAAAAAAAAAAAAAAAAGTCTCTAAAAGCTTCAGGAGTTCCTCAACACTGTAGCTTTTACTTTAAAACTTAATTCCGAAAACATATCTGAGAGAGTTTGTTGAACTATTTCACCAGCTATTGATCAGGGCCCAGAATCAATAGCTGGACCAGGAGCTCTGGGCGGGAAAACATTTCTGATGGGAGTGTGGTGGTGGCATACCAATGGCGTTGAGGGGAATGATGCATAATACCTCACCTTTTTGGAGAACTCAGCAGCCTTCAGTTCGCTCTCATCCACTTTGGCTTTATCCACGCACTGATCTGTAAGACAAAAGGAGGCAGACAGCAGCAACGACAGTAAGCAACCATGAAGTGACTTTGATTCTCTCAATTACACTGTATATTGTTAAGATTCCAGATCAAACCTAAAATGAATATTACATCAGAGAGACAGAGAGGGAATGAGCGTAGAAAGGGCGGGGAAAGGCTCATTCTCTTCTTGACATATCCCCCGGGATATTTGTATTCTGTTCGGCAGGTTTGCTGATGTAATTATTTTTTTAAAACCCAGAAACATTTGTTTTCAACTCATTACAGCACAGTGAGAAAATAACGGAGGGGCTTGGAAACTTTTAATGAGACTTTGTTGGCAAGATGCCACAGAACTGTTAGTGATACTAACAGAATAACAAAAAATCAAAAATTAAAACACTCAGTTATTTCATTAATCTGTCTCTATTTGAAGGAAATTAATGACTGCATATCTAATTTGGGGCAAATAGACCTTGTTTCCTCTAGGATTCATGAAACTCGACTGATGAATGTCCTCGGCAGAGTGAAAACGCTGTGAAATCTCCATGTGCTTATGATGAGACATGATGTGCCACAGTCCCACCTAACAAGTAATGCATTATTTATTCATAATTAGACTACCTTTTCCTATACATGTCAAGTGGCTGCAGGTTTTTCTGGGAAGGCTCTCGGGGGGGAAATGGGGATACATAATAATGAGAGGGATATTGCAAAAATTTTAGCAACACCCACATCCTGCTGTCCGTAGTACAACAGAAAAATATGTGAGGATGATTTAGACCGATTAGGAGACAAAATATGAATAACAAGACTAGTATAAAAAAAACATAGATATTGATTCAAGCTATTTTTTTTACTTGTTTTCGTTCTGTCTGTACAGTATGTAGGTTAGGGTGACCTAGGAGGCAAAACTGTTTGAAATTATGTAATTCTAACCAGAAACCAGAAACTGTTTCAAATGTGTTCATAATGACATAATTTCAACCGGCTGCAAATTCACCCTTTTAAATGTCAGAGGAAAGACAGAGCTCTGGCAGACCTACCGATGAGGTGGGTGAAGTCTACATCCAGTCTCTCTCTGTATCCAAAGTCTGGGTCCATCCCGCTGCGATGGAGGACCACCTGAGACACACATTCCTCTATTACCTTGTAGTACTGGGGCCTGGGAGAGCAGTGAGCAGAACACAACAGAGTTAGCACAGACATCAAGAACAAGAGTGACACAAACTTACACAGCCCTAATTCTCCACAAAATATCACCTTAGCCAACCTAGAGGTCACAGAATGCCCCCCCAAAAAAAAATCTGAATTAAATTTGATCACATGCTTTTATGCTGATCGTGAAATCGCTAGATTAATCTCGGTGACGTGGAACTCGGAGCGGCGTGACTCGCGTCTATTCAAGGTGACAAACGGGGAGTGCAGCCGGCCGTCACGATGCCCGCTCGCCTAATTTGCAATCATCTTTGTCAATTAAGGGCGCCCATGAACCTGAAATGCAAATCTAATCAGTGTAATATGTGTAATTAAAAGCACAATGGCATGGAGAACATGTCGCATGTTTTGGGAGGGTGACAGAACGATGGGGTCTCGGGTGGCGGCGGGCGGTGTCTGAGTCGGCCGGGGACTCCTGTTCGCACCACACAAGTTGGCGGGTGACCTTTCCCCAGTTATATTATCAACTTTAATTGCAAGTGACGTTTAGCAAATAAAATGCCAACTTAAGATGAGCCCCGTAGTGACAAATATTGATGTTCCAAGCATGACCTTGAATGGTGCCAGCAGAAATACAATTTTCACACCAGAAATACCCCCCACTTGACCAAATGGAGGCTGAATTTTTATGATGGGGACCGTTTTTGAGGAACTGTCGCTCGGCTCATATCCACACTATAGGTACAGTTATCACTTGCTCCCGGACAATGCTAGTTAAATCCGGGATTAACAGAATTAATGTGAATCTTTCCAGGTTACGAGGAGTTATTGCCAGTCATATCAAACTTACAGTACTGTATGATGCCTATTCCAACATATTAGGATTACTTCCTCAGGGCAGTATGGAACAGCATGGAAAGGAATGATTAGTGTGACACTAAAAAATATGTGAATGCAGTGTACAAGTATAACCTATACTCTACCAAGTCTCAAAAGTTTCACAAATCACTTAATTGGACAATTACCTGGAGTTTGTTTAATTAAAGTGGTGCTGAGTGACACCCGGTGGAAATGCTGTATGTATTATTCTGTATGTTTAACAAAAAATACAATCCATGCATATATGATAATAACTACCATAGATTATATGGGGAGGATTCCCGTGAATAGGTTAAACCTAGTCCTGGACAAAATAAATTGCCATTAATGGAGAATTGGAACTGAAAACCGCTCCTATATATGGCATATAGAGAATAATTTTGTACTGTGACTATGTGAGAAGCCTCCAAAACACACTGTGGGTGAAGAGGTTAGGCACAGCTGCCAGCCGGTCCTCATGTACACTCATATGTTTTCTGAGGGAGGCCTTTATTAGGCAGATTTGCTGTGCTTTAATTTCCTCCTGGCCTCTGTGGTCAGGCGCCATGCTGCTAACTGATACTCAGGGTGCGTGGCGGGGAGGCTCAGAAGGCTGAGATCATAACATGGCTCCGATGCAGATAAGGAAATCAAAGCTTGTTTCAAAGTCCTGCTCTTGTTTTACTGCCTTTGGAAAGGGGAGTAGGAGGTAAGAGCATTGTGGCTCAAATAGATTCATTGCTTTGACCGCTCAAAGATCGTGAACCAAATAGGCTGGATATGTTGGGAACGCATTTAATTTCAGAGAGATCACTTTAATAAACAAAAGATGTGGAGAGCTCTGAACATGCATGGGGATACTACACATACGAGTGCATATTGACCAAACATGTAAATTATTGGATTTCTGCTTAAACTATACTGTACATCTTATACAGTGGGGAAAAAAGTATTTAGTCAGCCACCAATTGTGCAAGTTCTCCCACTTAAAAAGATGAGAGAGGCCTGTAATTTTCATCATAGGTACATGTCAACTATGACAGACAAAATGAGAAAAATAAATCCAGAAAATTACATTGTAGGATTTTTTATGAATTTATTTGCAAATTATGGTGGAAAATAAGTATTTGGTCAATAACAAAAGTTTCTCAATACTTTGTTATATACCCTTTGTTGGCAATGACACAGGTCAAACGTTTTCTGTAAGTCTTCACAAGGTTTTCACACACTGTTGCTGGTATTTTGGCCCATTCCTCCATGCAGATCTCCTCTAGAGCAGTGATGTTTTGGGGCTGTCGCTGGGCAACACGGACTTTCAACTCCCTCCAAAGATTTTCTATGGGGTTGAGATCTGGAGACTGGCTAGGCCACTCCAGGACCTTGAAATGCTTCTTACGAAGCCACTCCTTCGTTGCCCGGGCGGTGTGTTTGGGATCATTGTCATGCTGAAAGACCCAGCCACATTTCATCTTCAATGCCCTTGCTGATGGAAGGAGGTTTTCACTCAAAATCTCACGATACATGGCCCCATTCATTCTTTCCTTTACACGGATCAGTCGTCCTGGTCCCTTTGCAGAAAAACAGTTATATTTTGGTTTCATCTGACCATATGACATTCTCCCAATCCTCTTCTGGATCATCCAAATGCACTCTAGCAAACTTCAGACGGGCCTGGACATGTACTGGCTTGAGCAGGGGGACACATCTGGCACTGCAGGATTTGAGTCCCTGGCGGCGTAGTGTGTTACTGATGGTAGGCTTTGTTACTTTGGTCCCAGCTCTCTGCAGGTCATTCACTAGGTCCCCCCGTGTGGTTCTGGGATTTTTGCTCACCGTTCTTGTGATCATTTTGACCCCACGGGGTGAGATCTTGCGTGGAGCCCCAGATCGAGGGAGATTATCAGTGGTCTTGTATGTCTTCCATTTCCTAATAATTGCTCCCACAGTTGATTTCTTCAAACCAAGCTGCTTACCTATTGCAGATTCAGTCTTGTCAGCCTGGTGCAGGTCTACAATTTTGTTTCTGGTGTCCTTTGACAGCTCTTTGGTCTTGGCCATAGTGGAGTTTGGAGTGTGACTGTTTGAGGTTGTGGACAGGTGTCTTTTATACTGATAACAAGTTCAAACAGGTGCCATTAATACAGGTAACGAGTGGAGGACAGAGGAGCCTCTTAAAGAAGAAGTTACAGGTCTGTGAGAGCCAGAAATCTTGCTTGTTTGTAGGTGACCAAATACTTATTTTCCACCATAATTTGCAAATAAATTCATTAAAAATCCTACAATGTGATTTTCTGGAGAAAAAAATTCTCAATTTGTCTGTCATAGTTGACTTTTTTCCCCCACTGTATGTGGGGCTTTATTTGTGATGACAAGGAGTAAATCAGTGTTCCCTCTAAAATGTGGGCAGGTCTTATCATACTGTAAACAGATATTATAAGAACCAAAACAAGTAAAACCGTTTTTGTAAGCATGAAATGGCAGATGTTTTGTTCCTACAACTGGATTCCCCCACTCATCACGAGATCGAGCGAGTGCACGTCGCCCCTGTGTGGCTTAGCACCGCGGCAACCCGTTTTATGACTGTCACCGATGTAGACCACATTATTATCTCAATAAGCCTCCCTATTTTCCCAGCATCCCCCGCTCCTTTCTGCCACTTCCACCGATATAACTGAGAATGGGAAGGAGCGAGCGAGTGACCCAGAACTGTCAGGCCCCACCAGAGCCTGGGCAAGGCTGGGCTCCAGAAGCCAACATATGTCCCCAGCATCATCCTTCACTCCTTCACTCTGGCACCTTCCCCCTCCACATGACATTTGGCTTCTAGCAGCAGCACAAACTCCCCTCGCAGTCCCTGGTCCAGCCCTGCTCCACATAACCAGTGTAATCCCCATATCGCTCTGCTCCAAAATAGGAGATCTGCTCTATATTTAGCAGGGGTTTGCTCCCATTCATTAAGCATGGCACTCGCAGATTAATTATCGAAAATAAAACAAGCCCCCCCCCCCTTCACCCTCCGAGGACGGGAAGAGGAATTGTTGATGCGACAATTGGTGATGGCTTCGAGAGGTGCTCCTCCAAAATTAACACACAAGTATTGTCAAGATGTCTGCCCTGTGTTTTGAACCTGAAGTTCATCAGAGGGTTGAAACATGGCTGTCCTGTTGAAACAGGGTATATGGATGTCCTGTTGAAACAGGGTATATGGATGTCCTGTTGAAACAGGGTATATGGATGTCCTGTTGAAACAGGGTATATGGATGTCCTGTTGAAACAGGGTACATGGCTGTCCTGTTGAAACAGGGTACATGGCTGTCTTGTTGAAACGGGGTACATGGCAGTCCTGTTGAAACAGGGTACATGGCTGTCTTGTTGAAACAGGGTACATGGCTGTCTTGTTGAAACAGGGTACATGGCTGTCCTGTTGAAACAGGGTACATGGCTGTCTTGTTGAAACAGGGTACATGGCTGTCCTGTTGAAACAGGGTACATGGCTGTCCTGTTTAAAATATATAAAACATAGCACCTTTGAAACCAAAGTCCCCGTTCTGCTGGAATATTGGCATAGGCATGTTATGCGTCCCTTTGATCAGGAAGCCATTGCATACACCTATGGACATGTTTTGCTCCATCACCTGATTTGGCCTGACAGCGACTGCGAGTGGCCCACTTCCTCCCTCCCCGGATCCCAATAGAGATACGGTAATCAAAGCCAAAAATGATCTTAAGGTCTCCCTTTAATCTAAAATTAAAGACCTACCATTTCCCAATCAGCCAATTTAATCTGAAACATAAAAAGATATGCTGGTTCAAAGTGGCCGAAAAATGATGTATTGATGATGAATTGAGGCCTGAGCTGGATATAGAACATTGCGTCAGACCGACCGCACCTCGCAAAGCCCGGTGATGTATGTGGAATTATGTCTTGCTCATGGAGTAGGGAAGGAGGGAGAGTGGTGGGAAATGTATTTTTAAAAGCATATCTTTAATAAGTACATCCATTTTTAATTAGCATTTGTAGTGATCCTTTTTTTACTGTCGGTGGTGAAGAGCATTGGCGTCAGTAGTGGGGGAAAGACACAGAGAGGAGTGCTGAGGTACTGTGCTGCACTAGCTACTTAATGTGTTTTCTATTTCTCACTTTCTCCACCAAGATGAGGAATGCATTATTTATACCAGCCGAGTGAGCAGCAACTTGTCTATGGTAAATTCCTCTTGTCTTCTCTCAATTTTTTGTTAAATATTTTATTTCTGCGAAAAGTCTGACACAGCAGTGAATTGATCACTGTCATTGCCATCAGAGGAGCCGTCACTGTCTCCCTCTTTTTTCCTGTGATTGACACATTTACACTGCCGAGGCGGGATCCAGAGCCGGGCCGCCATTTGAATAATAACTTAATTGTTCAAAAGTACAGAATATTAGATCTGCTCTGATACCGAGAGAAGAGACAGAGAGAGAGAGAGAGAGAGAGAGACGCCCTGAGAGGAGAAAATGGACATGTGAATCTTTCATGTTGAATGCTTACATTCCTTCCCCTGGGAGATGGGAGATGGCAAGGCTTTGAGAATAGCACTCGCTATAGGAAGTACTGTAGTTTTACAAGGGTTGTGGCACACTGCTATCGACAGGGGTCAGGCGCGTTTCGTTATCTGACCTTACTCGAATGCGGTGTCAAGGAGAGGACGTCCTTGAGGTTTCTGCATTGATAATGCAGCATTAGCGCAGCAGCGCTACACAGTAAAGTGTATGCCTTATAGGGGCTACATACTATTGAAAAAGAAAACAAGAAGTGTGAATAGAGTAGAGACTGTTTAATGTCGACATTTCAGCCTTATGCTTTTCTCAAGAACAGTCTTGTGGAAATGCAGTCTTCCTCTGAAGGCAGTGAGAAGGGATGTGGCTGCTTGTGGGCAGAACTCACCTGATGTAGTAGTCGTTCCTGATGAGCAGGAGGTGCTGTAGGATGGACAGGAAGTAGGTCTCCGACCCTGTGTCTTTCACCATATTGGACAGGAGATGGTACACCTCACCCATATCAGTGAGAAGGGGGTTAAGGTATATAATGTCATGGCAGTGTAGCTTGTAGAGCAAACAGTTGAGAGAAAACAGCTTGCAATAGCAGTAGGCTACTATGACAGACTAGCGGATTTAAAGCAGGCAAAACATTTACAATTCATGTGCCCTCTCTAACCAAGTCCCTTATAACCTTTCACTACCTTTCCTCATATAGGATAGGATTAACTTTAATGTCCCCAAGGGGAAAAGCACATTCACACATATTATACACATTGTAACAAGCATTTCCCTACACCCAAAATAACATCTGCTAAATATGTGTATGTGACCAATACAGTTTGATTTGAACACTTCTCATATAGCCACATACATAATACTTTTCACATTCCCTTATTCTGTCAGTGGCATATAAACACAGCTCAGCTTTACCTATTGCTGTTTAGGTATTAGATGGACATGGGGATGAAGGAGTGCTTAAATATGTGCTTATATGTCAAACTAATAATATAGTGACAGTGGCAGTGCATTCTAAAATCCATCAGAATAATGTCAATAGATCCTCAAATCACAGTGTTTGTTTACCCATCTCGATCTAGTACTCAGACAGGTGTCATTGTGCACAAGCAAACACTGCGACGATTCCTCACATTTGTTTTCCCTCTCGGGAGCGGCAGAGTAAACAGCTAACTTTAGGAGGGGATTTGGCAATAAAGAACAGTCCCTGTGTTCCACTCTGCGCCTTTCAAGGAGGAGGACATTAATCACATGAAAACTCCAATGGGTTTGAATATTTAGGCAGAATCATGAAAAGGGGATCAGTCACTGTGGAAAATATTGCCTCAGATTGTGCCTTGTCCGTCGAAGTGAAAATATGTGTTATTAAACTAAAGGTACTGATTATATGTCTCCCCAAGGAGCGCAAGCAATGGCTTGTGATGTCTAAAATAGTTGTTGAATCAGATAAGAAATCACTGTCTGTGGTGTATTTTTAATTTCATTATGTCCATTTCTCTGAGTTGGATTGGTGGCTATTTGTTTCAGATCAAGAACTGTCAGAGGCTGCAAAATGGAGCGCTTGGCACAACATCTCACAGTTGATTTGTATGGAATTGAAACCAAAGGGAGCAATGTTCAAATCAAGGAAAAAGTTATTTCTCTTGAGATGTGCATGTGTTTAAACATAATATCCAAGTGGGATTTCAGAATAATATCACATTACAGAATATTGTATATCATCTGTGTTTACGAGGAATATTCACATTTAATTTTTATCTATAGCAAGATTACATTTGATCTTCTTCGAACTAACAACAAACCCAGTCCCAAAACTGTAAAGAATTTAGATAAATAAATAGCTTGAGGGGGCTTATACAAAACTGTTTGCTTGAGAAAGGATCCTCCCGTGGATATTCATCTTGTTTGAAAAGCATGTAATAAAACTAAAATAAAAACAGCCTTATTTTCAATCTGTGCACACATGCAGAAAACAAGGGGAATAGAGTGAGGGGGAATAGAGTGAGGGGGAATAGTGCAGTGTTAAGCTGGGAAGGATGAAAAACTGATTGCCGTCATAATATGAAGTGTGCGTTTTAACAATGTCTGCTGAAATATTTACGCCCTGACTGCGACGTTATACACTGTCTGAGCTAAAACACTTTCACAGTCAGTGGCTCTGCATTCATTCACATTTGTCTGTGGTCACCCAGCAGTAAATAAAGATATCTGATTTGTGTTCTTGTTTAGTCCAGAGGGCTTAAAAGGAAGGACCAAGGGCCTGGCTTCCTCAGATAAGGGGAGAGGACATGGTTGGACGAGCTTCGTTTCGGGGTTTTTAGCTACATAAATAGGCCATGTCAAAGTTGTGTGGACCCGTCAAAGTTGTTTAAAGCAAATTATATCCGCTACGATGGAAAACTGTTAAGTTCATCGTCTCAAAAGACTGTTGAATGACAATTGAGTATTGATCACTTCTGAAAAGTTACTTAAGCGTGAAAGAACATCACTTGACAACCAATGCAAAGACATGACACACCCAAAATGACAGAACACTGCTCCATACTCTACAACTGTTCCCACTATTTCATACACCACATGATCCATCCACTGCCATCAGTGCAAATCAATCCTTTTTAACACCGTCTGACATTTTCCTATTAACTTCAGCCACGTCTGTAATCAAAATAGTTCTCCCATATCAAATTCGGCGAGTGCAGGGGATGGAAATACAGGCTTCTGTGAAGTATAGCTTCCCACTCCTGTATGAGCCTGGAAGAAGCCGATGAGAATTACCAAACCGGTGAGATGTAATTATGGTCTCGCCACACCACTATCTGAGGGGGGACATTAGTAGAGTAGAAGCCCAGACTGGGAAAGGGTCCAACCAGCTACATCTATCAGTAAGAAAGGATCCCAGCAGCTACATCTATGAGTAAGAAATGGTTCAAGCAGCTACATCTATGAGTAAGAAACGGTTCAAGCAGCTACATCTATGAGTAAGAAACGGTTCAAGCAGCTACATCTATCAGTAAGCAGCAAACATGAAAAAAAGCTCTACCTACAGAACAATGCAAATCCAAAGGCCCACATTTCTCTCTCTCAATCTCTATCTCTCTTCTCTCTCTACATTTTACTTCTACTCATGTTGTGGAGCTGGGGAGCATGAATAAACATGAGCAGCAGTGGAGGTGAGATGTGGACTAGTCAGTGGTAGGGTCAATCAATCACTATTTCACACCATCATTAATATTCATTAGTGGCCTGAAGTCACATCCTCAGCAGCCAGACCTGGGCTGGACACAGAGGAGACGTGCCTCTCAGTGTTAGTATTCATGAGGCAGGGAAAACAAGCTACAAGCTACTTGTGTGTGTGTGTATGTGTGCATGTTTGTGTGTGTCAGAGACTAGAGATAGCACAGATTAACATCACGTTGTCCTTGGAAACAAACATTGGGCCCTCTCATTTGTGAACCTGCTCAAGCATATCATTAATCCAGGTGTGGTGTTTTTTTTCTTCTTTTCCTTTCTTTCTCTCAGAGCGTCAACAGTAACTGTCACTCAGCGCAGCACTCAGTGGCAGATTTTCGAGCACTGTGAGATTTGGGGAGACAAAGGTTAGCAGTGAGAACATCTGTATAACAGTGTCTGCCTACCATGTCAGCGTTTCACACATCCAAATGCCCTTAGAGAAGCTGCTTGAATTATTTAGGCACCTAGCCAAGAATGCTTTAAAACAAGTCTTAAACTCGAGACCCAATTAGGGCTCACTTTATTAACCACTCAAAAAGTTTCCAGTTGAGCGGACATAGAGGGTCGACTTGGAGACACCAACTTGTCATATCTAGCTAAAAGGGAGCGGGAGAAAGGTAAAGTACTTGCTCAATTGGACACAGGCGTGATTAACGAGACAAAACAAAGAGGTTACTGAAGATGGACCTCTGTGTGCCAGCCAAAACAACCGCACTAAAACTTTTATTGCACTATAGTTCCTCAAATCCTTCTCTAATGAACCCGACCATGCCGGCTTTAAACCTGTAAGCCTGGCAAGGCCCCCACAATACACTCATTTCCAGCAGCCCTTTTCCATGGCCGGTGCAGCAGCACGGGCAGACAAAAGGATATTCCATCTCGGCGCGGATGTCATCGAGGCGATGGGAGAGCTCAATGGAGTCCTCCTCCTTGTTCTCGTTGAACACCTTCAGTTGGATGTCCAGCTCCTCTGTCTCTTCCAGCTCCTGTAATTCAGAGAGACATGAATAGACTGTGGTAATAGTCAATAGAGGACTGAATGTATATATAGTATGGATTAAATTATACACAGTGTTATCAGAACGTAAATAAACCAAACCTAACCTGATTGTACTAGCCTATACTGGTTCCATTAACGGAGACCAGTGTATGCTGGTTTCCAAGTCACAGCTGTATGGGAACTAGGACACCCATTCCTCTCATTCCCTGCCGGCCTGGTATACCTGAATCGCCCAGCGCTCCACACCTGCTCCCTCCACGAGGGGCTATAATGGTGCACTTTACAACTTTCCTATGAATCATCGGCGTTAAGAGTTTACAGACGGCACCAGGCCAAATGTAACCCAATTTCTGCAGCTATCAATCACCTCGCTGCTCTTCGGGCATGCCATCCGTCTTGGGAAACGCCGGTTCGGAGAGGGAGGTAGCATGCAGTGCCACAGAAAGGAGAGGTCTCAAGGACTCTGGGCCAATAGCAACCTCTCAGTACTTTATCATAGAACTGGTTCACTTTAGCTTTCCTCTTGGTCACCTGACTGTATTGGCTCCACAACATTACACAATTAGTGGGCCCCGCCTCAGTTTAAATGCCGGCATTAAAGCGTCAAATGCGGCATTTATAAATGATTGTAAAGGAAACTCCATCATATCGGGGGGCAGATATGAAGATAATTAAACTAATGACAGCGATAATCAAGCGGAGCAGTCAAGATGACTTATTAACACGTGGCAAATTCCCCTCTGCAAATGAGGTCATGAGGGATGAGTGGATGCCGAGTGCAAGGATCTGTCTGCTGATTGATAATGATGCCATGGCGAGCTGTGATCAGTGAGGTGGTGCCTGCGGTGAGGTGAGCTAGAACGCTCCAATATAATAATGGAAGCAATGTGGAGGCGAGACAGAAGGAGCTTCGTCTCTCGCAGGCAAACAGGGAGAGGCAGGGAGGACTAGGGCCTAAGACTAACTGTTTAATGGGAGTTGGAGGGGTAGTCAATCATTCATTGTCCCAATTGGGAAATGTGTAGCGGACTGTTTCATCAGAGAGTTTCGGGTCCAAATCTGCCTCAACTCAGATGTATACATACAGTATAGAAGTATACAGGGATGTCCTCAGCTTCCTGTAATGTCCTTCATGGCCCCAAAAACGTCAATACTCACAGACACCATTCACTATACTCTCACTTGCTAAGAGAGGTTTTATGCATGTAAAACAACACACAGATGATATCTAGACTGCCAATTGAATGTATCTCTATGCCCCTGAAGGTGTGTTGACGTAGAGCCCCTTGTACTGTAACTCACCGGTAGGATCTTCTTGAGGCCACAGCGGAGGAACTCGTTTCGCAGATGTATCCTGAAGTCCAGATCGTCCGGAGAGGTGACCAGAGCGTTGATCAACTGCATGCAGGCCACCTGTTGTCCAGCACACACATGCCAGAGAGACTGTTAGAGAGAACGCATTTATGGCATTCATTCTACTTAACATGAAGAGTTAAGACAGGAAAGAGGAGAGGAGAGGAGAGAGGAGAGGAGAGGAGAGAGCAGAGATAGACCATAGTCTGATTCTGGTGTAGAGGCAGCAAAAAGGAAGTAGAGGGTAAGAGGAAGTGGAAAAGAGAAGAGGTCTGGGGAGTTTACTGACCAGATGTGCATTTGTAATTGATTTATTGGATTAGGGAAGAGAAGAGGGATGGGAGGATGGGAGGAAGAGGAAAATGCTGATGGGCCTTAATGGGCTGTAAGGTGGCTCCGGGGAGCAGCACCAGGAGAAGACGGAGTGTTCCTCCCACAGGCGGATCGATCAGGAGCTGAAGGTTCTCCGTGATTGGCATGTGAAAAGTAGCCTATAGAAAACCTCTATCGGCATGTTTGTGTTGGCCCACATCTTTTTTTTAACGGGTCGTAGTGAATGCTGTCGCTTGGCTGTTTTTCACACCGATTCCTCCTGTAGGTGTTTTTCCTGGCGAGAGGCTTACAGACAAACACACGCACACCCGCGCGCGCGCACACCCACACACAGGCACACACACACACACAATCATCACGCTAGCCCAATTCATGCCCTCGGAGAACGTAATTAGTGGGAATTCGCTTGGCGATAGGGAATAATAGCCATCTGGAATGAACAGCATTGGTTTGTTTTCGGTGTGTTTCCCCCCCCTTCTATAGCCGGGGGACAGTGGGATCGAACAGGTTTGTATTAATCCAGTGGAGTGAGGGAACCTGGTGTTATGGTTTATGGGGACGTGTCAGTGCTAATGGAGACTCTTTACATATGTGCCAGGCCTGCCACGCCCCGGGAAAGCAGTATGCTTAAGGAGAATTCCAAGGTTGTTCTGTGCTGCACCAGCCCTACTGGTGGGGTGGGGTGGAAGGGGATGAGACCGTGGCTTTGAGAACATGCCAATGGTGTCAGGCAGCAGCAACATAGCAGACATCAAACCGCTCCAATAGGACCTCCAGAGCCTTGGACCAAGAGCTGGGCATCCAAGCCTGAAGTCTACCCACCAGGGACGCTACACTGGAAGCCTCGCTGAAATGTCACTAACTTCACTCCCATTACTTTACTTCCATTTTTTTTCTTTCAAAAGGAAGAGAGCTATTTCGAGAGTTATTTAGTCTGGATGAGTGACTAGGCCCATAAAGCTCCCTCAATGTTAATTTTTTTTACTTCTATTGTACGAAGCAGACAAACCTCAACCATGTTTGTTGTGTGGAATTGGTTCGAGAAGGGTTATTGTGGTGCTTGTTTTTGGGGTTTAGCAATGGTGCGAGAAGAGAGCTCAGGCATCATGTGAGCCATGCTTGCCGTAGGAGGTTTCTGTCAGTGTAATTAAAAGTGGGACTGCTGGGACGGTTTAAAGTCGGGATGCATGCTGGCTTTCTCTCTGCAGCGGAGAGAGCAAAGCCCGAACCGCAGCAAAACCCATTTTAATCACATTAACAAAGTCAGGCTCCACAGCACCATCACAAGGTTTATAAAAAGTATTCTAATTTCTTTGAACCTTATGCATCAGCAAGGTAGTTTAATTTACTTCACAATTAGCGGTGGCCCTTTTCATTAGCGGACATTTTATGAAGGAGGAAAACAAGGCCAGCACAATCCAAGGATTTCTACCTCCCCTCCTTCCCCATCCTTCCTTCCCCTATCCCTCCTTCCCCATCCTTCCTTCCCCCATCCCTCCATCCCCCCATCCCTCCCTCCCCATCACCCCTTCCTCCCTTATCTCCATCCCATAGTCCCCCCCACCTACAAATAAAAAAAGACTGCTTGCAAAAAAGTGCCAGAGAAAGAAACAGTGAAGGGAAAACAACAGAAGTAAAGACAGGTATGTTGCTGCATGGTTGCCCTTTTCCTCTGGGTCCTCAGAGACCCGTCTCAACAACACTGAGAAAAAGCAGAAACATATTTGTTACGAGAATGGGATAAAACATCTCAGGAAGTCAACATCTCTCTTTTGGTCTTGTGTTATATTTCAGAGTTCTTAAAAGAGTTCTCAAAATAATCCTTAAAAGAGAGTAAAACAGTTCTGGTAGAGCTCCTCTAGTTAAGCGGGTGGTGTTGATTAGGCCAGGAGAGAGAACCCTTGGTTGACTCCCAGCAAACAGCTTAGGTGCCAGAGGTTGACAAGCAGACACAAAGCCAGGAGGGCAAGGGAGAGGAAATGTGTGTAACCGTCAACAGGGGCTGAGGTACAGTAGACCCCTGAGTGACAGAACAGTCAATTTCAACCTGGCCCTCCGTGTCAAACACCGGCTCCAAGCCAAGGGGCCATTTGTGAGAATGACACTGACTAGAGCCGAGTTCTCTCCATTGCACATGACATGACAGACCCTAATGATTTTACTTTGTTATGTGTGATGTGCATATTTGTGAGTTTTAAAAATATGTTTCTTTCCACAACTTGCCTCAGAGGCCTACAGGTTGAGGTCATAGTTAGAACTTGGAAAGGTTGATAAACATAATATTGATGTATGACTCGAATCCAAGCAGACTAGCATTGAAATAATACAGAAATTGCACCATGTGCTACTCCGTAAAGGGCAGGTTGAAAGAGAGTTGTGGATTGAAGTGGATATTTATGAGGTTCTAATGGAAAGATGTGAGAAAGGTGTACATGACTCAATGTCACGCATAAATCACACACTGTTGTCAATGGGATTTGCACGAAGTGTGAGTTTGTGACTGTGTGTGTGTGTCCAATAGGGGTTGTATATACTGACCTGGAGCTGTTGGGCCTCGTGATTCTCCAGTCCCTCCACTATCAGAGCAAATCTCTCCTTGTTATTCCTCTCCGCTGCAATTGTCATGGCAGCCAGGATCTTATCCAGGCTGAGAGAAAACAAAAAGACTGAAAAGTCAACAAACGCCTTTATCGCCCCACCCCCAGACATTTACTCACACCTCCACCTCATATATCATCTCATCTGTCCCCTTGTCTTCATCAGGGACGTTCTATGGGGACCCAAGACAAATTGACTGGCCTGAGTCATTATAGGTATCCAATTGATCTGCTTTAGTCTTCATTGATCTAGTAATGCTCAGAGAAAGCCTGTGTAGCTGATATCATCCATTGTAAAAGCTATTCATAATAAAATGCAGTTTGTGATGCCAGGGCAGGAGCAAATTATTGCAGGGAGAAGGCTACAGGACTCATTTATAAAAATACCTATTGTTGCGAAAGCTCACGGCAACATTGCTGAGTAATGATTTGGGCAATTTCAGACTAAGGCCTCACACTAAAAAAAGTTGTTGCTATGTGCCTGCACACAAGTAGGTGAAGATAGTTTAAATAGCCACTTTAGTAAACAGCAAACAAAAGTTTTTTGATGCCGAGCCACGTCTTTATCTGGCGTCGCTTTATCACGCCATCAGTCGTCGGGACCTCTCTCATCGGGGTTGGAAATGGTTTGCTGTCAAGCTTTTATATTCTATACACAGGAGAAGCACAACCGAGAGAGAGAGAGAGAGAGAGAGAGAGAAAGAGAGTGAGGGACAGAGAGAAAGAGAGTGAGGGAGAGAGAGAGAGAGCGAGAGAGAGAGAGAGAGAGAGAGAGTGAGGGAGAGAGAGAGAGAGAGAGAGTGAGGGAGAGAGAGAGAGAGAGAGAGAGAGAGAGAGAGAGAGAGAGAGAGAGCTCTTGTTTTATATTTATTTCTCAGCACATAATTTTTTTCTGATTCTCTCCTCTTTGCCATCCAGGGCGCTGAAGCGTTCACGGGTCCCCAAGGAGGGAGGATGGCTCACGACCCAGCCATGCCTGTGATCTTCCCCCCTCGCTCCAAAATAGTCTGGCAGAGGAGCAAAGAGAGGGAAGATGCGGGAGGAAACTACCCACCCAGTACCACCCAACCCTTTACTTTTTCTTTTCGGAAAGTGAGGCCTCAGCTCTATTTTCCGTCAATCAGCTGTGCATGCTTAAAGTGGGCTGTGATCATTGGGAGGATTGTGACAGTTATCTTCAACACACATACGCACGTGTGTGTGTGTGTGTTTTTTTGAAGTATATTGGAAATTGGGTATGAGGGCAGCTTAGTTAGTACTAGAAGATTCATTTCAGGCGAGTCATTTTACATTCCTAGATTAAACATAGCAGGGGCCAAAACCGCGGTCACACAGAGACATTCGGCAGGGGCTGATGTGAGAAACAGTTTTAACTAGATTCTCGTATTTGTCAGTTTGTTTATTTTCCTCCGCTGCATGCAGAGCTACTTTGAAGTCCCATTGTTATTTTAGTCCAGCTCAATACAAAAGAGCTCCCCTGGATTCAATTTATATTCTGTCAACCAAACAGTGTGTTCATGGTCAACAACACTGAGCACTTAAATACATTACACAGCCCAAACTGCTAAATCAGAACATGCTAACCGACAGAGCTCCGGTACATCTCAACGCCCTCGCTGCAAATGTAATATGAGAGCACAGAATATATTGTGCTAGGGCCAGTGACAGGTTGTCTACAAATGTATTTCCTTGATGTGATTATAGAAATTAGTGTTGCTAGGGGGAGAAGTGGTAATGAAGACAATGGCTGGCACTGAGAGAAGTGTGACATTGAGGATATTATAATGGTGGATTAGTGTTGAATGTTGCGGTGAACTTACATGTTTTCCTCTCCAATGATGCAGATAGCTGAGAGGATCTTGACAATCTCTGTCATCATACTGGTCTGTTTGGGGTCAATGGCCCTGGCCAGGAGAAGCAAGCTCCGCTCATCTCCCAGAATCCTTTGCAGTCCATACTGTAGAAGACGTGTAAGAGAGGAATAAAATAAAAAGTGTCCATTGGGAATAATTGAATGAGAGCATTTGCATTCATGGAGAACGCTCATGTACAGTTAAAAAAGGAACCACTACAAAGAACCTCTAATATAAGTAATAGTTAGCCCTAATGCTCTTTAAAGAGGGACATAAAGACCAAGAGAAAATGGAGAATATGATGTATTAAGCCAATTCAGGTCAGGGCTGTTGGGACAAATACTTAAAGTCCTCCCCTAACTTTAAATCTATCTATCTCGGACACAAGTAATGGGCATATTTGACCACATATGGGGATTTTGTTAAAGGGTAGCAATAGCAATAGCTCATCCATCCTTGAAATGTGCTATTTTCCAAAAATGAGACAGTGCTGCTTCCCAAAAAGGAATAATGAAATACTTGGAGTCAATGGGTTGAATATGGCAAATTAGCTGCGCTTTACTTGTCCACAATTACATTTAACATTTTAGTCATTTAGCAGACGCTCTTATCCAGAGCGACTTACAGGAGCAATTAGGGTTAAGTGCCTTGCTCAAGGGCACATCGACAGATTTTTCACCTAGTCGGCTCGGGGATTAGAACCAGCGACCTTTCGGTTACTGGCACAACGCTCTTAACCACTAAGCTACCTGCCGCCCCAATAGCACTCGTCACAGTCCATCCATTCTAGATAGGAAAAACAGCCAACCTGGTTTCACCATACAGGATTTTGAGATGCCTACATACTCGGTATAAAATGATATCCCTTTTCATTCATTTCATTTCTACCACTCTTTCAATGTGAATAAAACTGAATTATTTTCAGTTTTGCCATTGAAATTGAGGCATTGAATCTATAGAACTTCAGTCTATAGTTTGTAGCACTTCAAGGTGAATACAGAACCACCTCTGCATCATCCTGTCCTTCTCTTCCCTCTTCAAATTACAGTGAGCCGATGTAAAAGGCGGAAAAAAGATCACAATGATTGTTCAAGTGGTTGAGGGCCAACATTGGGTGCCAATTGAATCCTGATATATGGCTACCTGAAAACACTGAGGAATCGAGAAAAACCACTGAAAGTAAAACTTTTTGAATGAAAGCCTTGGACCAACCCAACCCGTGCAAACCTTATTGTTCATGAAGGCCTTGAGACACTGGATCAGTTTGTGCTGGTTCTTTTTGTCTATACTCTCTGGCCTGAAAAATACAGGAGAAAGGAGAAGAATGAGAATACGACAGAGGAGAATAGAGTTAGACAGTATTAAGGGCGTATTGAGAGAGGAGAAGTCATTGTAACGTGAGATGCTTACTGTTTCTTATCCAGCAACTTATCCAATGCATCCAAGAGGAGGCCCAGTCCTTCATGGCCAAAGTTGTTCACCCAGCTAGGATATAGAAGAAGAAAAGTCAGACAACATACATGGTCCCGTGCCAGACCAACAGATGTCCAATCACACATCAAAATAACATGAACAAGTCATTGGTGGTATTGGTTTCATTGTCTCTGAGGAAAACGATCATCTCCACAATATGATTGGATATGGAGAAAATCATTGTCTCTAGCACAGTCTCTATTTTTCCTGGTTATTTCTTTGGAGAATCTACTCATGAGACGTGGAATCGCAAATCAACACGGCCCTCTTTTTTGTAACACTAAATGCTCATTTACAGGCAAATGAAGAATCATCCATCCTATGTCCTGTGGTCTAGCAGTGTTCTTCTAGGCCCCACGCAGCCTGCTGTAGCAACGCAAAAAGATTAAGCAATGAAAGAAAGATAACACTGTAATCGATAATGGATCGCAGGAGATAATTGGCTATAAACCACAAAAGTATCTGGAGACAGCAAATGATCCAGTACAGATGAGACTGTTTGTCAGTGATGGGGGCAGAGGACGACCCCCTGATCACAGCCAGATTATGTAATTAGCATTACTTGTTCTCACCGCCAGACTGTCAATAAAACTAAACGCATTGAGCATTTTGTAGCGTTAAAGGGCCATAATTCAATGATTTATTCCGCCTTTTTGACAATGATTTAAAGCAATAATAACATGCATATTAATGTCATTTGTATTGAGTTGGAGAAGACCCCCGATTAGGGCCGATGCGTACTGCCCCGAGGCGGCTCTGCCGAGGTGAAGTGAGGTAGCTATTTCTCTGATCTGCAACAGAATTAATGGAGAATTACCTAGATTACCAAAGCCCTCCGAACCCATTCCTCAAAATGCATTACCGGGCCAAGCCCAACCCAATTTGCACCTTATAACCATTATGATGTAAAGTATAATGATCTGCTTTGCTAATAAAACCAAACAGCATAATGTTCAAAATGTATAACTGTCTGTTTATCGCAGCTGGCAGCTCATTGCACGCAAACACAGTTAGCTAAGCCCCGATAACAAAAATTAGATCTCGGGGACTCAATCTAGCCCGACTCAATGTAATGCACAATCACACTGCTGTTTATGACAGCCCAACATCAATACAGAGGGTAGGAACAAATGAGTGACGTGAGACAACAAAAGAGGGGGGAAAGAGGCGACATGGTTGATGGAGCACAATTAGGTAAATCCACAATCATTTTGTGTATGCTCGCTGGTTCGCCACTGTAGGTCTTATGCGAGAGTTAGGGGAAATTAAGCCAATATTTGTGGAGAGGTATTCTGATTATTACACGGTGCTCTGTGTAACCTGAGATCCAAGCCACCAATACCAGGTGGTTGTGTACAATGTCTTGGAGTGCAAAACAGGGGGTCGCAAAAGATGCCATGACACCCAAATGAGATGCATTGGGTGATCACGTTTGTAGCTCAGGTGGATTAAAGGTCATCTAGCCAGGCCTGATATACTGGACAGTGATGTGACACAATCTGTGTGGTTGAAATAACCTGTGTCTCAACACATCCACTTCTTCAACAAGATGGGAAGTAAACAAAGCAAAACAGCGCTACTTCACAGACAACACTGATAGATGAAAGCTTGTTAAGTTGAAGACGCCTCCCTTCCCTAGCATGTTGTCACAGGCTTTTATTGTTCTGAGGCGGCTATCTCTTCACTGCTGGGAAATCAAGCCGCTTTCATTTGGAGGTGCCTGAAGTGGATAAATAGTGAAGTTAGGTATGTCTGTCAGTCTGTCTATGTTGTCAATCCATCGGTCTGTCCGCCTGTTAAAGATGCAACAGCACAGTAGCCAAATAGGACGCTCTTCCCATTCAGCTTCCTCCTCTCCTCAATTTGTGGCCTGCATCCAAGGATCTCATTAACTTGAGGTGGAACTTGTTCATGAACAATTGATGGATATAATCCTGCAGTTAAGTGCCATCAAATCGTGTTACTTTCCACAATAATGTACATTCCGCGGGCAAAATGAAAAAGTAATGGTCTGCCTTAGGGAGCCATTATTTATGTGTACTATTTCTACTGGTTTGATTATGTTGTATTTATGTTAAGTGCCACAAAACCCAGAATGATATGAGATGATGTCACAGTCTGGGCCCAGAGCACGCATGCAAATGTAAACAAGGTGTTGATGATGCTTCTTTGTGCACGGCATAGACAGATATGAGGAATTTTCTGTCCGTTCAGATGTAAACAAATCCTTTCTATATTTCCTTTCATATCTCAGCCTCATAAATTTCCAAAATGTTGTGTCTATGTTTCACTACAACAAGAAAAGTTATTGGCAAGCAATAACAAATACTTCATCAGTCTTCAAGTTCCCAAATGGAAACATGTATACATCTGACCTTTGCTGCCACCATGTAGCTCACGAACTAAATGAAACAATTAGCTGCCGTTGTGGATCACAAGTACATTGAGGTAAAAGAGTATTTGATCCCTTGCTGATTTTGTATGTTTGCCCACTGACAAAGACATGATCAGTCTATAATTTTAATGGTAGGTTTATTTGAACAGTGAGAGACAGAATAACAACAACAAAATCCAGAAAAATGCATGTCAAAAATGTTATAAATTGATTTGCATTTTAAATGAGGGAAATAAGTATTTGACCCCTCTGCAAAACATGACTTAGTACTTGGTGGCAAAACCCTTGTTGGCAATCAGAGGTAAGACATTTCTTGTAGTTGGCCACCAGGTTTGCACACATCTCAGGAGGGATTTTGTCCCACTCCTCTTTGCAGATCTTCTCCTAGTCATTAAGGTTTCAAGGCTGACGTTTGGCAACTCAAACCTTAAATAAATAAATAAATAAATAAATATGCCATTTAGCGGACGCTTTTATCCAAAGCGACTTACAGTCATGCGTGCATACATTTTTGTGTATGGGTGGTCCCGGGGATCGAACCCACTACCTTGGCGTTACAAGCGCCGTGCTCTACCAGCTGAGCTACAGAGGACCAACAACAAACCTTCAGCTCCCTCCACAGATTTTCTATGGGATTAAGGTCTGGAGACTGGCTCGGCCACTCCAGGACCTTAATGTGCTTCTTCTTGAGCCACTCCTTTGTTGCCTTGGCCGTGTGTTTTGGGTCATTGTCATGCTGGAATACCCATCCACGACCCATTTCCAATGCCTTGGCTGAGGGAAGGAGGTTCTCACCCAAGATTTGACGGTACATGGCCCCCGTCCATCGTCCCTTTGATGCGGTGAAGTTGTCCTGTCCCCTTAGCTGAAAAACACCCCCAAAGCATAATGTTTCCACCTCCATGTTTGACGGTGGGGATGGTGTTCTTGGGGTCATAGGCAGCATTCCTCCTCCTCCAAACACGGCGAGTTGAGTTGATGCCAAAGACCACCATCTGACAACACTTTCACCCAGTTCTCCTCTGAATCATTCAGATGTTCATTGGCAAACTTCAGACGGGCCTGTATATGTGCTTTCTTGAGCAGGGGGACATTGCGGGCGCTGCAGGATTTCAGTCCTTCACGGCGTAGTGTGTTACCAATTGTTTTCTTGGTGACTATGGTCCCAGCTGCCTTGAGATCATTGACAAGATCCTCCCGTGTAGTTCTGGGCTGATTCCTCACCGTTCTCATGATCATTGCAACTCCACGAGGTGAGATCTTGCATGGAGCCCCAGGCCGAGGGAGATTGACAGTTATTTTGTGTTTCTTCCATTTGCGAATAATCGCACCAACTGTTGTCACCTTCTCACCAAGCTGCTTGGCGATTGTCTTGTAGCCCATTCCAGCCTTGTGTAGGTCTACAATCTTGTCCCTGACATCCTTGGAGAGCTCTTTGGTCTTGGCCATGGTGCAGAGTTTGGAATCTGATTGATTGATTGCTTCTGTGGACAGGTGTCTTTATACAGGTAACAAGCTGAGATTAGGAGCACTCCCTTTAAGAGTGTGCTCCTAATCTCAGCTCGTTACCTGTATAAAAGACACCTGTGAGCCAGAAATCTTTCTGATTGAGAAATGTATGACATTTTTGACATGCGTTTTTCTGTTGTTATTCTGTCTCTCACTGTTCAAATAAACCTACCATTAAAATTATAGACTGATCATTTCTTTGTCAGTGGGCAAACGTACAAAATCCGCAGGGGATCAAATACTTTTTTCCCTCACTGTATAGCATACAGTGGGGTAAAAAAAGTATTTAGTCAGCCACCAATTGTGCAAGTTCTCCCACTTAAAAAGATGAGAGAGGCCTGTAATTTTCATCATAGGTACACGTCAACTATGACAGACAAAATGAGATTTTTTTTCTCCAGAAAATCACATTGTAGGATTTTTAATGAATTTATTTGCAAATTATGGTGGAAAATAAGTATTTGGTCAATAACAAAAGTTTCTCAATACATTGTTATATACCCTTTGTTGGCAATGACACAGGTCAAACGTTTTCTGTAAGTCTTCAAAAGGTTTTCACACACTGTTGCTGGTATTTTGGCCCATTCCTCCATGCAGATCTCCTCTAGAGCAGTGATGTTTTGGGGCTATCGCTGGGCAACACGGACTTTCAACACCCTCCAAAGATTTTCTATGGGGTTGAGATCTGGAGACTGGCTAGGCCACTCCAGGACCTTGAAATGCTTCTTACGAAGCCACTCCTTCGTTGCCCGGGCGGTGTGTTTGGGATCATTGTCATGCTGAAAGACCCAGCCACGTTTCATCTTCAATGCCCTTGCTGATGGAAGGAGGTTTTCACTCAAAATCTCACGATACATGGCCCCATTCATTATTTCCTTTACACGGATCAGTCGTCCTGGTCCCTTTGCAGAAAAACAGCCCCAAAGCATGATGTTTCCACCCCCATGCTTCACAGTAGGTATGGTGTTCTTTGGATGCAACTCAGCATTCTTTGTCCTCCAAACACGACGAGTTGAGTTTTTACCAAAAAGTTATATTTTGGTTTCATCTGACCATATGACATTCTCCCAATCCTCTTCTGGATCATCCAAATGCACTCTAGCAAACTTCAGACGGGCCTGGACATGTACTGGCTTAAGCAGGGGGACACGTCTGGCACTGCAGGATTTGAGTCCCTGGCGGCGTAGTGTGTTACTGATGGTAGGCTTTGTTACTTTGGTCCCAGCTCTTTGCAGGTCATTCACTAGGTCCCCCTGTGTGGTTCTGGGATTTTTGCTCACCGTTCTTGTGATCATTTTAATCCCACGGGGTGAGATCTTGCGTGGAGCCCCAGATCGAGGGAGATTATCAGTGGTCTTGTATGTCTTCCATTTCCTAATAATTGCTCCCACAGTTGATTTCTTCAAACCAAGCTGCTTACCTATTGCAGATTCAGTCTTCCCAGCCTGGTGCAGGTCTACAATTTTGTTTCTGGTGTCCTTTGACAGCTCTTTGGTCTTGGCCATAGTGGAGTTTGGAGTGTGACTGTTTGAGGTTGTGGACAGGTGTCTTTTATACTGATAACAAGTTCAAACAGGTGCCATTAATACAAGTAACGAGTGGAGGACAGAGGAGCCTCTTCAAGAAAGTTACAGGTCTGTGAGAGCCAGAAATCTTGCTTGTTTGTAGGTGACCAAATACTTATTTTCCACCATAATTTGCAAATAAATTCATAAAAAATCCTACAATGTGATTTTCTGGAGAAAATAAAATCTCAATTTGTCTGTCATAGTTGACGTGTACCTATGATGAAAATTACAGGCCTCTCTCATCTTTTTAAGTGGGAGAACTTGCACAATTGGTGGCTGACTAAATACTTTTTTTCCCCACTGTATATGGTGTTGAATGTGTTTGCTGAGTGGTGTTAATCATATTCCTACAGGCAGATTTGGCTGGAGAGAATACTTTGCTTGTGTGCACCAGCCACAGCAACCGACCGACCGGAATTGTTCTGTGGAATCTGACACGCATTCAGTCTTTCTGTCTGACCAACCAGCTGGCCTGTCTTGTGATGCCTTTTATGCACATTGATTTCAGCCAGTGGCCCAACATTGTTCATTCTTGTTGTGTTATTTCATTGGGACTGGCATCGGGGAGTATTGTGTCATTGAGAGCTCTGTGTGAGAGAGCAATATCTTTCATATTGGATTACGGGCTAAGCCATACCGCTGTACCACTCTGCCACTCCTGACCTATTCAGCACTGCTGCATTTCACTTGAGAACTTGTGCTCTTAACAACAAATTGCTCTCGACATTATAACCTGAAACTGAGCACCGGGAGGCTCCCAGCCTTGTGATTCTGCATTCTGAAGGCTATAGCCATTTCCTCCGAATCAATGCAATGACTTACTGAAAGAACCAGAATAGCATGCCCAATGAGAATGATATCAAACACCCACACATATATAACATTGGAATATAATCCAAAACAATTGTATTGTATTTTATTTGCATACAAGTTTCTAATCTGGATAGTTATATATGGTATAAATACTAAGATGCAAATCAGTCATAGTGGTAACAAGAAAATATTGTATACCAATGACTGCAGTTAGCACGCAACATCTACATTTTGCTCTTTGGTCAGACGGAAGGTATTTAGTTCACATTCTCAGGAATTATAAAATTAGCATTTATCCTTTCTGACGCTGTTATAGCTTAAATAAAGCAGACACCAGTATCCTCAAGCAATTGGTTCTCAGAAAGGTTATGACCTTTGCAATAGCAAGAAAAGAGTGTTGAGTAGCTTATTAATGAGTAAAAATACATACATCTTTGTGAATAGGACTTAATGAATGGCCTTTCCACTCTCTGACCTTGACTTCCTGTATATATCCTCTGTCCTCTGGGCATCAGGCATATTACACAACACAAACCAGGAAGGAGAAAGGTCACAATATGAAATACCTAGAAGCATATGATTCATATAGAAAGTTGTGATCTCAATAGGCAATGATGGAAAGAATGAAGAGGGAAGGGTAACACAGAGATGGAATTGTGTGTCAGAGATAAGGGTGCCATTTGAGACGCACCACCAATCTTTTCACGTGGTTGTTTCTTCCTTTAGAGTGGATTGAAGTGCTCAGCTGTCACGACCACACACACCTCTCTAATGAAGTCGTACACTTGTACTCCCCTGCCTCTTCTGTCCTCTCTAGCAGATCAGTTTTGATGACGGGACATACATTGGATCCCTTGCCTGGCCCACCTGCCCTCCATTCAGATAGATATGTAGGAGAGAGGACAATAAAAGTAATTATCTTTTCTTTGAACACAGTGACAATGGGAGTGCCCGTACCCTGTAAAAACCACTGTCGAAACCCTCTAGAAACAACTTTTGAAACCCTGTAGAAACAATGTAGAAACCCTGTTGAAACCACTTAAGAAACCACTATAGATACCACTATAGAAACCCTGTTGAAACCACTATAGAAACCACTATAGAAACCACTATAGAAACCCTGTAGAAACCACTGTAGAAACCACTATAGAAACCCTGTACACAGGCTTCCTTCTTCTCACTCTGTCATTTAGGTTGATATTGTGGAGTAACTACAATGTTGTTGATCCATCCTCAGTTTTCTCCTAAGGCACTAAAGTAAAACTGCAAAAAATTTGGCAAAGAAATAAACTTTATGTCCTGAATACAAAGTGTTATGTTTGGGGCAAATACAACACAACACATCACTGAGTACAATTCTTCATATTTTCAAGCATGGTGGTGGCTGCATCATGTTGTGGGTATGCTATCATCGGCACGGACTAGGGAGTTTTTTAAGATAAAAAGTAACGTAATAGAGCTAAGCACAGGAAAAATCCTAGAGGAAAACCTGGTTCAGGCTGCTTTCCAACAGACACTGGGAGGCAAATTTACCTTTCAGCAGGGCAATAACCTAAAACACAAGGCCTCATATACACTGGAGTTGCTTACCAAGACGACATTTAATGTTCCTGAGTAGCTTAGTTACAGTTTTGGCTTAAATCGGCTTGGAAATCTATGGCAAGACTTGAAAATGGCTGTCTAGCAATGATCAACAACCAACTTGACAGAGTTTGATACATTTTAATGTCAAATATGAATATTAAAATATATGTAAATGTATGTGTTTACAGTTTACATATATGCTCATAATACCTGTAAAATGACATGTACTGAATTATATTCTGAAACATATTGAAGATAACAGGCAGACAGTGAATAATGATATGAATATGAAAATATGTTCTATTTGCACAGACAAAAAAATATATCTCCATTGTCCATAATCGCTAGCTTTGACTAAATAGCATTCCTTTAATGGGCAACTCAAATGCCTGGTAGAGCATATTTTTCAAGAGTTTCTAAAATTATAAAACAACATCTTAATATTTTAGAGGTCAACAACATTTGAAAGTCTTGTAATTTCCCATTTTATACACAATTAGTAATGAACTTTTACTTCCTGGTGTTTAAAAAAATACAGGAGTCAGATTATGAAACCACATGATCATTTTACTAAATGGCATTGGCTGAGTTTAAAAAAAAGCCAAACAAAATGTCATTAACAATTGGTTGTCAAAATTAGCTCAACCGCCTGGTTGAGCTGCCTGTTAAAGTAGCTTTTTGCCTGAGTAATCTCTGGTGGCAGAGCATTCCACAATGACATGGCTCTATTCATAGGTTGCACCTCCGTCACTCGGACATGTCATGCCATTGTTCTGAATGTTCTCAAGCCGCCCTCTACTGGCGGCGCAATATTGGTGCCCTAAAGTCGTAATAAGCCCAGTCATTCTGGACGGTGGCTAACGACAGCTTAGTGTAAATTACACTGTAGTCCCTGGAAATACGATGACATTGCTAAAGTAGTCAAATGTTTAGTAGGAAACAACTTTGCCAACTTTATAATGTCAAATTTACTTTAGACAGATGGTAATGTTGTCATTAGCTAGAAACGTCTGTCAAAAATAGCTAGCAATGCTAACGTTGGCTAGCTAAAATCAGGTGACCTCCCTTCAATATTAGTTAACTAGCTAACGTTATACTGCATCTAATGTCAATCTGGCGACATCAAAATGATGACAAAAGGTTTTACTACAAATGATTTGCCTCCTTTTGAATGGCATTGTAGTTCAAAACAATATTATGACGAAACATGCAACCCATGAATACATAACTGAGCAATGCATTAAATCTGCTTTTGGTTTGGGTACAGTGAAGAAACCCATAGTGGCGTGTCTGGTGGGGTATGTATGTCTGTTTGAAGTGTATGCAAATAGATTATATACAAGTGGTTAGGCATTTTCAACACACAAATGTTTCTTAAAAAGACTAGAAGAGAAGTACATTTCTCCTCAACCTTCAACCATGAAAGACTATAATGCATGTTGTTGATATTAGTTGTGTGTGTGCAGATAAGGGCAAGGTGTGCTGCTCTGTTTTGAGCCAGCTGCAGCTTTGTTAGGTCTTTCTTTGCTACACTTAACCATATTACTGGACAGTAATCAAGATGGGACAAGATCAGAGCCTGAACAACTAGTACAGTTGATATGTGTCAAAAATGCTGAACATCTTTTTATAAACAGACATACCGCTCCCCATCTTCACAACTGTACCTGCACAAAAATACAATTTCTAACTAAATCAATATGGAATTCAAATCTCAATTATGTATGCCTCACTCCAGGGCTCCCGTAGATATGGCTACCTCTGGGTATATTTTAAGAGGGACGCCCATTTCATTTTATGACACCATCTGTTAACCTCAGTCACTGAGGACATTTGGGTCTTTGGTCTCCTTTACTGCTTCTGGGGAAAAGGCTGCAATGAATTCAGCGCCGTGAGAGTTTTAACCTAGTTAGCCCACTCTTTTCTGAGTGTGTGAATGTCATACTGGAATATACATGAAGTGTTAATGTGAAGATTGTTTCTTGAGCATAGTTCATTGTCAATTGTAAAGTTTTTTTTTTTTTTTAAAGGCATGTGTGTTCTACTATTTATGATAATTTGGTGAACAAAATAAAAAACATCAATTTTGGATATTATTAGAAAGGGAACAGAAAACAAAAGGGGGAGAGTCGAATATATAAATTGTGTTAACTACAAAAACAACACGGAGCAATATTTAAATCATGCCTCATGGGCCCATACATAGATTATTTTCTCATTTCAAAACGTATTTCTCCTTGACAAGAGCCAGTGCAAAAAAGGGGCTTGGATGTAGCCTAGGGGGGTGCAGGCCGGTTTATAATAACATTTGGAGTCTGGAGAGTGAAGTCCCACAGCATAGACAATCCCGACTGACTTCTTCAAACCCATGGTAATGGACACAATTTATTTCAGGACCAACAGGTGAAGTTTTGATAACTTTATTTTCTTACTTCCTGGAGGAAGTCAAAGTTTGATAGTTTGATGGTCATGGTAAAAATCAAACAATGAGTTTCCATTACGTCCCAGAGTGGAGCTGGGAAAGGAAAAGCCTCTTGATCCAAAAAGTCTGCAATATGCCTATCTTGTCCTCTTCTGTCCTTGTAGGAGAGTTTAGCCATACGCTTCACTGGATATTTTCAAAGACTCCATCATAGACTGAGAAACATGGCCATTGTAAAGCTAGCCGACATGAATATTATGGCTTTCTGTCTTATTTATAGCACATTTGGCCATAAGATGTAAGGCTTTGGGAAACATATTTCCAGACAAATACGCCACTGGAATACGAGAAAGCAAAATATACTTGAATACCCTTTGAGGACATTGCGTTTTATAAAGTCATATATCAACTTTCTTGGACCGCCGTGGAGTTTGATTTAGCTGTAGACAACACTGCCCAGAATCACAAAGTGAATACAGAGGATCAATTATGGATGATTGACAGAGATAGGCAGCCATTTCCGCCCCAGAAACGACAAAGTTTAAAAAACTGCTTTAATAAAGCATCTCTGGCAAACTGGACTGGCACCTCTGTCTCTCCAAACTCACTGCAGAAACATCCGTCAGCACAGTGCTGACTTGTTATTTCATGTCCCATAACCTTTCAGCCTGAGGAGACACTTCACATCCAAAAGACTAAGAGATCTTCACTGACTGTCAACCTGGCTGCAATAAGCCATCATCCACACAACAGTTTTTTAGTGGGTTTACATATCATCAGTTAAGTCATTATAGTGACATAAGTAATATGTCACCGTAAATGGCAAATAAATAATGTTTCAACTTAGGTTACATGTAACTAAAATGGTTCAATGTCAGTATTTTTATTCTAATGAGACCAGGTTGATTATTCAGTAACATACAATAACTGTGATTATACCTGTAGTAATTATATTGATGGTAGCTGGGCAGTAGATAGGCCTACTTTTTATGGAAGGTTTGTCAATAGGCCTGGCTGTTGGGAATATAGCTGCTCTTTGAGAAAGCGGATGGCCTCTAAAATCAAAAGCAGAGCATTCAGTATTTATAATGTTAGACATGCCTCTTTTCCAAACGTCAAGAAACCTCCTAGAGTTTTTGGAAGCCGGCTTTTGGGATTCAGCGAAGACCTTCGACAAAGCCGTTATTGCAGAGAAATGTACACCACAGCTTCGCTAACAAACAAACAACTACCGACGTCAACATTTCTTGGAGGTCGTTTTTGTTACGAAGTGTGAATTTTCTGAAAACCATCTCCCACAGTCAGTCACTTGGTGGGTGTTTAATTGTTTTCTCAGTCAGTCATTTTGTTATCTTCCGTCACTCAAGGCTATCCGACTCGAGGCTGATGAGCTACCTCCTGTAAAGAAGCATCCCCACTTCAAAGCTACTATTAAGCCCATTACAAGCGCTATGCCTCCAGAGCGCGTGGCTACAGGCATTAAGCCGGGTTAAAGCTGGCGAGACCGATAGACACAGAGATCACTACAATGCTCCATCTTGACTCTCCACCCCTGACCTAGAGAAGGAGAAAACTCCTAGCATCAGCAGCAATACACGGCTGCCTGCACACAAAAGCCCCCAAATTGCCCCAGAGAAAATGTTTGTCATGCTATGAAGATTTTCCCACATAATGAAAAGCTGGAGCCAAGTTCAATTTTGGTCTAAATCTGTCTGGGGGATCTGAGTCGAGCAAGTCGAGCAAATTCAATATGAAAGTCACTGCTGGGATTTGAAGGGAGTCAGACGTTAATATTAAAGGCTTAGCACGAGGAACTCCAAAGCCAGGGTTTTGAATGTGTGAAGCAGTGTGTTCCCTTTGTAGGACCTAAGAATCCTCTTACTTCCTTTTATTAGGAAGGTACAGTGCCATGCAAAAGTACTCACCCCCCTTGGCGTTTTTCCTATTTTGTTGCATTACAACCTGTAATTTAAATGGATTTTTATTTGGATTTCATGTAATGGACATACACAAAATAGTCCAAATTGGTGAAGTGAAATGAAACAAATAACTTGTTTCAAAGAATTCTCAAAAATACATTACGGAAAAGTGGTGTGTGCACTTTTGCTATGAAGCTCCTAAATACGATATGGTGCAACCAATTACCTTCAGAAGTCACATAACTAGTTAAATAAAGTCCACCTGTATGCAATCTAAGTGTCACATGATCTCAGCATATATACACCTGTTCTGAAAGGCCCCAGAGCTGGGCTTTACGGAAGAGTGGCCAGAAAAAAGCCATTGCTTAAAGAAAAAAATAAGCAAAGACGTTTGGTGTTCGCCAAAGGCATGTGGGAGACTCCCCAAACATATGGAAGAAGATACTCTGGTCAGATGAGACTAAAATTGAGCTTTTTGGCCATAATGGGAAACGCTATGTCTGGCGCAAACCCAACACCTCTCATCACCCCGAGAACACAGTTTTTCAATGGCAGGGACTGGGAAACTGGTCAGAATTGAAGGAATGATGGATGGCGCCCTAATACAGGAAAATTCTTGAGGGAAACCTGTTTCAGTCTTCCAGAGATTTGAGACTGGGACGGAGGTTCACCTCCAGAAGGACAATGACCCTAAGCATACTGCTAAAGCAACACTTGAGTGGTTTAAGGGGAAACATTTAAACCTCAATCCAATTGAGAATCTGTGGTATGACTTAAAGATTGCTGTACACCAGCGGAACCCATCCAACTTGAAGGAGCTGGAGCAGTTTTGCCTTGAAGATTGGGCAAAAATCCCAGTGAATAGATGTGCTAAGCTTATAGAGACATTCCCCAAGAGACTTGCAGCTGTAATTGCTGCAAAAGGTGGCTCTACAAAGTATTGACATTGAATAGTTATGCACGCTCAAGTTCTCTTGTCTTATTTCTTGTTTGTTTCACCAAAAAAAATATTTTGCATCTTCAAAGTGATAGGCATGTTGTGTAAATCAAATGATACAAACCCCCCAAAAATCAATTTTAATTCCAGGTTGTAAGGCAACAAAATAGGAAAAATCCCAAGGGGGGTGAATACTTTCGCAAGCCACTGTATTGGTGGAGCATCAGGACAGGTAGAGGTGCGTAGCTCAGAGGGGGTGAGCTCTAACCCTGCCAGAGGACAATTACCCCCACGTAGTGAACTTAGAAGTAGGAAGCGGAGCCGGCAAAATATAAATGTAAATTACAAAAGCTTGTCGAGTTTCTGCATGAGTGGGTGTGAAAAAAAGTTCAGAAATAAGTATTTGCTTTTTGAATTCCTTCTGATGCCAGCCCTGTGGCACTTCTCTCACACTGCAACACCAGAGAGAAAAGAAAAAAACTGTGAACAAACAAAAAAACTGCCATTAGATACACCACCACACATTAACTCCCCATAATACATTTGAAAATAAAAGGCCATGATTATCAACGAGTTGGCATCTCGCTTCAAGTCAGCGGATTTAAAGTTAATGAAACACGACTCGTTGGAAAGTGGCGAGAGCTGGCGTTGTTATATGTCTAAATTAAGAAGTCAATGTCCAAACTAAAAAATAAAAAGGGGGAAAGAATGTGAGATGAATAATTAGTCACAGCATAATTATTTGCCAAAAGAGGTGGGTTGGGGAGGGGATAGAGAAAATGGCTGCTTGAGGAAGCCGTGAGCCTGGAGGTGGGAGGGGCCTGCGGGGAATGTTGGAGGGCTGCTTACATCACAGAGCAACACAAGTCTCTCCGAGAAAAATACTAACTCTATTAAAGAGCTTGAAGATTGTCACTTCTGCTGAGTTAAGTAGAGGTAATTGGGTTGGGGAGGGGGTGCCTGGCTGTCCACAAACAGCAATGGTTTTAGGAATTTCTAAGTCCCACTTATTGGTCTTTCGTTTCTTGTTTGAATAGTATAGCAACTTTCTTAATCATTCTTAAAACACACAGCCGAAAGAAAACAAAGCACCAAAGTGTTTTTGGACAGCCGCGTTTAGCATTCATGATCTATGATCGCTTATGGAAGTGTGGTGGTTAGGGGACATTTTGTACTGGTCAAATAATTATGCTGTATTGATCTTTCTCCCTGTGTTATTATCTCACGCTACAATATACATTTTTCACATGGTCTCTGAAAATACAGGCAACTGCCAAAATAAAGGAACCACCAACATAAATGATCTTAATAGGGCGTTGAGCCAGAACATCTTCAATGCACCTTGGCATTGGTTCTACAAGTGTCTGGAACTATTGTAAGGATGCGACACCATTCTTCCACAAGAAATTCCATGATTTGGTGTTTTGTTGAGGGTGGTGGAAAACCCTGCCTCAGGTTGCCGCTCCAGAATCTCCCATAAGTGTTCAATTGGGTTGAGATCTGGTGACTTAGACGGCCATGGCATATGGTTTACATAGTTTTCATGCTCATCAAACCCTGCAGAGACCACTCATGCCCTGTGGATGGGTGCACTGTCATCCAATGGGGGCATAGCCATGGTAGCCAAAATAATGGCCTGCCCAGCATTTTTATACATGACCCTAAGCAAGATGGGATTTTAATTGCTCAATTAACTCAGGAACCACATCTGTGTAGAAGCACCTGTTTTCAATATACTTTGTATCCCTCATTTACTCAAGTGTTTCCACTGTTTTGGCAGTTACCTGTACGTTACACTGGGCTGAGTGATCAGCAAATGTGGAGAGAGTTGAGCTGCAAGTAATTCTACAGTTAATCAAAATGGGTATACAGATAAAACACCATAGTGCCCTGTGTTAAACTACATTGCCAAAAGTGGATATCAGCCATTTGTATACGAGTACCTTAATAACTATAGAATACCGCTACCACAGAATTACAATCTGATAGATACTGAATATATTTTTACTAAAGCTATCAGTTATACCAAAGGAATTTAAAATGAATTCATAGGAACATATTTGTTGTTCAAACACAGGCATACAGTTTGTCTTCCATGGTAAACGAGAGAAGAAGAACTGGAGAACTTGTGAGTAATGAGCCCGTGGCAAAACTGCAGGGTGATTTGCATTTTCTCTGCACGCAATGTTCCTTCCTATACTGAAGAACTCACAACAAGTTAGAGCGTCAGAAATAGCCAGAGCTGGTGGTCAGGTCATTGAGCTGGTAGTCAGGTCACTGAAAGCAACAACTTTGAGCAACCACATAACTTTTTGGCAGTAAAATACTGCAGGGTGGTAACTTTGTAGGTGTCAACTATTTTTGCCATTCTACCCTGGCCAGAAAGTACTTTTGACGTAGGATATTTCATCCAAGATAATAGGTGTCTACTTTTGTTTAAGTTAAATTAATGATTAAACTACCATGAAAGAGCACTTGCAATAAAGCCTGCCCTTACGTAGTCCACAGGTGGTAGGTACCGTAATTCAAAAATAAAGTGCATTACGCAGCTGTGTTTTGCATGGCTGTTCCCAACACACAGACTATTGCAGAGAAAAGGTTACATTAACATAGTGCAATCAGAACACAGGCCGGAAAGTTTGATTTCCTGTGTGTTGTGATCCGTGACAATTAAGTGCATTCAAATTAATTGTGAGTAACCTTCGCTATGCTCCAAGAGGCCAACATTTCCACTCTATCTCCTCCTCCCCTCCCTTTCAGTAAAACAATGAGAGGCCTGAAGAGGAGCAGAGGAGCGGGCTTCCAACAGCGCTGTGTTTCTCCCAGCCCTCCCCTGTCTCACCCCAGGGTGCCTTTCTCCTGGCTAGGCCTTCCGTGGGCGTCCTAGACGCTGCCGCAGAGCGCCGCTCCCTCCCTGGGTGGTCACGAGTTCACCGGTTTGAAAACATCCAGAGGGCGAACCTGGCCTCCCTTGGTCCCCTTGGCACTAACTGGCCTTTTGCCGTGTTAGGAGGAGTGGTGTGATTTTCATAGCTAGTGGTGCTGAACTTTACAGCTCGGCAAGGTGCAAAGGGAGCGTTACGTGGGCTTTTCAAACAAAAATGATTTACGCTAATTTCCTCTGATTAATGGGCAGGCAGACAGTGGGTAAACAGCACAAAGGTAGGTCTGGGAACAGTTCTTCTGTGATCAGATAAAGCCGAACAATAAAAGGGTGTCTTTAGCTTAATGAAGGCAAGAACTTGGGAGGTTCCCTTGAGGCGGGGTATTTATTTACATTTACATTTCAGTCATTTAGCAGACGCTCTTATCCAGAGTGACTTACAGTTAGTGATTGCATACATTTTCATCCTTGGTGTAGTTTTTTCAAAGAAAGAGAAAAACAATGTTTTGCTGTTTACCTTGTTTTTCCAACTGTGGTTTCTAGCTACACAGTTACTCAGCCACAGAGAGAGAGATGGGTGGGGGAATTTTCTGCAGAAATCTATTAATCGCTTAGGAGTGCAGAGCACGTTGTGTTGTTCTGTGGGTGTGCATGATCTTTCTAGTGAGACCACACCAAAGCCTATTTGTTTTCCGAGCTGTTAGGATGCTAGGATAATGCCTCTGCTGTATCTACTGGAACAAATAAATGGCCTTCTGGGGCTACCGCCGGGCCATCTCAGAGGACTGGGGGTCGGGCATAAAAGAAGATCTGCCACTCATCTGATGACCACTTTATATGCACCGTTCATTGATTCGCATTAAGAAACATCTCTTTCGACAGTGGGGCTTGGTGAATAATTGAAAGGGTTCTGCTGTCATTGAGGGTTCCTCTGAGCTGTTGGGACCAAATTAAATTGCAACATCCCTATCTACAAGAAAGGAAGATGAGAACTTTGTGGGTGGAAAAAGGCTCCCACAACGCAGTTGCGTGGCCTAATTATGGTTGAATGAAGGGCCCAACAAAGCTTGCTAGAAACGGGCACAGGACAGAGAGAAGCGGGGAATTATCTTAACATTAACTATTATCAAAACAGATTAAAAATAGGTTGGTGTGGGCAGTGAAAGCCACTCTTGGTGATGGGGGAAAGGGAGAGATATTAAAGACAACTTCGTTGATCTTAGGGTGAGGGCTGCCATGCTTATTAAGGTCTCAGAGGCAGAATGGCTGGCTCTGATGTGGAAAAGTGGACTTCCTATCTATTAGAGCCTAATGGATAGAGTGGTGATGGAATGACAGGCTATGGGATTCCACTCTATGCTTGTTTTAACGGGCAATGCTATGGGCTATTCTTGTTCAACCAAGCCCATCGCTCTGTGTGAATCAGGGCCTAAGAGATCTCCTGACATAGATCCAATTAGCAATGGAAGGTATCCAGCAGATTCCAACTTCTTCTGTGTTCACACAGGCAGCCCAATTCTGATCTTTTGACCAGTAATTGGTGTTTTGACCAATCAGATCAGATCTTTTCACATCAGATATTTTTCAGAGCTGATCTGATTGGTCAAAAGACCAATTAGTGGAAAAAATATCAAAATTGGGCTGCCTGTGTGAACGCAGACATAGATGAAGCGAATGAGGTCTGGAGAAACGTTTTGGGAGAACTGTACTGAGAATTGAGTCAACATCAGTAGTAGACAGGTAGAACATAACCATAGGAACAGGTTGGCCAGAATGGAGGTTCATTTGAGGGCACTTTGCACTGTGGAACCCTTAAGTTTCATCTAAGAATCAAGAGGATTAAGTCAGTAAGAGAGTAAGGACCTTACCTGACAGGGTTACTGGTGAGAGAGACACGAAGGGACTCCAGGCAGATGAGCAGCTTGTCCTCAGTGATGCCAGAGCGCAGCTCGTGGACGTACTCCTGTGATGACAGTGTACACTCATGCTTGCTGTTCCTCAGTCCTCCCTGCAAAGAAAATGCACAGAACAGTTTCATTATTATAGTACGGAAATGTTTGTCTTATTACTCTGTTAAACATTGACCACAAAATATTTGCCAATCCTAACACAGGGAAACATACAAAAGGTATTATAAATACTAGATCAACAGAAAGAAAACAAGTCTTCAATAGAAACTCAGAGAAACCCATTACCTTTATTTAGCCACTGATCTTGATAACTGCATCACAAAAAATAAAGCCTTGAACTGGGAGCCTTTAGCTGTGGGTAATGTAGGTGCCATTATGGATTTAGGATCTTATCAAGCTGAAGCACAGATGATCTCTTGTGACAGGAGGAAGGGGGTCATGGCCATGGGATCCCCAGGTATCACACCTCCTCACAGCACACATCAGGAGTAACATATTAAAGCACTGTGTACTTCAGTAGGTGACAATGATTACCAGTACATACTAGATACTGCTTGTGTCCCCCCACATTTACCCCTGCCCAACTCCCATGTCAAAATAGCCTTTATCAAATACAGCAAACAGGCTAAGTAAATTAGCCTTTTTTTCAACAACACGAGTTAGACATTTTCTTTGTGGATCACAGTGATTTTATCCATAATTTACATAGTAAACAGGGTAATGTCATTGACAATCTCCCAGTGGTGCTACTATGAAGAGGAGCCAAAACATTGCCTTCCATCGCTATATTCAGAGTGAGGGCTAGGAATGCGGATGGCTCTGGATGTGTTCTCTCACTTTGACTTGCCTCAATCAGCTAAGGCTGAACTGACGGAGGTCTATCCCACAGGGAGCCATTCAATGGGGATAGCTGCCAGCCCTCCCGACTAACATGCATGCTGAACACTAGCAGCCATGTCTCCTCTAAATGGATTCCTGTGTAGAACCTCCAAAAGAGAGGCTGGAACATGCTGCACACTGCTGCCTACACAAAGACACTCCCTGCAGCTGGCAAAGACAGACAGACACCGTCTCATCTCGCATGAGCATTCCGTTACACAATCCTGGTGGTTTGATTGGGTTTCACCGTTGTAGAACTACTGTGAAATAGCTGATGAGTCGATGCCTCGTATCTAAAACAACATGGTCGTGGTCAAAGATGACTGCGGGAAGGGGCGCAGCCAGGACTGGTGACTGAATTGTGTATGGGTATGAGTCTATCATTGTAATACAGGGCCTGTCCAAACAGTCCCCCTTCTCTTTTGTTAAACAAGCCTCGACTGGTTTAGTCATCCATCTGTTCAGATCAATTTGTTTTACCTGCCAAGATGACTGAATAGCACGGTATACACTCCCACCAGTATCTAAACCCAAGATGACTGAACAGCACGGTATACACTCCCACCAGTATCTAAACCCAAGATGACTGAACAGCACGGTATACACTCCCACCAGTATCTAAACCCAAGATGACTGAACAGCACGGTATACACTCCCACCAGTATCTAAACCCAAGATGACTGAACAGCACGGTATACACTCCCACCAGTATCTAAACCCAAGATGACTGAACAGCACGGTATACACTCCCACCAGTATCTAAATCTAGGACAAAGAGCCAAGACAAATAAATAGTGAGTTCTGTCAATACATTCTCTGTTCTTCTACTCCCTCACATTTGTCATGTGAAAAAGTCTGCAATAAAAAAAAACACTACATTGAATTATATTCTTGTAAATCACCATGTCAGATTACCTGATAAAAGGTGGTATTGTAGAGGGTATTCTTTCAGATAGACAATGTTTTATTTGTCACAACCTGCCAGCCAAAGTTGGGACAAAAAACAAGGAATATGTGCAAGGTGGGATATCAACCTAACCCAGAAACAGGTAGAACTGAACTAATGGAGGTGGAGGAGGGGGAAACAGGGTGAAGAAACAGTATCAGAAATGCCTCGACTGCAGTTGAATTATCTTGAATCTGTTCATCTCAGGACTTTGCCGGTTCCCCACCAAGAATGCTGCACTAATAGGCAGTTTGGGGCTAATAAGCGGCTTCTTTCATCTGTAGGGAAGAGAGGTCTGGTAGACGGTCTCCCGCATGGCAGAGTCAAAGAGAAAGAGCCTGTCTGGTCTATGTGAAAGAGGAAGGAAGGACTCACATCAGCAAGCTAATGACATCGTGGAGAAAAAACATCTAAGCTCAGGGTGGGATTCTTGTTATGGTGAAAGGATACGTTTGGTCAGTATTGCACAACAAATATATATATATATATATATATATACACACTGAGTGTACAAAACATTAGAAACACCTGCTCTTTCCATGACATAGACTGACCAGGTGAAAGCTATGATCCCTTATTGATGTCACTTGTTAAATCCACTTCAATCAGTGTAGATGAAGGGGAGGAGACAGGTTAAAGAAGGAATTTTTATCCTTGAGACAATTGAGGCATGGAATGGTAGTAGGTGCCAGACGGTTTGAGTGTGTCAAGATATGCAACGCTGCTGGGTTTTTCCTCTCAGCAATTCCCATCAGGCTTTGAGCAGAGGTCCACTCATCAATATTCACGATTCATTCAGGACTATCCGTAATCATGGTTGCATCCATACTAATGTAGAAGTGTTTAGACACATATTATTTTCTTATTTACAATAAAAGTAACTCCAAAAATACACAAAACATTATTTACCACCTATTGGGCACAAAATAATCTGAAACACAACAAAACAAACAGCAAATGCATCCAACAAGTTTGTAGAGAAACAAGCTTGACGTACTGTAATCATTGCATACTATGAATATGGGACCAAATCCTAAACTTTTGACTACTTTTATACACATATAAGTGAATTTGTCCCAATAATGTTGGTCCCCTAAAATGGGGGGACTATGTACAAAAAGTGCTGTAATTTCTAAACGGTTCACCAGATATGGATACAAATACACTCAAATTAAAGCTGACGTTAACCTCATAGTCATTATATCATTTCAAATCCAAAGTGCTGGAGTACAGAGCCAAAACAACAACAAAATTGGTCACTGTCCCAATACTTTTGGAGCTCACGGTATGTACAGTGTGGTGTCCCTCAGGGCAGTTGCCTTGGGCCGTTACTGCTCTATTTTTACAAATGATTTGCCACTGCTTACAGGAAGCTAGAATGACTATGTATGCAGATGATTTAACACTACATATGTGTCAGCATCCAAAGCCAGTGAGCTCACTGAAATTCTAAATAAGGAGTTACAGTCAGTATAAAAATGGGTGAATAATAATAAACTAGTCTTAAATACATCTAAAACTAAAAGCATTGCATTTGGTTCAAAACATTATTTAAGACCTAAACCTCAACTGGAATTGTGCATAAAGGGTGTGACCATTGAGCAAGTTGAGGATGCTAAACTCCTAGGTATAACATCGGATGGTCAATTATCATGGTCATGTCATATTGACAAAGTTGTTGTGAAGATGGTGAGGGTTATGTCTGTTATAAAAATCAAATGTACTAATTGTTCAGGCTTTGGTCTTGTCCTATCTTGATTACTGTCCGGTAATATGGTCAAGTGCAGCAAAGAAAGACCTAGCAAAGCTGCAGCTGGCTCAAAACAGAGCAGCACGCCTTGTCCTTAACTGCACATACAGAACTAACACCAACGACATGCATGCCAGTCTTTCCTGGTTGCGGGTTGACCAGAGAGTAACTGCTTCTCTAGTTTTTATGAGAAATATTACCGTGATGAAAATTCCAGATTGTCTGCATTATCAAATAACATTCAGCTCAGACACCCCATTCATACCCGAAAAGACAGGTCCAAAACAAATTCATGGGAACGCACAGTATTATAGAGAGCCATGATCGCATGGCACTCCCTTCCATCTCCAATTAATCAAGCAAACAGCAAAATTACCTTTATAAAATGGATTTAACAACATCTCATGGAACGGTGTGGACTGTGAGGGGACTAACACACGCACACACAGACACATTCTAACACACAAACACACGCACTCTAACACACACAGACACACTAACACAAACATATATTTTTTGGGTTGTACTGTTTGTATTATTATAATGATTTTGTATTGTTTGTATATCATTGTATTTAACATTTGTGTGACTGTCCTTGTCTATCAATTAGGGCTGTCCCCGACAAAAAAAATCTTGGTCGACCATAAGTTGCCTGTTCTTTCGACCAATCGATTGGTCTAAATTTTAAAAGGTGTATTTTTCCATATATAAACACACCCTGCGTTTTTAATAAAATCAACTATATGCTTGTCTGATGCTGTTTGATTAAATAAGACACAAATGAATCAAGAGGGAGCCAGAGATCAAAATAACCAGAAGAGAAAAACCTTAACCTGACCCGACCATCCTCCTCCCACTCCTGATGGCTTTCGCAGATTCTGCCATTAATCTTCAGAAGTTGACGGTAATAGGCTACACGAGGAGTCGGCAACCTTTCCCATGTGGAATGGCAATTTATCTTACAATGTCTACCGATCTGTGTGCCGGTTATGGTTTTCATATGCACATTTTCGTGGAACAGTTTCATTTAATTTATAATACATTTTTCGTATCTCTATTGTCATGTGGTTAATCAAAATTCTATCCAAATCTAAATGAAAATGATACAAACCTAAAAAGTAACTTCTATTGCCATTGCCAACTACTGTATTTAAAAATAGCCTACATAAAGCCAACAAATAAAAACATTGCAGCCTGCAGGTAGAAAATATCCTGATAAAAATAAATATCACATTGGCTACGCATGGCGTGTCTGAAACGAACTTGAAACATTGTATTAACTATCAACTTGGCGCGCAGGCCAGATAGCCTATAGGCCTACAGTAGTTCTATGCGTAATCAGGTGTGCGTCCTTACTCAACATTGACAGTGGGAAATAAACCAAAACTAGTTTCTCACAAGTGTAGCATAGGTTGTACGCTCTGCAAACAACGTGTCCACTCCGACAATGAGAACGGTAAAAGACTGGAATAATAATATATTGAATGCATTAACAGAAATTACCATCAGCAAACAAACATTGTAGATTAGAAATTAACGGTAAATGTAGGCTACTACCGGTGATGTACTGTATGTAATGGGGAATTGATAGATACTAACAATCAAGGCAAACAATTCACACAATGAAGTTATGAAACAATGAATGTGCACAAATTGGCAGGAGAGAGCGCATTGGAAAGAGACGTGCATTGTGCATTTTAGCCACACTCCCCTTCATGGACTGTGCCATCCCAGCAGCGTCCACAAGGGATTAGTCTCCGCAATGGATTATTATTTTTTAAAATTTATTTAACCTTTATTTAACCAGGTAAGCCAGTTGAGAACAAGTTCTCATTTACAACTGCGACCTGGCCAAGATAAAGCAAAGCAGTGCGATAAAAACAACAACACAGAGTTACATATGGGGTAAACAAAACATAAAGTCAAAAATACAACAGAAATATATATATATATACAGTGTGTTCAAATGTAGCAAGTTATGGAGGTAAGGCAATAAATACACCATAGTGCAAAATAGTTACAATTTCGTATTAACACTGGAACGATAGATGTGTAAAAGATGAGGTGCAAATAGAGATACTGGGGTGCAAATTAGCAAAATAAATAACAATATGGGGATGAGGTAGTTGGGTGGGCTAATTACAGATGGGCTGTGTACAGGTGCAGTGATCGATAAGCTGCTCTGACAACTGATGCTTAAAGTTAGTGAGGGAGATAAGAGTCTCCAGCTTCAGAGATTTTTGCAGTTCGTTCCAGTCATTGGCAGCAGAGAACTGGAAGGAATGGCGGCCAAAGGAGGTGTTGGCTTTGGGGATGACCAGTGAGATATACCTGCTGGAGCGCAGACTACGGGTGGGTGTTGCTATGGTGACCAGTGAGCTAAGATAAGACGGGGATTTGCCTAGCAGTGATTTATAGATGACCTGGAGCCAGTGGGTTTGGCGACGAATATGTAGTGAGGGCCAGCCAACAAAAGCGTACAGGTCACAATTGTGGGTAGTATATGGGGCTTTGGTGACAAAACGGATGGCACTTCACTGAGATGGGTGCGAATCAGACAGGTGTCTCCTGTGCCATAAAAAAAATATATAAAATACTGTATATATTTGCTCCTGCTCGACTAAAATAATTTTGGTCGACCAACAGCCTATCGACCAAACAATCGACCAGTCGACTAATTGGGGTCAGCCCTAGTATCAGTGTTTTGTTACTTGTCATGTTTTATGTTTTTGTCTGGACCCCAGGAAGAATAGCTGTTGATTCTACAAAAGCTAATGGGGATCCTAATAAACAACTAGCTGTGTGTCTGCAAATAATAATGACGTGTGTATTCTAGTTGAGAATAATGACGTGTGTATTCTAGTTGAGAATAATGACGTCTGTATTCTAGTTGAGAATAATGACGTGTGTATTCGAGTCGTACGTATGCATGTGTGACACCCACGTGATGTAAAACCCATGTTTTTCTTTAGAAGAGAGAGACTGAGTGTACAAAACATTAGGAACACCTGCTCTTTCCATGACATAGACTGACCAGGTGAAAGCTATGATCCCTTTTTGATGTCACCTGTTAAATCAACTTCAATCAGTGTAGATGAAGGGGAGGAGACAGGTTAAATAATAATTTTTAAGCCTTGAGACATGGAATGGTAGTAGGTGCCAGACGGTTTGAGTGTGTCAAGAAATGCAACGCTGCTGGGTTTTTCCTCTCAGCAATTCCCATCAGGCTGACCGCTCTGTACAGAAAGTCTATGGCTCTGGTTTCACTATCCGTTGACCTTCACCTCTTGGAAACCAAAGACACAGGCCATAATAGGTTGCTTAATGACCCTGGCCCAAATCAATCCGTTGGGATGATATCAACATTACCACCACCACCACACCAATCATGAGGGCAGCCAGCGATACCCGCCAGGCTACTGGATAATTGAGTTTCCCCTTCAGGCCCGGGAAACATAGGCAAATGGACAAAAGAGACCCCAGAGAGGAAGGGGAAAATAGAGGAAGAGACAGAGAAGGAGAGAGGAAGAGGAGCATGACAGACCCGATGGCTAGAGGACAGACACAAGCCCTTTTGACCATAGCTGAAACAGCCTCATCTCCTGCCCTTATTGAATCCCGTATTTGTCGATAACAGTATTTCCTGCCAAAGAAAATAGTAGTGGGGAGCAATTACCTCAGCGAGCCTGTCAATTTCATTTGGGGGATAGAGGGAGGGAACTCACTCTCTCTCTCTCTCTCTCTCTCTCTCTCTCTCTCTCGCTCTCTCTCTCTCTCTCTCTCTCCCCTCACCCAGGACAAAAGGAGAGGGAGAGCATGCCATGTTGCACCTCCACATGTAATCTTCACCTGTAATGAGACAATAACAAGCTGGCAGCCTCCACCGCCGCCCGGTCCCCCACTCAACAAGAGTGATAGATACATTATTCAAGCTCTTTGTCAGCTCACTGAGAAGCAGCGGGGAGGGTATAGTGTCTGGAACAGTACATCGGGAGATGCCTCTCTCTCTCACTGCCTATGCCTCTCTCGCTCTCCCTGCCTCTGTCCTTGGCTCTTACACTGCCTGCCCCTCACTCTCCCTGCCTCTCTCTCCTGCCACTCCCTTGCTCTGTCTCTGCCTCCCTCTCCCTGCCCCTCACACCCCCTGCCCCTCTCTCTCCATGCCCGTCTCTCTCCCTGCCTTTCTCTCTCTCTCTGCCTCTATCTTCATCTCTGCTTGTCTGCCTCTAGTCCATCTCTGATGTGTACTGGAAGGGCATAATTAGGGGCCGATGGGAGTAGATGATAGCAGTGCCACACCATGTAATTCATCTCAGTCTAATTCAACTCAGTGTAATTAATCTCAGTGTGAAGTCACAATGCCAGAATGATCCTGTTAAATTGTTAAAGTGTCATCTCAATCTGTCTAATCAGATAACCTTCCACTGATATTAGGACTTGTTTTATGTATGTGTATAATAATAATAATAATAATATGCCATTTAGCAGACGCTTTTATCCAAAGCGACTTACAGTCGTGCGTGCATACATTTTTTTGTGTATGGGTGGTCCCGGGGATCGAACCCACTACCTTGGCGTTACAAGCGCCGTGCTCTACCAGCTGAGCTACAGTGTGTGTGTGTGTGTGTGTGTGTGTGTGTGTGCTTATGCATTTTAAAACCCAAACTTGTGACAAAACAAAATAATTATCAGGCAAGAGGTGATTTAATATATTGTTGTGCTCTATGTGTTTGAAAGCTAATATCATTTCGCAAACGTAACTTTATGACACAAAGGAGGAATCGAAGGCACAGCGGAACAGTGTGAAGCCACAATGTGAACAGAGTGAAGACACAATGTGAGCCGAAAGCATAATAGCTACATTCGGTAGTGGTTGTGTAACAAAGAATTGAATCATATTAACATTCTGTCTCACTAAATAAATGCCAGAAAAAGTGCGGAATAATGAAACATCTAATTACCTCATCTTTGTGTGTGATTAATGAAAATTACCAGAGCGCCCCACTGATCTTACGAAAAATAATACAGATACAATCTGCCGCAATTAGTGCACATCAAGCAGTATCAAAGCCAAGTGATGAGAATTATTTTCTTCCTTAATTTCATCCTCATTAGGGGTTGAGTGACAGGCTTGCGGGAGGTGGGGGGTGCGGGGGGTGGACTACAAAAACATGTGCATGCACACACACACACACCCCCGTATGTGAACGAACATCTTGTGTAATAGAACGTTTTTTGTATAGTGGCGGCTACCCGAGGAGGACCCAAAGGTCAGTGTGGATCAGTTGAGATGCTAGCTGCCTGGACAATGAGTTTCTCTAGCACAGCAGCCATGCCTAAAGGACAACAGTGGCAGCCCCTGCTGCCTGAAGATAAGGACATTTCATCTGTCCGGGGAGGCTGCTCTCACCAGGACTCTGTGGCCATGCTCTTTATCCACCTCCTCCTCGCCAGACTTCTAAAAGAGTTGTGTCCCAGCAGATGGTGTGTTTAGTTTCAAGCCCGGGAGAGGAGGATAGGGAGAGGGAGGGAGGGAGGGAGGGAGGGAGGGAGGGAGGGATGATGGTAATCACTTGAGTTGCTGTATATTTTATTTTTCACACTCTGAGGCGTTGTTTTTCATGTCCTATTCTATTCGTCCTCCATACCTTTGCAGTAGAGACAACAGTATATCTATCCACAGCGGTCTTTAAATATACACTATCCAAACCACCATAGTCCCTGTGCCCAAGAACGCCAAGGTAACCTGTCTAAATGACTATCGCCCTGTAGCACTCACATCTGTAGCCATGAAATGCTTTGAAAGCCTGGTCATGGCTCACATCAACACCATCATCCCAGACACCCTGGAGCCACTCCAATTCGCATACTGCCACAACAAATCTAAAAATGATGCAATCTCTATTGCACTCCACACTTCGCTCACCCACCTGGACAAATAGAACACCTATGTGAGAATGCTGTTCTTAGACTTCAGTTCAGCGTTCAACACCATAGTGCCCTCCAAGCTCATCACTAAGCTAAGGACCCTGGGACTGCAACTGGATCCTGTCGGGCCCCCCACAGGTGGTGAGAGTAGGCAACAACACATCCGCCACGCTGACCCTAAACACAGGGGCCCCTCAGGGGTGCGTACTTAGTCCCATCCTGTGCTCCCTGTTCACCCACGACCGCGTGAGCACACACGACTCCACAGGACCCTGAACAGCTTCTACCCCTAAGTCATAAGACTGCTAAATAGTTAAATAGATAACCAAATATCTATCTGCATTGACCCTTTTTGGACTCACTTTTTTGACGCATCACCTACGCTGCTGCTACTGTTTATTATCTGTCACTTTATTCCTAGTTAAATGTACATATCTACCTCAATTACCTCGTACCCCTGCACATCGACTCGGTACTGGTACACCTTGTACTGTATATAGCCAAGTTATCGTTACTCATTGTGTATTTATTACTACTTTTATTATTACGCGTTTTACTTTTCTATTATTTCTATTTTCTCTCTCTTTGCATTGTCGGGAAGCACCCATAAGTAAGTCTTTCACTGTTAGTCTACACCTGTTGTTTACAAAGCAAAAATTGATTTGACGCCATACAGTAGTTTCACCTTGCCAACCACAACAACTGCAAACAGCAGACTCTGTTCACATCTTAACCTAAGGCAGTCTCTTGATGACAAAACCAAATCACTTCCACACAATTCTACACCAACAAGTTGAAGGAAAAACAAACAAAACAACAGGTCACACAGTAGAGGGACCACTCAAATAAATTCACAACTTTCAATTTAGAGAGAACATGAGTTATTGGATCGAGGCCAAGACATTTGAGAAAGGGGGGGCAAACAAAGCCAAGGTATTGTCCTTTGATTAAAGAGGTCCCTCCTGGAAGGAGTTCCTAGCCTCAAGAAGATTACCGCATTAAAAGACCCCCCAGTTCAAACAGCGCACTATCGCCTTTCTCTTTGGAAGAGCACGATAGAGTACCTTCTGGAACAATACAGTGTTCCTCGTCTGACTTTTGATGATAGTTTGGCAGCCTCTGCTGCTCTTTCAGTGCGGTGTGGGTGAAGCACTCTCTTTCATGCAACGCGCCAGAGCAGTTCTTCCACTGTCAGGACAAATGGTAACGCATGTTAATGTACACTCAGTGTCCAGTTTATTAGGTACACCCATCTAGTACTGGGTCGGACCCCCCTTTGGCTCCAGAACAGCCTGAAATCTTTGGGGTATGGAAACATTGCACAATTGGTATGAAGGGACTTGATGTGTGCCAGGAAAACATTCCCCACACCATTACACCACAGCCACCAGCCTGTACTGTTGACAGCAGGCAGGATGGGTCCATGGACTCATGCTGCTTACGCCAAATCCTGACTCTGCCATCAGCATGACTCAACAGGAACCGGGATTTGTCGGACCAGGCGATATTTTTCCACTCCTCAATTGTCCAGTGTTGGTGATCGCGTTCCCACTGGAGCCGCTTCTTCTTGTTTTTAGCTGATAGGAGTGGAACCCAGTCGTCTGCTGCAATATCCCATCCATGACAAGGACCGACGAGTTGTGCGTTCCGAGATGCTGTTCTGCGCCGTTATTTGCCTGTTTGTGGCCCGCCTGTTAGCTTGCACGATTTTTGCCATTCTCCCTCGACCTCTCACCAACAAGCCGTTTTCGCCCACAGCACTGCCGCTGACTGGATGCTTTTTGTTTGTTGTACTATTCTTGGTAAGCCCTAGACACTGTCGTGTGTGAAAAGCTCCGGAGGCCGGCCGTTTCTGAGATACTGGAACCGTCGCGCATGGCACCGTGCTCAAAGTTGGTTAGGTCATTTGTTTTGCCCATGCTAATGTCGAACAGTAACTGGATGCCTGTCTGCCTGCTTTATATAGCAAGCCACGGCTAAGTGACTCTCTGTCTGTAGGAGCTAACTATTTTCGTGAACGGGGTGGTGTACCTAATAAACTGGAAACTGAGTGTATGTTAATTGCATGCAAATAAAGGTTGCTCATCTACCACACCCACAACGGAAGCACCATCATGGCCTCGGATTCGCAGGTGGAGGACTTCTGTGAGAGGTCGCTGTCATGCATGAATCCGACCCAAAACCAACGAGTAAGTCTGCTGCAGTGTTGAGCGTTGTATGAAACCAATCGGTACATCAAGCAAAGCTCTTAAGCGTGCCAGTCTGCTCTTAATTTCTATTCAGTTCGAATCGCCATAAATTTGGTGTCCGAACTGTGCATATGTCCGAGACTCAGAGTGTTGTAGTGGCCCTAGCCAAATCAGGGGATGAAACAATATTATATTGTTATTTTTAAACTGGTTTATTCATTCATAACATGGATTTACAGGGATACCTTTGGATTAAAGGATACAATGTTCCATTAAATTGATTTTAACCGTTGACATAAAATAAAATAAAATGTTTTTCCCAGATAATAAATGTAATTTTCTGGGAGGCATTATTTTTGATTAAAAAAGCAACATTGTTCAGTCGTTGCTTTCATAAGACATTGGACATAACTATAACATACTGTATGGTATTATCCTTGGACATAATGTCCAATTATCTATAACGAATAATAGCAATGAAAAATGGCCATACAATGAACTCTAATATAATACTTTATTATGGGACTATATGCTCTTGTATTGTGTGATTGTATGGTGTTATATCATCATCATGCATGAACTTCTGCAGTACACTCCGTTCCAGTATTAAGGATGTTTATGAAACATACACACATTTACACAAATACACAAAGGCATGGTAGCATACGCCTTCACCTACACAACACTGATGTAACTCAGCGGCTAGGATATCTGTCTCATTCACATTTATCTCGTTCCCAGACACTTCCGCCCCAAATGCACGAAGAGTATGGTGGGCCAACGTGTCAAACAGTGTCTTCGTTAGCCAATACAGAAAGACCGGGAAAACTTCAGGCGCATAGGCAATGCATTAATTAGCTTAATCTACTAATCAATCATCTCCCACAACACCTCTCCCCTAACCCTCCCCCGTATGCTAGCACACCACAAGCACAGAGACATGCCTCGCAATCGTGTGATTCGCTAAAATTAAATGATGACAAATACTTTACTCCATAAGGTCACTCCCATAGAATTATACGGTCACTCCCACTTAGGCCAACTTTGAGTCATTGATGTGCCAGGCTTATACGCACTGTGCGCAATAGCATGGGGACGAGGTTACATTCACATTGAAATACGGTTGTCATTTTCCAACAAGACGCCCTTGGCGCTAGACACAACATTCTGGACAACACATACGAGCTAAAATGGCATTTGACCTCCTTCAGCAGAAAAACGGTCAAACTTGGTTCAAAGTGGCTACGCGTAGCTCTGTCCAGAACCCTCCCTGACTACCAACAAGAGCGGTGTGTGAGTGTGTATGTATGTTAGGGCTGACCCCATTTAGTCGACTGGTCGTTTGTTTGGTCGGTAGGCTGTTGCTTGACCGAGATTTCTTTAGTTGAGCAGTAGCAAAAAAATATATAGATACATTACATTCTGAAAGAATTCAGAACCCTTGACTTATTCCACATCTTGTTACGTTACAGCCTTATTCTAAAATTGATTACATTGTTTTTTCCCTCATCAATCTACACCCAATACACAATAATCACAAAGCAAAAACAGGTTTTTAGAAGTTTTTGCACATTTATTAAAAATACATTACATTTACATTTTAGTAATTTAGCAGACGCTCTTATCCAGAGCGACTCACTTCCCGGTGAGTGCATACATTTTTCATACAAAACGGAAATATCACATTTACATACAGTGAGGGGAAAAAAGTATTTGATCCCCTGCTGATTTTGTACGTTTGCCCACTGACAAAGACATGATGAGTCTATAATTTTAATGGTAGGTTTATTTGAACAGTGAGAGACAGAATAACAACAAAAAAATCCATGTCAAAAATGTTATAAATTGATTTGCATTTTAATGAGGGAAAAAAGTATTTGACCCCCTCTCAATCAGAAAGATTTCTGGATCCCAGGTGTCTTTTATACAGGTAACGAGCTGAGATTAGGAGCACACTCTTAAAGGGAGTGCTCCTAATCTCAGTTTGTTACCTGTATAACAGACACCTGTCCACAGAAGCAATCAATCAATCAGATTCCAAACTCTCCACCATGGCCAAGACCAAAGAGCTCTCCAAGGATGTCAGGGACAAGATTGTAGACCTACACAAGGCTGGAATGGGCTACAAGACCATCGCCAAGCAGCTTGGTGAGAAGGTGACAACAGTTGATGCAATTATTTGCAAATGGAAGAAACACAAAATAACTGTCAATCTCCCTCGGCCTGGGGCTCCATGCAAGATCTCACCTCGTGGAGTTGCAATGATCATGAGAACGGTGAAGAATCAGCCCAGAACTACACGGGAGGATCTTGTCAATGATCAGAAGGTGACTGGGACCATAGTCACCAAGAAAACAATTGGTAACACACTACGCCGTGAAGGACTGAAATCCTGCAGCGCCCGCAAGATCCCCCTGCTCAACAAAAGCACATATACAGGGCCGTCTGAAGTTTGCCAATGAACATCTGAATGATTCAGAGGAGAACTGGGTGAAAGTGTTGTGGTCAGATGAGACCAAAATCGAGCTCCTTGGCATCAACTAAACTCGCCATGTTTGGAGGAGGAGGAATGCTGCCTATGACCCCAAGAACACCATCAAACATGGAGGTGGAAACATTATGCTTTGGGGGTGTTTTTCTGCTAAGGGGACAGGACAACTTCACCGCATCAAAGGGACGATGGACGGGGCCATGTACCATCAAATCTTGGGTGAGAACCTCCTTCCCTCAGCCAGGGCATTGAAAATGGGTCGTGGATGGGTATTCCAACATGACAATGACCCAAAACACACGGCCAAAGCAACAAAGGAGTGGCTCAAGAAGAAGCACATTAAGGTCCTGGAGTGGCCTAGCCAGTCTCCAGACCTTAATCCCATAGAAAATCTGTGGAGGGAGCTGAAGGTTCGAGTTGCCAAACTTCAGCCTTCGAAACCTTCATGACTTGGAGAAGATCTGCAAAGAGGAGTGGGACAAAATCCCTCCTGAGATGTGTGCAAACCTGGTGGCCAACTGCAAGAAACGTCTGACCTCTGTGATTGCCAACAAGGGTTTTGCCACCAAGTACTAAGTCATGTTTTGCAGAGGGGTCAAATACGTATTTCCCTCATTAAAATGCAAATCAATTCATAACATTTTTGACATGCGTTTTTCTGGATTTTTTTGGTTGTTATTCTGTCTCTCACTGTTCAAATAAACCTACCATTAAAATTATAGACTCATCATGTCTTTGTCAGTGGGCAAACGTACAAAATCAGCAGGGGATCAAATACTTTTTTCCCTCACTGTAAGTATTCAGACCCTTTACTCAGTACTTTGTTGAAGCACCTTTGGCAGCGATTACAGCCTCGAGTCTTCTTGGGTATGACGCTACAAGCTTGACACACCTGTATTTGGGGAGTTTCTCCCATTCTTCTCTGCAGATCCTCTAAAGCTCTGTCAGGTTGGATGTGGAGCATTGCTGCACAGCTATTTTCAGGTCTCTCCAGAGATGTTCGATGGGGTTCAAGTCCGGGCTCTGGCTGGGCCACTCAAGGACATTCAGAGACTTGTCCCAAAGCCACTCCTGCGTTGTCTTCGCTGTGTGTTTAGGGTCGTTGTCCTGTTGAAAGGTGAACCTTCGCCCCAGTCTGAGGTCCTGAGTGCTCTGGAGCAGGTTTTCATGAAGGATCTCTGCACCGTTAATCTTTCCCTCGATCCTGACTAGTCTCCAAGTCCCTGCCACTGAAAAACATCCCCAGAGCATGATGCTGCCACCACCATGCTTCACCGTAGCGAGGGTGCCAGGTTTCCTCCAGACGTGACGCTTGGCATTCAGGCCAAAGAGTTCAATCTTGGTTTCATCAGACCAGAGAATCTTGTTTCTCATGGTCTGATAGTCCTTTAGGTGCCTTTTGGCAAACTCCAAGCGGGCTGTCATGTGCATTTTACTGAGGAGTGGCTTCCGTCTCTACCATAATGGCCTGATTAGTGGAGTGCTGCAGAGATGGTTGTCCTTCTGGAAGGTTCTCCCATCTCCACAGACGAACTCTGAAGCTCTGTCAGAGTGACCATTGGGTTCTTGGTCACCTCCCTGACCAAGACCTTTTTCCCCCGATTGCGCAGTTTGGCAGGGTGGCCAGCTCTAGGAAGAGTCTTGGTGCTTCCAAACTTCTTCCATTTAAGAATGAAGGAGGCCACCGTGTTCTTGGGGACTTTCAATGCTGCAGAAATGTGTTGGTACCCTTCCCCAGATCTGTGCCTTGACACAATCCTGTCCCAGAGCTCTACGGACAATTCCTTCGACCTGATGGCTTGGTTTTTGCTCTGACATGCACTGTCAATTGTGGAACCTTATAAAGACAGGTGTGTGCCTTTCCAAATCATGTCCAATCAATTGAATTTACCACAGGTGGACTCCAATCAAGTCGTAGAAACATCAAGGATGATCAATGGAAACAGGATGCACCTGAGCTCAATTTCGAGTCTCATAGCAAAGGGTCTGAATACTTATGTAAATATGGTATTTCTGTTTTTTATTTTTAATACATTTGCTAACATTTATAAAAACCTGTTTTCGCTTTGTCATTATGTGGTATTGTGTGTAGATAGATGAGGAAAAAATTGTATTTGATCAATTTTAGAATAAGGCTGTAATGTAACAAAATGTGGAAAAAGTCCTGGGGTCTGAATGCACTGTATATATCATGGTGTACAAGACACCTGTCTGATTCGCGCCTGTCTGAGTGGACTGAGTGGACTAATCCATCAGTCTAAGAACTGCTACTGAAATTGTATATGGTTATGTCCACATAAGAACAATGGTGCAACACCAATAAAAAATGTATTATTTCATAACAAATGCGCTTTCTCCCGTGTTGGATAGTGGTCGCTGTCCACGGTTCTGAAACACATCAATACGCTGTTGAATTGGGGCCTTTTCCTAGATCATGTTGCTATGTGCATAGCAAAGTTAACCAGCATATTGGTGTTGAGAACAATGCAGCGGAGGTAGCAGCAGAATGAGGAGATGAGAAAACAGCCCTTGCCTTATTGTCTAAGAAAAGTGAGGAGAAAGGAAACCTGAACTTAATTAGGTCTATAATCAATAGCCTAACTGTTAAATGTGCCTGGCTTTATAAATCATCCATATACAGTACCAGTCAAAAGTTTGGACCCACCTACTCATTCCATGGTTTTTCTTATTTTTTACTATTTTCTACATTGTAGAATAATAGTGAAGACATCAAAACTATGAAATAACACATATGGAATCATGTAGTAACCAAAAAAGTGTTAAACAAATCAAAATATATTTTATATTTCAGATTCTTCAAATAGCCACCCTTTGCCTTGATGACAGCTTTGTACATTCTTGGCATTCTCTCAACCAGCTTCATGAGGTAGTCACCTGGAATGCATTTCAATTAACAGGTGTGCCTTTCCATCTTAATGCGTTTGAGCCAATCAGTTGTGTTGTGACAAGGTAGGGGGTGTATATAGAAGATAGCCCTTTTTGGTAAAAGACCAAGTCCATATTATGGTATGAACAGCTCAAATAAGCAAAGAGAAACAGCATTCCATCATTACTTTAAGACATGAGGCTCAGTCAATACAGAACATTTGTAGAAATTTGAACTTTTCTTCAAGTGCAGTCGCAAAAACCATCAAGTGCTATGATGAAACTGGCTCTCGTGAGGACCGCCACAGGAATGGAGTTACCTCTGCTGCAGAAGATAAGTTCATTAGAGTTACCAGCCTCAGAAATTGCAGCCCAAATAAATGCTTCACAGAGTTCAAGTAACAGACACATCTCAACATCAACTGTTCAGAGGAGACTGTGTGAATCAGGCCTTCATGGTCGAATTGCTGTAAAGAAACCAATACTAAAGGACACCAATAAGAAGAAGAGACTTGTTTTGGCCAAGAAACACGAGCAATGAACATTAGACCTGTGTAAATGTGTCCTTTGGTCTGGAGTCCAAATTTGAGATTTTTGGTTCCAACCGCCATGGCTTTGTGAGCTGCGGTGTGTGTGAACGGATGATCTCCGCATGTGTATTTCCCACCGTAAAGCATGGAGGAGGAGGTGTGATGGTGCTTTGCTGGTGACACTGTCTATGATTTATTTAGAATTCAAGGCACACTTAACCAGCATGGCTACCACAGCATTCTGCAGCGATACGCCATCCCATCTGGTTTGGGCCTGTCATTTGTTTTTCAGCAGGATAATGATCCAACACACCTCCAGGCTGTGTAAGGGCTATTTTACCAAGAAGGAGAGTAATGGAGTGCTGCATCAAATGACCTGGCCTCCACAACCCCCCGACCTCAACACAATTAAATAATTGAGATGTTTTGGAATGAGTCGGACCGCAGAGTGAAGGAAAAGCAGCCAACAAGTGCTCAGCATATGTGGGAACTCCTTCAAGACTGCTAGATTTGTTTAACACTTTTTTGGTTACTACATGATTCCATGTGTGTTATTTCATAGTTTTGATGTCTTCACTATTATTCTACAATGTAGAAAATAGTAAAAAATAAGAAAAACCATGGAATATACGAGTCATTCATGATTTGAAATGCAATCAAGCATTTTAGTTTTAAAATAAAGTAAAGTGAGCCTTGAATAATTAGCTTAAACAATAAATAAACCGTTCCATTTTGTAAATTGCATTCACGAATAAATGCGACTGTTTTTAGTCTTTGCTGTAATAAAGGCTTCACAAAAAAACGTTACAACAGACACTCTGGTATGCTTATAATGTATTTAGTGTTGTTTACATTGTTCCAAACGGTCAGAAAATGATACTGTAATCTAACAGCACCTGTTTGGCATAATATGACGCAGCGCTTACTCCTTACCTTCTTTTTCTTGATCTCCAGTATTTTCCACAACTAGTCACATTTATTCCACACATCTGACTTCTCCTTTACCTCATGAGCAGCCAGTAGCCTAAACATTCCCCTGTTTCGGGTTTATCTGTCACGTCCTCTGCATCCATTTTGCTGTTACGGTGTTCAGAGTTTGTTATAACCAATTTATTGATAAGATTATGATATTCTATAGGTCAAGCCCTATTGGTCACGTGCATGCGATGCATTTCTGTCACGTAAAGAGAGCAAGGGTTGAGGGATTTCGGTAACAGAACTTTTCAGTCAGAAATGGCTGTAATTATGTTGCAGCTTCAGCAAAACGAACAGCGCGATAAATACTGTGGTGGTCGCTGCAGCAGGGAGGAGAGAGAGACAACGGGTGCTAGTCACACAGTCACTCGCTGTCTTTTTTTTAAGTCTGAGCCTGGCCCGGCACAATCAAATCAATTGCTGGTCGGACTCTCTCTAGTCATTTGTGTGTCTTCATTATTTAATCAAACAGTGTGCTTAAAGCATCAGACAAGCTCAGGGAATATAGTTGATTTGATTAAAACACATAGAATGTGTCTATATATGGAAAAATACACGTTTTAACATTTCGACCAATCGATTGGTCGAAAGAACAGACGACTCTTGGTCGGCCAAGAGTTTTTTTGTCGGGGACAGCCCTAATGTGTGTGTGCGTGCGAGCCTCTGTACCAGTGTGTGTGCGCCTGTGTGTGTGTGTTGTTTACCACTTGGAAGTAACTTGTCTCCTTCCGTTTCGACTCCTTTACCCTGTGTGTGACTCCCTGCCAGACAGTGTGGCCACTGCTTTTGGGAAGCGCAGTGTCAGACAACATTTACATTTTAGTCATTTAGCAGACACTCTTATCCAGAGCGACTTACAGCAGTGAGAGCATACATTTTTTAATTTTTTCGTACTGGTCCCCAGTGGGAATCGAACCCACAACCCTGGCGTTGCAAGCGCCATGCTCTACCAACTGAGCCACATGGGACACACAACACCAGACACACACAGCGACTCACTGAATACATGATCAGGCTGTCTCACTGTCATACCAAGCAGCACCTCGACCCCCCCTGACCACACACACCTCGACCCCCTGCTGGCTCAGGCCCAGATATAGACAGGGGCTGCAGCAGACGATGAGGCCGTGTCAGCAGATCTCAGTGTCTTACACCAGTCCATAGAGACCTGACCCGCAGTAAGGCATCATCAATGATGTCTCTAATAGTATCTGAAAGATTTCAGAAAATATATTGAATGCTGCAGTGAGAATGGTGGAACGAAGCTTAAACGGTATCAACACTGATCGCATGATCATATCAGAAAAAGTCCTTCCAAATGGTTGGGAAGTTTAAAACTTTTGTTAAGAGTTTTGTGAAGTTATGAATTTTGCAAAGTCACCCTCTAACAAGAAGGAGAACATTTAAAAACCAGTTTTGAAGTTTTGCTGGAAAAAGGATATCAAGTGAAAACTTAGCAAGTCTGATAAATGGGATTTGAAGATGGACTCTAAATGTTGGTGATCCAGATATACTGTATGAACATATCAATAAAACATTATTTGAGTCAGAGAATCAGAAAAAAACTTGGAGAGCAACTCTGAAATGCATCTCTGAGAGATGACAGGACAAAACCAACCTGTTCCAAAACGAACTAGAGGCTGTTGACTGATAAATAAAATAAAATCTCGGAGATAGGGTGCCACCGGCACTCTAAGCATGGCAAATGAATATATAAATAAAATATTTCAACATCAAAGACTTTCTTTTTAAAGAAAGTATGTATCCAGTACACATTGAGAGGCTGGGAGAGAACTTGTTAGGGTAGATAGTCAATTACACAGTGTAGAACTCTAAGATAAGTTTCTAACGTCACTATACAAAGAAATGTGTGTTTTTACCACTTTGTCTTGATTGTGTTCTTGACATGGACAGTTTTTAAGTAGCAACTGTTCTTTGAAAAATAAGATATAATTCCCAAACCAGAAAACAACAACTCCCATTGCCATTCTCAATCCCTGCTATGTTTCAAGCTTTGAGGTTGTACAGAGAGGAATGATACAGCCTATTCTGTCTGGTGATTTTGTTGTTTTTTCCCAAACTTGAAAAGACAGAAAGGTCTGGTGTGCACTCAGGAAATGTTATTTCCTTTTCCATTTTAGCTTACATCTTTTTCAAATGAGACCTGGCCAAGGTAATGAAGTTCTAACTTACTGAGGCTGTGTTACAGTACTTTTCTCAACTGGCTCTTGAGACCATCAGCTTAGAAAGCCCAGGATACTGCGGTGGAGAGGGTCAGGACCTTGGCCTTGCTCTATTGATTTCCATATCTATCCCAACTTCTCTGAGTATAGAGAGCACATTTTTACATCTCAGCACACATGCACAAACGCGCACGAACACACACACACACACACACACACACACAGAGATATGCATGAGTGCACACACACACACACACACACACCACACATTTACCTGCCAGTGCATACTCACATAGAAAACAAACAAACAGATGCACAACCTTTCTGAAACACACACCTTCTAAAATAGACACCCCAAGACAATAAAATAGAGCTGATATGCCCGTCTTAGAATAATCTCCAACTGCCTCTCCTGATAACCTTTTCTGGGCATTTTAATCAACCCTTTCAATTAAGAGCCAATTAACGTAAGACAAGAGGGACTGCTGTCACTCTGTGGATGGGGGCGGCACTGCCAGTCGTCTCTGTATTGCACGACTCACAAGTTTAGATGAGTGTGTCTGTGTGCTTGCATGTGCCTCCTGTGTTTGTGCATGTGTGTGTGCATTCCTGTGTATGTGTGTGTGTGTGTGTGTGTGTGTGTGTGTAGTAGAGGAATCCTCCTCTAAGCTTCCTAGTGCTCTGCAGGACTCCTGTCTGCACTGAATCTCAATGACACCTCAATAAAGAAAGGAACAGATGCCAGCCAGAGCCAGCTAGCATACCTGCCTGAGACTCTGGAGAGAGAGAGAGAGTCATTTAAAAAGTCATACAACCTCCCACTGCAGATCCTTATGGTATAGCTACAGGCACTAGAAGTACAAACTGACAAGGCGAAACATGAGAGCACTGCTTAATATAAAGACAAGACTGTGTGTGTGAGTTGTGTCAAATATGCAGATATGATGCCGAAACCCCACAAGACTACGGCACATCTAGCAATAACACTGTCATCATCCATGACAGACAGACACAATGATATGCAGAAAAGGTGCCTTTTTGAGCTTCGAAAGGCACAGCGGACCAGGATCGTTGAGGAGAGGTTATGGATTTTCATCCAGCCAACTCAGCCTAATAATGAGCCCCAACGCTCGCTCGGCGTGGAGCGTCTCGCCTTCAATGGTACGCAGCCGGTCTCCTCCTTCCACCAATCAATTGGTGTAGGTCAGCTGCGAGTGGCTCAATAAAGTTCTGAAAGGTCCTTGCGAAGCTATGAAGAACAATATTCAATATGCAAATTGGCCAGACATATACTATGTCAAGGAGGGGTAAACAAGCTGGTTGTTTAACAAAAAGGTACTGTAAGTCACAGTGGATCTCATTTAAAGAGTTTAGTGGTGGTCTCGTTGATGTACTCGTTTACTCCTGTCCCCTCCTCCTCCTCTCTCTTCCCAGACCACGTCTGCAGGGCGTGAGGTCATGAGGTCTAACACACACAAACAGCCTGAGTAACTGTTGGTTCACACTGGTCATTTTTCCATTGTTCCCCAGAGACTCGACAGAACAACATTCCATCAGGTAAATAAGACTTCAATCATCTTTTGTTGACTTCAAATGATCTGTTGCTCCGGGTCTTGTGCTGCTCTAACCAACCAACACCATGTGTGATGAGTAATTATCCGCTCTGACTCTCTGAACTCTGTCCGTCTGTTTATATGACCACATGGAGCATGCACGATTTAACAATGAGAGAGACAGAGAGAGAGAGACGGATGGAGAATGGAGAAAGATATATTATGGTCTGGGTGCATGAGTACAGTATTAGTGTGTGGGAATGTAGACTGTGTTAGAGGTAAATATAATGTATGTGTTGGCTGGTTCACTAATGCTGTCTGATCCCCACAAGTCTCAGTGGATAGATTGGCCGCTCCGCTGACAGGCATGACTGGCATGATTAATGACAATGAGACTCCTAGTAGACCTGCCCAAGCCAGGTGTGTGTGTGTGTGGGGGGGGGGGGGGGGGTGAATTAGCCTGTTGAATGGGAAGGTGTAGGCTAGATGAATTAGCCTGTTGAATGGGAAGGTGTAGGCTAGATGAATTAGCCTGTTGAATGGGAAGGTGTAGGCTAGATGAATTAGCCTGTTGAATGGGAAGGTGTAGGCTCAGAGTCAGTCATGGCAGGTTGCCTTAATGATGCCCTAGTGATGCTGAAGAGAGAGGCCTGTGGAGAATAATGCTAGAATAATACTCATAATGGTACAATAATGTTCTAATAACACACGTACCGCTAGAATGACGCTAGAAAGACACTTCAATAACACTCGAATAACTTTGCAAGGAGGCTGTAGGAGAGAGCTTGAGGACACCACTAGCTCTTCGAGTACATTAGGACTGGAAGTGCATAGAGCCACCCACCCTTAAAGCTAAAAGGAAGTACTAAGTGGATATTGAACAATAGCAGGGCTAACTCCTGTGTTTAGAGAGGAGTTGATAAGAGAGCGAGAGGGAGAGAGCGAGAGACTCGTAGAGGCAACGTTCCTCCCGTTGATCCTACAGATCAGAGGCTGTAATGAAACACCATTGTGACTATATTCACTTAGAACCGCTGCTAAATGAATACATTTGAAGACGCGCTTATAAACGCCCACACCAGCAAAAATGCACTTTTTTCAGCTGGAAGATGATGCCCAGAGCTTACCCGTGATGTTGCACAACAATTTAAGTCAGTAAGTGATCCTTTTAGTCAAAGTATGATATATTTGGCCTTGAACAGGGAAATCCTAAATGAAACTCAATTTTGCACTTCTGTATTTAGCAGAGTAACATTCTGTCCTATCCAACGGGCACCAAATGTGAGAACTAATAGTGGTAGCCTGTAAGGCATTTTCTCTTAGGATACCCATCCCAGCCCCCCTCTGCTCTGCATGCCCACAGAAGTGAAACCATGACCAGACAGACACCTTCCTCTCCACAGAGAACGCTTGAGTATTTCATTGTCAAGTTCATAGAATTTAGGCTATACATTGGTCCATGACAGACAGACAATGTGACTATTCACTAACTCCACCTTTGTGTCTCTGTTTCAGGAGTCAACAGACTTCAGCCTCTGAAGTTTGTCCAGTAAAATGCAGTGTACACATTCATTAGAGTAGCTTTCATACCCCTTGACTTTTTCCACATTTTGTTGTGTTACAGCCTGAATTCAAAATTGATAAAATTGAGATTTGTTGTCATTGGTCTACACACAATACCCCATAATGTCAAAGTGGAATTATGTTTTTTGTTATGGCAAGCCTAAATAAGTTCAGGAGTAAACATTTACTTAACAAGTCACATAATAAGTTGCAATAATAGTGGTTAACATTATTTTTGAATGACTACCTCATCTCTGTACCCCACACATACAATTATCTGTAAGGTTCCTTAGTCAAGCAGTGAATTTCAAACACAGATTCAACCACATAGTATTTTACGGATAATCCAGAATGAATTGTGAATAATGATGAGTGAGAAAGTAATAGACGCTCAAACATCATACCCCCAAAAAAATTCTAACCTCCCGTTATTGTAATGGTGAGGTTAGCATGGTTAGCCTGTCTTGGGGGTATGATATTTGTGTGTCTGTGACTTTCTCCCTCATCATTATTCACAATTCATTCAGGTTTATCCGTAATCATGGTGGCGTCCACATTAATGTAGAAGTGTTTAGAAACATATTATATTCTTATTTACAACAAAAGTGACTCCAAAATGACACAATACATTATTTACCATTCATTTCTATTGGGCACAAAATAATCTGAAACACAACCAAAACAAAGAGCAAATGCACAAGCTCGATGTAGTCATTGTGTGCTATGAATATGGGACCAAACACTTAACTTTTTACTACTTTAATACACAAAAGTGAATTTGTCCCAATACTTCTGGTCCTCTAAAATTGGGCGACTATGTTAGCTAATATACAGTAACGTTACGCAAGCCATTTTTTTGGGGGGGGGGGGTTATGATCAAATGAAACTCTCCTGGATTTTCAGATGAGTTTCAAAGGAAGAGAACATCATTCCATTTTCATGCATTTTGGAATAGAATGTTCTTTAAAAAAAAGTAACCAGAAGTGACCTCCTCATAGTCATTCAACAAAATAAATCTCCCGGGGGAGCATACCCCTCCCCTGCTACCTCCGCCACCACGGCAAAAAAGAAATCCTAGGGGAAATACTGGTGTGTGTGTTTGAGTGTGTGCACGTCTGCACGCTATCTTTGTCTTGTGTATCTATGATGTGTATCTTTGTCTGTGTGTCTGTCTGAGTGCATGTATTTCTAAGTGTGTCTGAGACACTGTGGCTCTCCAGGCACCAGCAGCCAGAAGCATATCCCTCCTCCTCCTCTTCTTCTCTGCCCTCTTTTTCTCGGTACCGCTGACAGGTGTGACCTTTCGGCTGGGTGAGCAGTGCCTGTTCTCCACGCTCTCGCCCCCAGACACAGGCCCGGGAGTAGTCAGCCTCTCCAAGGATCACGGGGGCCATGCGCGAGTGCGCATGTGAGGGCCAGTTCTCGTCGCTGCGGTCGACAGGGCCACAGTATGAAAAATAGAAGTCCTAATGACTGCAGATAGAGACATTCATCAACTGACGGAACAAGCCGCCATGCAGGCATTAGGTGTGCAGAAACAACTCACTTATTAGGGGAAGAGATGGGGGTATCATTAGACCACTGTTACCCTTTAATATAATTTACAGTATTTTAAAATATGCTGGTAGCCTTGTTCACACTGCAGGCCTTAACGCTCAAATTAGTTTTGTTGACCAAATCAGATATGTGTGTGTTCAGACAGTTGTCATAGTAATGACGGGTGTGTGTGCAGTGATGTAGGCTGATTGGTGGTGGTGCTTGTGCTTCCTATCACTCAGAAGTTACATAGCAAGCTAAGGTGACAACAATGCCTGCCATGGACGTTTCCCAGTTGCTTTGAATGTTCAAAATGATAGTGTAAGAAAACTTTTAAAGCCTCAAAGATGATCAAACTTTCAAACAACTCCTTTTTGGCTAGCCACAGCAGTCAACTAGCTAGCTAGGTATAGCTGTTTAGCTTTCTCGCACATTAGCTACCACATGTTCTTGTCAAACAGAGTAGCTAGCAAGCAACAAGGTACAGTGAGGGAAAAAAGTATTTGATCCCCTGCTGATTTTGTACGTTTGCCCACTGACAAAGAAATGATCAGTCCGTAATTTTAATGGTAGGTTTATTTGAACAGTGAGAGACAGAATAACAACAACAAAATCCAGAAAAACGCATGTCAAAAATGTTATAAATTGATTTGCATTTTAATTAGGGAAATAAGTATTTGACCCCCTCTCAATCAGAAAGATTTCTGGCTTCCAGGTGTCTTTTATACAGGTAACGAGCTGAGATTAGGAGCACACTCTTAAAGGGAGTGCTCCTAATCTCAGCTTGTTACCTGTATAAAATACACCTGTCCACAGAAGCAATCAATCAGATTCCAAACTCTCCACCATGGCCAAGACCAAAGAGCTCTCCAAGGATGCCAGGGACAAGATTGTAGACCTACACAAGGCTGGAATGGTCTATAAGACCATCGCCAAGCAGCTTGGTGAGAAGGTGACAACAGTTGGTGCGATTATTGGCAAATGGAAGAAACACAAAATAACTGTCTATCTCCCTCGGCCTGGGGCTCCATGCAAGATCTCACCTCGTGGAGTTGCAATGATCATGAGAACGGTGAGGAATCAGCCCAGAACTACACGGGAGGATCTTGTCAATGATCTCAAGGCAGCTGGGACCATAGTCACCAAGAAAACAATTGGTAACACACTACGCCGTGAAGGACTGAAATCCTGCAGCGACCGCAAGGTCCCCCTGCTCAAGAAAGCACATATACAGGCCCGTCTGAAGTTTGCCAATGAACATATGAATGATTCAGAGGAGAACTGGGTGAAAGTGTTGTGGTCAGATGAGACCAAAATCGAGCTCTTTGGCATCAACTCAACTCGCCGTGTTTGGAGGAGGAGGAATACTGCTTATGACCCCAAGAACACCATCCCCACCGTCAAACATGGAGGTGGAAACATTATGCTTTGGGTGTGTTTTTCTGCTAAGGGGACAGGACAACTTCACCGTATCAAAGGGACGATGGACCGTGTACCGTCAAATATTGGGTGAGAACCTCCTTCCCTCAGCCAGGGCATTGAAAATGGGTCGTGGATGGGTATTCCAGCATGACAATGACCCAAAACACACGGCCAAGGCAACAAAGGAGTGGCTCAAGAAGAAGCACATTAAGGTCCTGGAGTGGCCTAGCCAGTCTCCAGACCTTAATCCCATAGAAAATCTGTGGAGGGAGCTGAAGGTTCGAGTTGCCAAACGTCAGCCTCGAAACCTTAATGACTTAGAGAAGATCTGCAAAGAGGAGTGGGACAAAATCCCTCCTGAGATGTGTGCAAACCTGGTGGCCAACTACAAGAAACGTCTGACCTCTGTGATTGCCAACAAGGGTTTTGCCACCAAGTACTAAGTCATGTTTTGCAGAGGGGTCAAATACTTATTTCCCTCATTAAAATGCAAATCAATTGATAACATTTTTGACATGCGTTTTTCTGGATTTTGTTGTTGTTATTCTGTCTCTCACTGTTCAAATAAACCTACCATTAAAATTATAGACTGATCATGTCTTTGTCAGTGGGCAAACGTACAAAATCAGCAGGGGATCAAATACTTTTTTCACTCACTGTATACCAAATAACAGTCAGGGCAAATAAATCAGATTTGACCGTTCAGACACAAGTCGCATGGCCAGGAATCAGATTTGTATCTGATTTCAAACCACCTACGAAGGTGGTTTGAAATGTGGCTTGAAATATCAGATTCTATGTGCTTTTGGGCTGTTCAGACTGCAGGAAAAATAACAGATTTGAATCAGATATGCAAAAAAATTGTATTTGAGTCACTTCAAACTGCCAGTGTGAACAAGCCTTAAGTGATTTATCATGTGAGGTCAGAGGCTAGAGTTCTGACTCTTGTCTCAACAGTTGGGTGGGAGTGGAGCCTACAGTGCAGTCAGCTGTCCGTCATAGGGCTAGGTGCAGTAGGGCACCGCCATTGGCCGTCTTGAATGGCAGTTGCCGGCGGTAACCAGAGGCTCGGGGGACACAAGGAGCGAGGCGAGGCCCGTACCCTGGGAGACGGTAGCCATGCCAACTGGCGCTGAGCAACCCAACCAGTTAACCTCTGCACTGAACTACTAGGCCTTGGAGAAGGGCTTGGTAATGATGTGTCCTCCCTCCCTCCCTCCCTCCATCCATCTCAATGTTGATTCTGGCCTGTCACAGAGGAATTAGCTAGTGAAAAAAACCTGGCCAAGTTAACGCCAGAATAGCAGGATGCAATGCTAGGGGGATATTCCTTCTTTCCTTTGTTTATTCAAATGCTGGCTCCTCCGACGAAAGGGGTGAGAGAACTCGGAATAGGAGCGTTGGAAATATCAAAGCCTAAAGGTTTGGTACCGTGGGACTGCTGCATCGCCTGGCAAAATGGTAATGACTCCAACTTCTGGAACAAGGATCAAGAGGTGCTCAACTACACAGAGACTGTTTACAAACAGAGAAGTGATGATACTGTAGTAAGACACACAAACAACTTAGAAAAATATGCCCCCAAATTTTAAAAGTCCACAGGCTGCATCCATTAGCATCTTTAAACATACAACACATCACATTGGACTGGCTCTGTTGTTATTTTCTGGCAGCGAAACTGGTGAGGAGCACATTTTCAACTGGGCCTGTACATAACAAACACTACAGGATACGCAAAGGGCTATAGACGGCAGGAATACAAACACGCTCCTGACTGGAGCTCAACGTGCCCTTTGGGGCTGCTTCCCTCATCCATCCATTCATCCATCCATTCATCTATCCATCCATTAATCCATCCGTTCATCCACACATCTTCAGCTTCTTCTCTATCAGACTTTCAATGTATGTGTGTATGTGCGCTTGTAGTGTATGTTTGTGTGTGTGCTCTCTCCCTTTCCCTCAGCCTGTGTGCTGTCCGATGGAGGTGGTTAAACACTCTCTGTGAAAACGGGATTTAGTAACGCACAGGCAGCTCTGCCACTAGCTGCTTGAAAGTGGAGGCGGGCACGGCTTCCTCCTGTATGTGCTTTTCTTTCCCGTGGATAAACACAGTGCTGCTTTAAGGTATTTCATTTAAAGACATCCTCCTTCTGTGGCACACTGAGCAGTGTGTGTGTGTGTGTGTGTGTGTGTGTGTGTGTGTGTGTGTGTGTGTGTGTGTGTGAGTGTGAGTGTGAGTGTGAGTGTGAGTGTGAGTGTGAGTGTGTGTGTGTGTGTGAGTGTGTGTGTGTGTGTGTGTGTGTGTGTGAAGGAGAAAAGGAGCTTGGGCACGTTATAAGCACACCACATGCTGGTCAGATATTACACACACCACATTATATAGACAAGAGAGTGTGTGTGTGGAGAGAGTTGAGGAAAGGAATAGACATGGATGCGTCTTTGTAAGTCAATCGAAGTGGATGTGGGTCGGCATGTGTTGTGTATGTGATACGCTGATCACCGTAACATTCTATCAAGCTCCTTATGTTGCTTCTACACTACATAAACTCCGCTGTCTCTCCCATACCTATATACAAGCACGGCTGCATACTCTAAATGCATGACAGCAACCCTACTGTAATAAAGAGCGAGCTGCACAGATGCTGGAGGACTTCAGCAGTAGGTGAGCACTTATTTTATGACTTAGACTAGGCATCATCAACTAGATTCAGCATTCAGCCACGGGACGATGGATGGTCAGAGGGCCGGAACATAAATACACATTTGTCAACTGCAAATTGACCATGAGAAGCCCAAACAGATATAATATTTGACTAAAACATCATCATTTCAAACCTTGCTTACATTTGTATAAGATCACATATATCTGTTTGGGAATACTTTGGAACAGTTTTCCAAAATGTAAATCACTTGGAGCTGATTTGCTGGTGTTTTTAGAGTATTTTATGCCAGTTTGGAACCCTGACTTAGCCTGACTCACCCAGCTACCCATGCAAACACACATAGCCACACATCAATGCCCCCACCACACACACACAGGCCCACACACAAGTCAACATCCCTCGTCACACACACGTGCACATAGACATTTTTACCTACACACTCACACAGACACATTTCACTACTCCTGCAATATTGAAGTTTACATCAATTATTTACTGCACGAGGGTGTGAGATGTGAAACGATAATCCAAAGACAGAGTGAAGACCAGCCAAGTTAAAAGATGTATCATTTGATTAGAACATTTGGTCTCTAAATTTGCTCTGTGACAGGGACAGGATTGTATGTATTTTCCGTACAGGCAGTTGCCAGGCCGACCGAAAAAAGACTGACAAGGGTAAAAGTGAAATGAAAGTGCTCGTGCTGCGCCCGATGCCAACTATAAAATGCTCTCAGACAGAGGACTTTACTGCTGTGGGCCGCCACCCAATGGCTGAGAGAGCGAGAGAGAGAGAGATTTGGATAAGAAAACAGGAAAAGGATTTACAATCGACGACAGTCACCTTTTACCCCCAATATTTGCAAAGAGGAAAACGGATGGCGCAATTGCATTACAGGTCCTCAATCAATAACCACAAATATTAAAACGGGCACCCGGCAACAGCCTCCTTCTCCTGCCCTGTTTGGAGCTCTGCCACTTAGCAGCTAGCGTTAGCCTAGCGTTAGCAGGGATGACAGGAAGGGGTCCTGATGAGATCCAATCAGAGGCTGAGGAGCATTGTGGTCCTACCCTCACAATTGAACCAGAGTACTAAGTCAGTTAACGCATTCCAGGTTGTCTTTTTTTGCAGTCATGCTGCGCATCTCAGAATATCATATTAACGTGGTTCCTAAGATTATGCACACTACTCCAGCCATTGTGAAATCTCATAATCATCCTTAATAACCAGACTGCAAAAAGGATCACCTAGATGGATAGCATCGCTGTGATTGGTGACAGCCACTGTCTCAACTCCCCCCACTTTCACCATCTAACTATCACAGGTGAATAAGTGGGGATAAATCGGCCGTGACCGCATCTGCAAACACCTTGCGGGAATGTCACAATAATGTCATCTCTGTTTGGAGTGGGCTGTATTGGCCATAGGAGAGAAGAAAGCAAGGGACAGACAAAAGGTGGAGAAGGGCTGGGTTACTGATACCTGATAGGAAAGGTGGAGAAGGGCTGGGTTACTGATACCTGATAGGAAAGGTGGAGAAGGGCTGGGTTACTGATACCTGATAGGAAAGGTGGAGAAGGGCTGGGTTACTGATACCTAATAGGAAAGGTGGAGAAGGGCTGGGTTACTGATCCCTGATAGGAAAGGTGGAGAAGGGCTGGGTTACTGATACCTGATAGGAAAAGTAGAGAATTGTAAGTGTTCACATTAATATCCTATAGACCTACAGTACATTCAAATGCTTTCATCATTTTGATCTGTGTAGAACTAGGCTTTGACTCATAAATAATGATTATGGTATTCTCTTTGTCTTTAGGCTACATCAAAGGTCATCAGATTCTTTGACCCTCCTATAAAATCCACAACTTTACCGCCTGCCATAAAACCAATACCCAATCGATTTGTCACCACTCAACATGTGCCGAGCACACACACGGTTCATGTTTCTGTTCTCTGAGCTGTGTCTAATCCATGCTAATGCAACAGTTTGCATCGCTTTTAATTACTTCATAACAACATCCATAGAAATATGGATCCAAATTATTTTTATAAATACTGTAGCTGTGAAATTGTCACATTCCTTTTGCATGTCGTTAGAAGCTCTGATAACCCTGTCTCTTTGTACTGTACGTCCGTCGGTTGGAACAAGGCTCTGCGATTAACATGGTCTGTCTGACACGCACCAGTGACAGCACTGATGTCCCCTTGCGGACGCAAATTCTCTCGGCTTTAATCACCTGAAAACAAAGGCACCCGGTCGAGGAATTCCTACCCATTCAGAAAGCATTGGAGTAACATTAAACTCAGTCAGGGTAAAACAAGCATCACATTTACCCATCCAACAATGGACCGACGCACTGCCGTAAACCATTTCCCGATAATGCGAAACTAGTTAGTGGGCAGACATAATGAGGTTTATCGCATTGTAAATGCACACCATTGCCCCGTTCCATGAATGACGCTAAAGAACACAAGGAACTGAGGTGTAAACTTCTTTATGCCTCTTGGATGTCATGAGGGAAAGTGAGGCTGATAGACTTGAATAAAACAAGATTCAAAACTCTAACACAGTGGATAGAAAAAAAGGTGAAGTCGTCACTTCACTGGTGTGTCCACACACCTCCAATAAAAACTAAAAACTATGTTTTGGTCTGAAGCCAAAAAATAAAGGAAATTCACATGAGCACCATAATGCATACTACACCCATGCTCTACCAAGGTTTTACAGCACACAGCTTTGACCTACTACAGTAGCTATGTTGGTCTATTGTACTTCAAGCAGGTTGCTTAGGATTCAAACCTTATTTGGCTTCAGACCAATGCCTTCTTCTCACTTACAACATATTTTTTGTTTTATATTTTCATGTTTTTTACATTCAATTTTTGTGCGTATGGAACATTTCTGGGATCTTTTATTTTAGCTCATGAAACATGGGACCAAGACTTTACATGTTGCGTTTATATTTTTGTTCAGTGTACATTGTTTTCTTCACTCCATTTATCCTTTATAATCTATTAAATATAAGATTATATTTAGGCGTGCCTATAATTATAACTCAAGATGTCCCTGCTCTAGCATGCCAATCCCCTCTCTCTGCTCCTTGGTTGCATTAGGCAGTAATAGCCATTTTTAATGAAGATTTCCTGCAAAATCCACTGGATCAGAGGGAGAGAGCGTTCCTCTAGATTTCCCCAGGTGAGGGCCTCGGCGCCGACACAAGTGAAGGCAACCTCCCGAGTAGGTCTCCCAGAACACGGCGTGCCAAATGAAGACAACAACTGCGGCGGAACAAGGAGGTAATTGACAACTATCCTACAGAGCTTTTCCACCAACAGGGCTTCATCTGAATACAAGATCCAAATAACACCCGGGACCGAAAAAAGACAAAATAAACAAATAACTAGTACAGCAGCATGAAAACAAGGTTGTGTGAACATTAATGGTGGACTTAACACGATCTCGCGCCATGGAAACATTATCAAAAAGCCTGGGCGCAATTCATTATCAATGGGTGCTTGACCTTCAAGGTGTATCCACTACAGTGTTTGTTGATGAGATCCGGGGACATGTTTGTTCATGTGAGATTAACATTTTTGAGTATTGAATTATTCATCGTAGGTTAATATTGGGTGACATTAGGATGCATGTGGACGGATCTAGAAGAGGATTAGTGGACAGGAGACAGAGAGGACCGAGCCAGGCCATCAGTAGGGAGGAGGAGACAGAGAGGACCGAGCCAGGCCGTCAGTAGGGAGGAGGAGACAGAGAAGACCGAGCTAGGCCGTCAGTAGGGAGGAGGAGACAGAGAGGACCGAGCTAGGCCATCAGTAGGGAGGAGGAGACAGAGAGGACCGAGCCAGGCCGTCAGTAGGGAGGAGGAGACAGAGAGGACCGAGCCAGGCCATCAGTAGGGAGGAGGAGACAGAGAGGACCGAGCCAGGCCGTCAGTAGGGAGGAGGAGACAGAGAGGACCGAGCCAGGACATCAGTAGGGAGGAGGAGACAGAGAAGACCGAGCCAGGCCGTCAGTAGGGAGGAGGAGACAGAGAAGACCGAGCCAGGCCATCAGTAGGGAGGAGGAGACAGAGAGGACCGAGCTAGGCCGTCAGTAGGGAGGAGGAGACAGAGAAGACCGAGCCAGGCCGTCAGTAGGGAGGAGGAGACAGAGAAGACCGAGCCAGGCCATCAGTAGGGAGGAGGAGACAGAGAGGACCGAGCTAGGCCGTCAGTAGGGAGGAGGAGACAGAGAGGACCGAGCCAGGCCATCAGTAGGGAGGAGGAGACAGAGAAGACCGAGCCAGGCCATCAGTAGGGAGGAGGAGACAGAGAGGACCGAGCCAGGCCGTCAGTAAGGAGGAGGAGACAGAGAGGACCGAGCCAGGCCATCAGTAGGGAGGAGGAGACAGAGAGGTCCGAGCTAGGCCGTCAGTAGGGAGGAGGAGACAGAGAGGACCGAGCCAGGACATCAGTAGGGAGGAGGAGACAGAGAGGACCGAGCCAGGACATCAGTAGGGAGGAGGAGACAGAGAGGACCGAGCCAGGCCGTCAGTAGGGAGGAGGAGACAGAGAGGACCGAGCTAGGCCGTCAGTAGGGAGGAGGAGACAGAGAGGACCGAGCCAGGCCGTCAGTAGGGAGGAGGAGACAGAGAGGACCGAGCCGTCAGTAGTGATGAGGAAGCATCTCACTTAGTTTGTCCCCTAACCAGTGTCTCTCTGGTGACTCAACATAGGAAGGAATTTAGTAATGTACTGTACAGGGTCTGGCTGTAGCTGTTGACAGATCTTCTCACACCAACACACACACACAGTAAGGGTTACAGCTTGATATGATAGCAAGTACTGCCGCAACAGCAGTTCACCTAACTACATGTTCTCTTGAACACGCTACGCCACGTGTAGGAGTGTATACGCCACGTGTAGGACTATACGCCACGTGTAGGAGTGTATACGCCACGTGTAGGACTATACGCCACGTGTAGGAGTGTATACGCCACGTGTAGGACTATACGCCACGTGTAGGACTATACGCCACGTGTAGGAGTGTATACGCCACGTGTAGGAGTGTATACGCCACGTGTAGGACTATACGCCACGTGTAGGAGTGTATACGCCACGTGTAGGAGTGTATACGCCACGTGTAGGACTATACGCCACGTGTAGGAGTGTATACGCCACGTGTAGGAGTGTATACGCCACGTGTAGGAGTGTATACGCCACGTGTAGGAGTGTATACGCCACGTGTAGGACTATACGCCACGTGCAGGAGTGTATACGCCACGTGTAGGAGTGTATACGCCACGTGTAGGAGTGTATACGCCACGTGTAGGACTATACGCCACGTGTAGGAGTGTATACGCCACGTGTAGGAGTGTATACGCCACGTGTAGGAGTGTATGAGTATGAGATGATGGGAGGGGAGGGGCTATTTTCACAATCTGTCACTGTGTTCCAGGTTTATGGGCCAATGGCAGGAGACACACGCCCATACACATCAAAGTTTATTACAGTTCATCACCTCCCCACCTGCAGAGTAATGACATTTAGCCAATCCTATAAAAATTCCAAGAAACCTGTGGGTATAAATCAATGGCTTTCCAGCTGCTTTTCACATCCATTATTTAACAAGTACCACTTCCACATCATATTCGATAGGCAGACACACCAAAACCCACATCAGAAGAAACCCCAACATGCTAGATAACTCCCCAAAACCCCTAGCCCCGTGGAAACGAGGATCGGTGTGTGTCTGTGCTGACAAGCCAGTTTACATCAAATCCCATTAGTTTGAATCCAGGCAAACCGTTAAGTGTGTTGGTTCCAACCTGGTGCTCTGTTACTCTCTCCTATCGGACACACCTGTCAGGGACCAGGCTTCCAGCAGCATCACCACAGTCTCTAAGGCTGTCCACATCTGACGCCTGTACCTACCTCCCTATCAGATATACTAGCGCATAGTTTATACAGTGTGTGCGTGTGTGTGTGTGCGTGTGTGTGTGTGTGTGTGTGCGCGTGCGTGTGTAGTCGTAGGGCAACAGGAAGCAATGAGTGGGGCTCTGGTTCCAACAGCAGTCATAGAGTACCCTCTACAGGCAGGTTGGGAGAACTTCAGGACAGGGAAGGAGTAGGGGGTGGATGGTGGAGGAGAGGGTAGAAGCTGGATGACGTCTCTGAGTCTCTGTACTGTATGTATTGGGTGAGCATGGTTCGTAGAAGTGCTATAGTGTTGTATGTCTGTTACCTTCTGGGTTGACCACAATAATTACATACACAGTTTAGCAGATGTTATAGTGGGTACAGCGAAATACTTGGTTTACTAGCCTTCTCAATAATGTAACCCAAGGCTATATATTTAAAACGTATGTCGGTTTTATTTCATTGAATAATGAGCATGTTGTTGGCATAGTTGCGTTCAAGAAAGGACAACAGCTAAACATAATTTTTCTCTCAGCTCACAATGATGGCCTATCTAGATGGTACCGTTATTAAAGGCTTTTCAACCAAGTACCATTCAATATCACAGCATCAACATAACATAAATTGTGCATTTATTTCCATATTGAATATTCAATGCCACGACTAAAGAAACTCATCACGGATATTTCCATGGCTCGTTGTTCAGATGTTAGCCATTTGTCTGAGAAAATGTAAAGTGTTTCTGAAATGACAACACATCTCTCAACTAATGAAGAGAAAATGGTGGCTCTGACCATGTCACAGGCCTAGCGGTGAATATTGAAATAATGAAACGCTCAGGGACACCGTTTCTGAGTAGCGCGACAAATGTATTTTCCCTCCATTGTGTTCCTTGAAACAGGAACAACTTCCTGCCTGATTGCAGCATTCCCCTGGCTACCTATTCAGAAGAAACAACATTGCAGCCCCTTTGCACCCATTTTCAGAACAACACATTCGAGTCATGACAAGCGTCTTGATTATTGACGTAAATAGGTCGCAGCCTATCCATAGTATTGAAAGACATACTCACACACACATTGATGGTATTTCCATCATTATGGAAGATGGGGAGAATCGAGCCCATTACCTACAGGTTAAACAATGAAACCAACTGAAGTGCTTTGGTTATGCGGTTCGAAGATATGAAGCACAATATGAAGTATTTTGGAATGTGATGTTGAAAAGCAACGGTACTGTAGCATTCTTGTCAAGTACAATTTCCTGGAACTATTAGCATTATTTACTGTTGAGGCATATTAAAGAGAAGTCAGCGAGGCAAGGAGGAACACAAAGCCTTTCTCCCGATTGCATTACAGAGACGTGATTGACAGTGTGATATTGCCTGGCGCTGCATGTTGATTTGCTCACAACTCACTACATATTGGGGAAATCATTTTTGGGAGAGAAAAAAATGAGGGGAAGAAACAAAGGCTGAAAAACTCAGTGCTGGCTAAATGTGTTGTTGTATAAATTTCCCTTTAGTGAGACACTCTACTCATTTTATCAAACTACTTTCTGGTCCATTGCACCCACCAACTCTTAAAACAAGTTCAATGTGGAGGTCAAGTTGGTGTCAGAGTCTCGCTGCCCAATTTAACAGCAGACCACTGATGACCACGCTCCAGCAGTCCCATGCCACCACTTCACGAAGCTAATTAGTTACAGTACCTTCAGAAAGTATTCACACCCCTTGACTTTTTCCACATTGTGTTGTGTTACATCCTGAATTTAAACTGGATTCAACTGAGATTGTGTGTCACTGGGCTACTCACAATACCCCATAATGTCAAAGTGGAATTACGTTTTTAGACATTTTTAATTATTAACTAAAAATGAAAAGCTGAAATGTCTCGAGTCAATAAGTATTTAACCCTTTTGTTGTGGCAAGCCTAAATAAGTTCAGGAGTAAAAATGTGCTTAACAAGTCACATAATAAGTTGCATGGACTCACTCTGTGTGCAATAATAGTGTTTAACATGATTTTTGAATGACTACCTCATCTCAGTCGAGCAGTGAATTTCAAGCACAGATTCAACCACAAAGACCAGGAAGGCTTTCCCATGCCTTGCAAAGAAGGGCACCTATTGGTAGCAGACATTGAATGGTGACATTTGAGCTTGGTGAAGTTATTCATTACACTTTGGACGGTGTATCAATACACCCATTCACTAAAAAGATACAGGCGTCCTTCCTAACTCAGTTGCCGGAGAGGAAGAAAACCTCTCAGGGATTTCACCATGAGGCCAATGATGACTTTAAAACAGTGACAGAGTTTAATGGCTGTGATAGGAGAAAACTGAGGAGGGATCAACAACATTGTAGTTACTCCACAATACTAACCTAACTGACAGAGTGAAAAGAAGGAACCCTGTACAGAATAAAAATATTTCAAAACATACATCCTATTTGCAATAAGGCACTAAAGTAAAACTGCAAAAAATGTGGCAAAGAAATTAACTTTATGTCCTGAATACAAAGCGTTATGTTTGGGGCAAATCCAACACAACACATCACTGAGTACCACTCTTTATATTTTCAAGCATGGTGGTGACTTACCCAGAAACATTTACAACTGTAATTGCTGCCAAAGGTGATTCTAACATGTATTTACTCAGGGGTGTGAATACTTATGTAAATGAGATATTTCTGTATTTAATTTTAATTTTATAAACTTTTTCTAAAACCCTGTTATCACTTTGTCATTATGTGGTATAATCCATTTTGAATTCAGGCTGTAACACAACAAAATGTGGAATAAGTCAAGGGGTATGAATACTTTCTAAAGGCGCTGTAGCTACCGGTATGCTAGCTTGCCGGTAGCTAGTGTCTACTAGCTAGCATCTAAAGGCAGTGTTGCGAATTGGGCACAGAGCCATGTTTTTTTTGTCCTACCAGATCCGCCAGAAGTTTTTCACTTTGTCATTATGTGGTACAATTTAGAGGTGGATGTTCCTGCTAATTTGTTAGCATCACCCTTTTCAAGATTAACTTTCAAACTTTGTTTACAAATTATCATCATCTGGTGAGTGGCACTGTTTTTTGTTGCAGCTCGCTTGCTGTTAGCTATCTCTTTGAAAATAATGACTGTGAAACATTGTTGCATTTAAACTTTAGATCACCTGTTAGTGTGATGAACGTGATTAAATATATTTGCAATGGGAAGTAATAGCTGGTTTGTTAATTTAATTTTGGACATGAAATGGTTGTGATTTTGTTTTGGTATGGTTTCATGGGTCCTACTGATGCAGGGTGTGACTGCTGTCGCCTGTCTATCAGCCGTGTCTATGTGTTTGACCAAAACTGGCTCTCCTTCAACGGAGTGCACTGGTATTATGGTTGCTGTCCTTTCAGCACCATGAGCCTGTCACCTTTGTTGAGAGGTGGGTGGGAGAGCCAGAATCAATTAGTCTGCGCTGGGCGCGTTCAGAACATTACTTTTAATCTTCTAATGCATCTGGGGTGGTGAAGGCAGGCCCGGAATACCCCAGCTTCCAAAGAGGGAGGGATCGATCTCTCTCTGAAACATATTACAACGGGGGGCCATCCTGGATGTTTCAACAGCATCCCGACATAAGGAAAGCCACTAAATCATCTTATCCCAGTGGTCCTCTGTATCTCAATTGGTAGAGCATGGTGCTTGTAACGCCAGGGTAGTGGGTTCGATCCCCGGGACCACCCATACGTTAAAAAAAATGTATGCGCACATGACTGTAAGTCGCTTTGGATAAAAGCATCTGCTAAATGGCATATTATAGTCAGTGAAGATAACTCAGGTCTGAAATACTACAGTAATCCTTGGAAATTGTTTCCTAATTCATTTCAATAACTGGTTAATCTCAGAGATGTAATGTACTGTAAGTGGCTTGACTACAGAGTTGGCATCTGATTTCATCATTCTGATACACATAGGAGGACATGGAAGCCATAATTTTCCAGGGGCTGCGAGATCAATGCGTGAGAGTTACATTGTCTGACATGAGCCAAACAGGACAAGCAAAAATGCCTTAAAAACACAACTGGGACTCCAGTTTTATCCGACTCCCTTGCTGCACTCTCAACGTGATAGCCAAATCCAGGAAGTCCTAATGCACTGAAACGCAGTTGCATAGTGGGTAATTATGTTTTTTCCGGTTGTACACGAAACCACCAGCCTCAAATTTAGTTCATACTACTAATAACACTAGTGGGAAAGGCAAGTGAATTGACTGTGTGGTTCTCATGCATTCCGAAGCAGGTGATGCAGTACGTGTGTCTCATTCCATTAGGTAGCCGCTCTGTGACTGGAAAAACGAAGGGAAAAAATCATTGTGGCATTCCTGCTTCCCATTCCCGGCACTAATGCACTGTGGCAACCTTCTAACTATGCAATTCCATCCCCAGAATCCCTGAGGTTTACTGCAGTCCCTCATCTCTTCACCATTCCCCACTGTATCACTCTTTCATTAGACCCCACACCTCCGTCTGAGAGATGGAGGGAGGGAGGGAGAGAGGGAAGCCTCAGAGGGACAATGACAAGGGAGTGCCACAGCACCAGCTCATGTCAAAGCAAGGCCCAGGAGGACAGGAAAAGAGAGAGAGCGAGAGATGAGGGAAAAGGAAGAATCCCATCCTCCCTCCTTCTCCCTGAGCTGTAGCATTTCCATTCTGAGGGTGTTTACCCAGAGCGAAAGACATGGGAATGACAAATCAGGGAGGGAGGGGTCGGTCAGTCAGTGTGTGGTGGAGCATTCCCCGGCACTGACTGATTCTACAGCTAACCTCCATGCTCACCTCACCAGCACCGGA
>NC_140019.1:26351707-26381707 GCF_964263955.1 Coregonus lavaretus
AAATGAATGGGTTGTTCATTCTGACTTTGTCATCTTATCTCAGCCAACTCTAAAGCACTAAGATACTAACAAATACTTATCTCACTGAAAAATGTCTCTGAGTCAGTAAAACAACAGTTTCTTTGGCTACATTCTCAAACGTACGAAATCAAATTAGGGGGGGAAGTAAAACCGACCGGCAACCACTAAGACAAAGATCTGTCAAAACTTTTTTTAGAAGTCTTGTGCGAGAGTTATAAAAATTAAAAACGGCTGATGGCCAGGTTCCCTGCTGTGTTGTGATTCCCTCCCATAGGCTCCTCAGAAAACTCTGAACCTGGACTATTCTGGAAGTGTGGCCCAGTTCGGATCACAATCCTCTCCCGAGAGAGCAGGTGTGGTAAAATTACAAAGGGGCTCCCAATTATGTGTGACAGCTCCCATAATTCCACCACACCGGGAGGTTATTTTGAAGGGGAAAGAAAAGGTGTTGAGGGAGAGACGATATGAGTCAATGCGCTGCTTGAATCACGCTGGGTCTAAAGATAATGGTTTGGCCAGTCTAGCGGTCTTTAACTTGCGGTTGAAGAGTGTTCAGAGCTGTTGGATCCCAGAGATGGGATGGAAATAGGAAAAGTCCCTGTGGGTCCTCAGACACTTCCAATCTCAGTCGTGTTGTCCTAATTAAAAGTGTAACAGAGCCGGAGAAATGCTTCTTCCATCACCATCCACCTTCCACCATGCTGGGATGGAGGCAGAGAGAGTCACAGACCCCCACCAGATAGGAGACACATAGCTCAGAGGTAAATAGACCACTTTTATTTTAGGGGATAACACTAATTAGTTTACAAAAATTATTACATTTAACTATGATTAATACAAAACTATGTTTAAAGTTTAGACAAACCTAGACAAACCTTGATTTAACCCAGTTTAAAAGTTCATCCATGTTGGTGTAACACACCTTTAGAATTGTTTCTATAATTTACAGAGTGAGTAAGTCCTAGTGTTTGTGTTGAGTTTAACAATCATTTAGATCTCTATCTATATATCAGAATAACATCCATTAAGAAGTGTTCTTTATATTGTTAGTGCTTGACAACATGAACAGCATAACCATTGTATGATATCCTCTGGCCTTGTCCTTGTTTTGCTTGACAAGAGATACATTGAATATGCACATGTATCCTGTACCCGACTAAGTCATTAATTATCTATTAGAATATTTAGAATATTTAGAATATAGGGTGTTCACCCATACAAATATGTCCATTCAATAGAGCATTGAGTCTGAAATATAATCGTCCAAACCCCATGTCTCTACCATATATGGTTCAAAAGTTACAGATGATTTACTGTGAGAATGAAGCATGTTTAGAGTGAAAGGAATGTCATCACATGCATGATCAAAAAGTGCTCACTGCTCAATAGAACTCTGTGGCGCGGCTCTGCGGCAGAACTGCGGCAACTTCAAAACGTCAACTGACAAGCTAACTAACTAGCGGCTGCAGCATCATGAGTGAAAACATCGGCTTTTTCTCAATTAAATCCGCTGAAATCAAAACAAAATAATGATGAAATATATATTTATTTACAAAGCTAACAGACTGAATTTCAATATCCACCGTCTGCGAAGACAACCTGTTCCTGTTTTCATTATGTATTTCCCTTTAAATCGCCATAGAAACGGCCCCTCTAGATTGATCACCAATATAGCCAATGAAAGCCGAGGATCTGGATATGAAAATGACGAGGGTATCAAGTTGATTGGTCCAACCCAGTGACAACGCCTCTAATGGAACACCAAATATGGAAGAGATACAACCAAGAGCAGTGCAGTCTAAACAAGCAACGGTCACAGCAAATGAATGTTCTTATTTAATCAACACTGTCAAGTACAAGTATATTAAGGTTATAATATTGTAGAGAACAATCTAATGATTAATCCTATGTGATTTATAATGACATAGGGCAAAGAAAACTACGTTTTGACATTAATTTCATAGCACCCTCTTGAATTGCCCCATTTTCTACATTTTAGAGCAGTGAGTGAACGTCCTATAGAATAGAATAACCTTCATTTGAACTTTCTTTGTACTATTGTAGATATGTACTTGGCTACTGTTCCTGTCTCACTTTATATATGTAATAAAGAGCTACTACTGGTGTCCACGGATGTCATTAGCTCAAGGAACAGATTCATTAGCTATTATTCCATTAAAGGTCATTAACACATTATGTGCTCCAATTAAACAAAAGGCTGTAGACCTGAAGTGCAAACTCATCTCTGAGTGTTTTTGAGTCTGTGACCTCTGGTTCATTAATGAGGACACAATTTTCCACAACTAAGTTGATTGTTTTTACAGGTTGCAACCTCATGAAATGTATTTTTTGTTGTTGTTGCTTTTGTCTATGCGTTGCGAGGGATATCTATTAGGGAGTGTTGTTTTTGTCTGTGATATGTTAGTGAATAGATAGAATAGTGTTTGGAAACTAAACAGTGCGTGTCTTTAGTTTTGCATGAACTATTATCCATTAGTTCATTTAAACCTGACTGGCAGACTCTGGCTTTCTTCAGGAGCAATAACATTGTGTGTGTGTGTGTGTGTGTGTGTGTGTGTGTGTGTGTGTGTGTGTGTGTGTGCGCGTGTTTCTAATCATCTGCGAAGCTCATCCTCATTATTTAGTTTTCGTCCTTGTCCTTAGAAATTAATGAAACAGGCAGACACAAATATGCCCTGTAGCCACTGGGCCTTACAGAGAGTAACAGCTTTGTTGAAGCCAAATATGCCCTGTAGCCACTGGGCCTTACAGAGAGTAACAGCTTTGTTGAAGCCAAATATGCCCTGTAGCCACTGGGCCTTACAGAGAGTAACAGCTTTGTTGAAGCCAAATATGCCCTGTAGCCACTGGGCCTTACAGAGAGTAGCAGCTTTGTTGAAGCCAAATATGCCCTGTAGCCACTGGGCCTTACAGAGAGTAACAGCTTTGTTGAAGCCAAATATGCCCTGTAGCCACTGGGCCTTACAGAGAGTAACAGCTTTGTTGAAGCCAAATATGCCCTGTAGCCACTGGGCCTTACAGAGAGTAGCAGCTTTGTTGAAGCCAAATATGCCCTGTAGCCACTGGGCCTTACAGAGAGTAACAGCTTTGTTGAAGCCAAATATGCCCTGCAGCCACTGGGCCTTACAGAGAGTAACAGCTTTGTTGAAGCCAAATATGCCCTGTAGCCACTGGGCCTTACAGAGAGTAACAGCTTTGTTGAAGCCAATTGTTTTTTAAGTTGTTTGCACAGATCACGATAAACAGAGGGCAGTGAAAGATGAAGCCTGAAGTAGAGTGGCTTTTTCTTGGCTCTTCGCTGCCAGGGTTTAGAGTGTGTATGGTAGAAACAAGATGTTACACACCTTTAATGCATAACGCTGTATTAGAGAACTGCATGAAAAAAAATTAAAGTCCAACTCATTAGAATCGCAAATTACTTGATTAAACAATGGGAAAAGCTGTCTCAGAAAATATGTAATCGCTCTCTCTCCAGATTAGCCAGGGCCTGGACAATGGTTTTAACATGTAAATGTGTGACCCACAGAGGTCATTTATTTAGCTTTTAAATGGGTTGTAGTCGAGATACACTGGTTGCCATTATGCTAATCATAAGCATCAAACATTTTACATGAAGCCCACACCTTCAAAACCTAAAAGATGCAGCGCTCCTAGTAGCAGGGGACTTTAATGCAGGGAAACTTAAATCCGTTCTACCTAATTTCTACCAGCATGTTAAATGTGCAACCAGAGGGGAAAAAACTCTAGACCACCTTTACTCCACACACAGAGACGCATACAAAGCTCTCCCTCGCCCTCCATTTGGCAAATCTGACCATAACTCTATCCTCCTGATTCCTGCTTATAAGCAAAAACTGAAGCAGGAAGCACCAGTGATTCGGCTAATAAAAAAGTGGTCAGATGACGCAGATGCTAAGCTACAGGACTGTTTTGCTAGCACAGACTGGAACATGTTCCGGGATTCTTCAGACAGCATTGAGGAGTACACCACATCAGTCACTGGCTTCATCAATAAGTGCATCGATGATGTCGTCCCCACAGTGACCGTACGTACATACCCCAACCAGAAGCCATGGATTACAGGAAACATCCGCACTGAGCTAAAGGGTAGAGCTGCCGCTTTCAAGGAACGGGACTCTAACCCGGACGCTTATAAGAAATCCCGCTATGACCTCCGACGAACCATCAAACAGGCAAAGAGTCAATACAGGTCTAAGATTGAATCATACTACACTGGCTCTGACGCTCGTCGGATGTGGCAGGGCTTGAAAACTATTACAGACTACAAAGGGAAGCACAGCCGCGAGCTGCCCAGTGACACAAGCCTACCAGACGAGCTAAACCACTTCTATGCTCGCTTCGAGGCAAGCAACACTGAAGCATGCATGAGAGCACCAGCTGTTCCGGACGACTATGTGATCACGCTCTCCGTAGCCGATGTGAGTAAGACTTTTAAGCAGGTCAACATTCACAAGGCCGCAGGGCCAGACGGATTACCAGGACGTGTACTCCGAGCATGTGCTGACCAACTGGCAAGTGTCTTCACTGACATTTTCAACATGTCCCTGACTGAGTCTGTAATACCAACATGTTTCAAGCAGACCACCATAGTCCCCGTGCCCAAGAACTCTAAGATAACCTGCCTAAATGACTACCGACCCGTGGCACTGACGTCTGTAGCCATGAAGTGCTTTGAAAGACTGGTCATGGCTCACATCAACAGCATAATCCCAGAAACCCTAGACCCACTCCAATTTGCATACCGCCCCAACAGATCCACAGATGATGCAATCTCTATCGCACTCCACACTGCCCTTTCCCACCTGGACAAGAGGAACACCAACGTGAGAATGCTATTCATTGACTACAGCTCAGCATTCAACACCATAGTGCCCTCAAAGCTCATCACTAAGCTAAGGATCCTGGGACTAAACACCTCCCTCTGCAACTGGATCCTGGACTTCCTGACGGGCCGCCCCCAGGTGGTAAGGGTAGGTAACAACGCATCTGCCACACTGATCCTCAACACGGGGGCCCCTCAGGGGTGCGTGCTCAGTCCCCTCCTGTACTCTCTGTTCACCCATGACTGCATGGCCAGGCACGACTCCAACACCATCATTAAGTTTGCCGACGACACAACAGTGGTAGGCCTGATCACCGACAACGATGAGACAGCCTATAGGGAGGAGGTCAGAGATCTGGCCGTGTGGTGCCAGGACAACAACCTCTCCCTCAACGTGACCAAGACAAAGGAGATGATTGTGGACTACAGGAAAAAAAAGAGGACTGAGCACGCCCCCATTCTCATCGACGGGGCTGTAGTGGAACAGGTTGAGAGCTTCAAGTTCCTTGGTGTCCACATCACCAACGAACTATCATGGTCCAAACACACCAAGACAGTCGTGAAGAGGGCACGACAAAGCCTATTCCCCCTCAGGAGACTAAAAAGATTTGGCATGGGTCCTCAGATCCTCAAAAAATTCTACAGCTGCACCATCGAGAGCATCCTGACTGGTTGCATCACCGCCTGGTATGGCAACTGCTTGGCCTCTGACCGCAAGGCACTACAGAGGGTAGTGCGTACGGCCCAGTACATCACAGGGGCAAAGCTCCCTGCCATCCAGGACCTCTATACCAGGCGGTGTCAGAGGAAGGCCCTCAAAATTGTCAAAGACTCCAGTCACCCTAGTCATAGACTGTTCTCTCTGCTACCGCACGGCAAGCGGTACCGGAGTGCCAAGTCTAGGTCCAAAAGACTTCTCAACAGCTTCTACCCCCAAGCCATAAGACTCCTGAACAGCTAATCATGGCTACCCGGACTATTTGCACTGCCCCCCCACCCCATACTTTTTACGCTGCTGCTACTCTGTTAAGTATTTATGCATAGTCACTTTAACTCTACCCACATGTACATATTACCTCAACTACCTCAACTAGCCGGTGCCCCCGCACATTGACTCTGCACCGGTACCCCCCTGTATATATAGCCTCCCTACTGTCACTTTATTTTTACTTCTGCTCTTTTTTTCTCAACACTTTTTTGTTGTTGTTTTATTCTTACTTTTTTGTTTAAAATAAATGCACTGTTGGTTAAGGGCTGTAAGTAAGCATTTCACTGTAATGTCTGCACCTGTTGTATTCGGCGCATGTGACCAATAAAATTTGATTTGATTTGAATATATAATCTAATCAGCCTTTATTTGCTAATTATATGAAGTTGTGTCTATTTGGACTAAATGCTATAAACATATGATGTAGAGGTGACATGTTCATCAATGTTCTGGATTCAAACTGATGCAACATGGAATATATCAACCTCCTACTACAGCCGCTGAGTACCAACCCCCCCCCCCCCCCCCCCCTATCCCCCTCCACCCTCCCCCTCTCTCCCCATCCACAAGACAACAGCCCAACCGGCACACACTTCTTTCTCACATACACACACACACCTGTGCAGTGTGGATACTTAACTGTGTGTCAGCACGCATTAGGGCCGGAGAAAAAGCACAACGTCTGGAGAGAGAAGTGGTGAGCAACAGGCTGCCTGACTATATTCTTCCAACCAGGGGGTTGTGGGGGCGGTATCTTTTCATGTGGTTGTTCTATTGTTCTATCAGCCCCCCTTCCAACAAACATCCCCTCCCTCACCCTCCCTCCTTATCCCGGTCCTGTACACTACTACGCCAATGAACTCAGTCCAGCAGTGTCGCAGGGAAAATTGTGTAGAGCAGTGTCGCACCAACACATCAACACCAGACGACAAGGATAAAGGGAAAACAGACCAAATATTTTACCGGCAGAGAGGGGGTCCAGAAGGGTCCAAGTAGGAACCCTTCCCCTTCTCTCACCTGCCGGCTACTTCAAAGCTTCTCCTATCAGCATCAAAGGCGGCAGGTTTTAACCAAATGGCACTCAGACTTGTGCCAGAGACAGAGACTCAGCTGGGTCTCAATGAAGACTGAGGATGACTATGGCTCAGTCAAGGAGCTTCTATATTGGAAAGCAATGAACTACACACAAAGTGCCTCAAAAACTTGTATTTCCTCAAGGAAATAATGTAAACAGACTTAAAACGACATAGTTAAAAGTGTTGAGATGTGTGTATAATAAAACCTCGTATTTAGGATGTGGATTATATATTTCCAGGACTATAAACTGAACGTGTGAACACCACTCCTTGTGTTCGGACGGCGACCAGCCATATGGTTGCTGTCAATTTATGAACTACAAACCAATTCAAGGCCACCTCGCAAGGGGGCCTTGCAAGAATTCTACTGGGACTACTGAAATCCTTTGTTTTAGACTCTACACCATGGACAGTTCCCTGAAGACAGTTGGTTCCAGACAGGATATAAGTAAGAGTATCCAGCTTATCTCACCTATCTTTTCCCTGGTTTGAATGTATGTAACCTGTATCTGTTACTTTATTATTACTATCTATAACTCTCCTATAATCCATGCCTTGTTTCGTTCTGAAATATCAAGAATAACTGTTTGTTTGATCTTAGGCCCTCTACTCCCCATTCCCTGTTTGTGACTCTGATTCTGTAGCATTAGTACATTATTCTGCCAAAATCTTCATTAATCATTCATCCTGCAAACTCATTGCTTTACCCTGGTTATTTCAAAATAAATATGATTTGCTTAACAAAATATATAAGGTCTACAAGAATGCATTGCCTTCTCATTTTAAGAACTGAATTGCCTTCAGAATTACAAGTTAACCGTAATTATAATTGTAACTATTTTATAGTTTCATGCTGACTTAGAGCAAGTGGTTACCCATTAATAATTTCAACAATAGTGTGTCCCCCTTATCTGACTGACTGGGAACTGAGGGAGTGTAATCTGGGTCTTAGACAAAGATGGGCTGTGTGAGGCACATCAGAGGTGAGCTGAGGGGACAGGACACATACGTGGGTGGGGTGTGTCCACTCCATTCTGGCTCAAGCTGGGGCAGGCAGTGGGGCCCTGACTTAACAGGTAAGGCAGTGTGTTGGAGCCCTGACTTAACAGGTAAGGCAGTGTGTTGGAGCCCTGACTTAACAGGTAAGGCAGTGTGTTGGAGCCCTGACTTAACAGGTAAGGCAGTGTGTTGGAGCCCTGACTTAACAGGTAAGGCAGTGTGTTGGAGCCCTGACTTAACAGGTAAGGCAGTGTGTTGGAGCCCTGACTTAACAGGTAAGGCAGTGTGTTGGAGCGCTAGCGGATTCAGGCCCTGTTTGTGTGTGTGTTTACTTCCTGTCTGTCTGACTCAAACCATGTGTGTTCAGTCAGTACGTGCGTGTGTGTGTGTGTGTGTGTGTGTGTGTGTGTGTGTAGTGAAGTGGGTTGAATCCGAGGGCCCTACACTGAGGTGACACATGAAGATCTAAAGGCCTAAATGAGGACAGTAGGACAGAGGTGGGGGGACTCAGTATTGTAGGCTGGGCATGAGCCATATGCTATGAGGACACTTTGTGTCACAAGACTGACTGAGGCTTAGAAAAATAGGACTGAAGAAATCCCTTGAAAGGTGTAGCTTGAGAACTACCATATATGGAAATATGCCATGTTAGCTGCTTCAGTCTTCAAATCCAACCAGATCAGTCCATCAGTATTGAATGAGCAGCAGACAAACAGTTTTTTTTTCTAATCAACATCATACTCAGGAAAACATTGAAAAACATTCAAACCTTCTCTGCCTCACACCTCCCCGCATGACATCGCTCTATTCATCCTGACCAGCAGGAAAGGAAATATACACCTTACCCTGCACACGCAATTATAACCATAGTAATACAATCAGTAAATTATTACGTTGGGAGTTTCAATGGCCTAACCTCATCCAATCGTACTAGTGTGATGTATATAATTCAACAAGGGCTGTCTGGTCCCCTTATTATTACTGACAGACTGGAATCTCTCTCTCTCTCTCAATTCAATTTCAATTGAAGGGCTTTATTGGCATGGGAAACGTATGTTAACATTGCCAAAGCAAGTGAAGTAGATAGTAAACAAAAGTGAAATAAACAATAAATATTAACAGTAAACATTACACTCAGAAGTTCCAAAATAATAAAGACATTTCAAATGTCATATTATGTCTATATACAGTGTTGTAAGAATGTGCAAATAGTACAAATGGGAAAATAAAAAAACAGAAATATGGGTTGTATTTACAATGTTCTTCACTGGTTGCCCTTTTCTTGTGGCAACAGGTCACAAATCTTGCAGCTGTGATGGCACACTGTGGTATTTCACCCAGTAGATAAGGGAGTTTAACCCAATTGGGTTTGTTTTGGAATTCTTTGTGGATCTCTGTAATCTGAAGGAAATATGTGTCTCTAATATGGTCATACATTTGGCAGGAGGTTAGGAAGTGCAGCTCAGTTCCCACCTCATTTTGTGGGCAGTGTGCACATAGCCTGTCTTCTCTTGAGAGCCAGGTCTGCCTATGGCGGCCTTTCTCAATAGCAAGGCTATGCTCACTGAGTCTGTACATAGTCAAAGCTTTCATTAAATTTGGGTCAGTCACAGTGGTCAGGTATTCTGCGACTGTGTACTCTCTGTTTAGGGCCAAATAGCATTCTAGTTTGCTCCAATGTGTCAAGTAATTCTCTTTTTGTTTTCTCATGATTTGGTTGGGTCTAATTGTGTTGTTGTTGTTGTCCTGGGGATCTGTGGGGTCTGTTTGTGTTTGTGAACAGAGCCCCAGGACCATCTTACTTAGGGGACTCTTCTCCAAGTTCATCTCTCTGTAGGTGATGGCTTTGTTATGGAAGGATTGGGAATCGCTTCCTTTTAAGTGGTTATATAATTTAACGGCTCTTTTCTAGATTTTGATAATTAGCGGGTATCGGCCTAATTCTGCTCTGCATGCATTATTTCTCTCTCATACAATTTTTCTCTACGTGCAGTTTGAAGGAAGTTGCAAAATAGCTCTAAAACAATTGCTAACTAAAGTTAGCAAAATGACTGGAAGTCTATGGTATCTGCTAGCATTCGGCATTTTTGAATTCTTAACCTTTTATTCCAATGATATCTGTTCTAATAAGGGTTAGAACCCACCTCAGTGCAAACTTTAAGGGATACTTCAGGATATTGGCAATGAGGCCCTTTATCTACTTCCCCAGAGTCAGATGAACTCGTGGATACCATTTGTATGTCTCTGCGTGCAGTTTGAAGGAAGTTAGAGGTAGTTTCACAAGCCAAAAAACACAAAAAGGCACAAAATTATAGTCGTTATGCGACTGTGTGGAAGAGAAAGAAGAACATAAAGAAAACAACAAGATCTTGTTTGATCCTCTTTCCCTAATTACCATGGTAACAACACCCAAGTTGTTTTGCACACAATCATCTATATGATATGCAAATAGACGTTACCAGAAGTATGCTGAGGAAAAGTACATTGTGGCTACGTCGTCTTATTTGGATAAATTGATCATGACCACGGTTCTACTCTCCTACTCTCCGAGGTGGAATGATCATGGCCATCTGTCTTACTGACATCATGAATGCCCTGGGACTGCTCTGTATGTGTGTGTGTGTGTGTGTGTGTGTGTGTGCGTGCGTGCGCGTGCGTCTGTGTGTGCTCCTGTGTGCCAACCCTCTGGTTAGTGATGTCTCCTTTACGCTCCAGTGTTCAATAATGAAAGCCACATGGCCGGGAGGTGACCAGCATTGGGCCTTGTCCCTGTCCCCGTCTGTCTCTGTCTGGGTCCTCTGGGAGAACAGTGCATTAAGGAAAGCTTTTTACAGGTCTCGGCCATGTGAGAACCAGGCCTTTCACCAGTCCTTCCTCCCAAATGGAACAGGGAGACCCGGGTGTATTCATAAGGTATCAAATGGAAAAAAACGGACTCATACAGGAAGGGACTACATGGACTTTTCCAATAAGAAAGGCTCATTTTCATTTTCTGTTGCAAAACGCTTTTGGAACAGTTTGTCCTAATGAACACAACCCTGGACAGCACCAACTATCTATTCATCCATCATTCTAACTCCACTCATCTGGAGCAGGGCTTCTAACAATGCCCAGGAAAGTGGCTTTTTTCCCCTCACACGTTGGCTCTCTAGGGGGGTCGGGCTGGAGGAACTTTAAGTCTGGTCAGATGTGATGGAGTACTTGGGAAAAACAGGAACACAGGGGAAGAGATGAGAGGAAGGTCTCCATACATGGTGACTCACATACTGTAAGGACACAGGGATATGAACACACACAGCCATGCAAAACACACATAGAGGCATATCCACACACACCCACCCACCCACAAACACACACTCCCTCCCCATCCCTCTGTGGACAGGAGAAACACTACCGCCACATCCTCTCAGAGTGCTTTTCATCATAGTGTGACAGTTTGTCAGCACCAGTCCCCATCACTACAGCACGCCACATTGATATTCAATACCCTGAGCTCTGGACTGGGAGAGATGCTACCATGCCAAAAAAATGACATTGGAATAACTTTCTCCTGCATTTCATGTCTGTCCACGCACACACAAGTATGGTTATACAAATCCTGTATACTCAGACAGAAACACAATCACTGGAAGAATAAATGCAGTATTTCATTCCACCCGGTCTCAACACACATGCACACACACACAAACACAGTATATTATTTTTGATAATGAGCAGATTTAATGAGTTTTGCGTGATGAAGCTGTGAAGGTCTCTGTACCTCCAGAGACCATTCAATCCTCCCTATAGGCCACCTGTCAACAGCACAAATTCAGACTGAGTGATTGACAGTTCTACATACACCAGTCTAAATGCCTGCTACAGTTGAAAATTACTTTTCCGCATTATACAGCATCCACTCACATTGACGCCCCCGAGCCAAGTACGAGGAAGGGAGGGCGACGACAAAGACTTGGTTTATGTGTTGGAATGCCATGTTGTGACTTAACTACGGTAATTTGTATCTGTCATAAAACAATCATTTGAGGGCCAAAGCAAGATATAATGTCTGGTAAACAGTTTTATTACTTTGCCCATAAAGTGTAGATATTAAAGATCTTTATGAAAAGATTTACACTGATATAAAACGTGAATAATTTACATAGACATGGTGGCAAATCAAAGTGTCAGTGATAGCGAATCAATCAAACTCTCTGTCAAGTATAGCTCCTGAACAAATATAGCCTCTTTGACACACCAGGTGAGCATGTAATTACATGTTCCAGTGTCGTCTAAAATTGAATAAACCTCTTAATTATGCATCATCGTTCTCACAGCAACCTCTTTCTGACTTGAGTCTAGTCTACTGTGACTTTGGAGGAACGTGTGTGTGTGTGTGTGTGTGTGTGTGTGTGTGTGTGTGTGTGTAACTGCGCGTATGCGCCTGTGAGTCCACACGTGTCAGCAACTCAGCCTCTACACACATCTACGCAATTAAACGTTCTCTGGGATCTATTTGGGAACACAATCAGGCAATTGGATCCATGCATGGCTAGCTCCCCTACTCCAGCCCTAACCCTGCATGGCAAGCTCCACACCAACCACTGTGACTAACCCTGCATGGCAAGCTCCACACCAACCACTGTGACTAGCCCTAACCCTGCATGGCAAGCTCCACACCAACCACTGTGACTAGCCCTAACCCTGCATGGCAAGCTCCACACCAACCACTGTGACTAGCCCTAACCCTGCATGGCAAGCTCCACACCAACCACTGTGACTAGCCCTAACCCTGCATGGCAAGCTCCACACCAACCACTGTGACTAGCCCTAACCCTGCATGGCAAGCTCCACACCAACCACTGTGACTAGCCCTAACCCTGCATGGCAAGCTCCACACCAACCACTGTGACTAGCCCTAACCCTGCATGGCAAGCTCCACACCAACCACTGTGACTAGCCCTAACCCTGCATGGCAAGCTCCACACCAACCACTGTGACTAGCCCTAACCCTGCATAGCTAGCTCCACACCAACCACTGTGACTAACCCTAACCCTGCATAGCTAGCTCCATACCAACCACTGTGACTAGCCCTAACCCTGCATAGCTAGCTCCACACCAACCACTGTGACTAGCCCTAACCCTGCATAGCTAGCTCCACACCAACCACTGTGACTAGCCCTAACCCTGCATAGCTAGCTCCACACCAACCACTGTGACTAGCCCTAACCCTGCATAGCTAGCTCCACACCAACCACTGTGACTAGCCCTAACCCTGCATGGCAAGCTCCACACCAACCACTGTGACTAGCCCTAACCCTGCATAGCTAGCTTCACTGCTCCACAGGCCAGGTAGTAGTAGGGGCTGGTTAAACTTCCGTATACTCTGGCTTACCAGGCAATGCAAGGTCAACAGTAATGGAATGTGAAAATTCTCCACCTCGCCCCCTCCTTCCCCCCTAAACTCTGTTACCCAGGATTCCCCAGTAACCCTGCCTCATCTGGGATCACTCCTAAATCAGATGTGTGGATTGAGAGGGAGGAGGAGAGATGGATGCCGTTTTACGGGCTCCTAACCAATTGTGCTATTGTGTGTGTTTTTTCGCAACTTATTTTGTACATAATGTTTTTGCCACTGTCTCTTATTACCGAAAATACATTCTGGATATCAGGACAGCGATTACTCACCTCGTACTGGATGAAGATTTTTTTATTTAACGAGCCGGACGCAAAGGATTTACTTCAGACACCCGACAAGGCCCAAATCCCCGTCATTCGCATGAAGAAGAGAAGGAGATATCGGGGACGTTGGTCGGGGTGCCTTGTAAGCATCCGACGGCGACTGGGTAATCTGCCTCTACCATCAGTCCTATTAGCCAACGTAGAATCATTGGATAATAAAATGGATGAGCTCCGATCAAGAATATCCTACCAACGGGACATTAAAAACTGTAATATCTTATGTTTCACCGAGTCGTGGCTGAACGACGACATGTATAACATACAGCTGGCGGGGTTTTCTGAGCATCAGCAAGATAGAACAGCTGTCTCCGGTAAGACAAGGGGTGGCGGTCTGGGTATATTTGTAAATAACAGCTGGTGCACGAAATCTAATATTAAGGAAGTCTCTAGGTTTTGCTAACCTGAGGTAGAGTATCTCATGATAAGCTGTAGACCACACCATTTACCAAGAGAGTTTTCATCTATATTTTTCGTAGCTGTCTATTTACCACCACAAACCGATGCTGGCACTAAGAAAGCACTCAACGAGCCATAAGCAAACAAGAAAATGCTCATCCAGAGGCAGTGCTCGTAGTGGCCGGGAACTTAAATACATTTTACCTCATCTCTACCAGCATGTTAAATGTGCAACCAGAAGAAAAAAAACTCTAGACCACCTTTACTCAACACACAGAGACGCGTACAAAGCTCTCCCTCGTCCTCCATTTGGCAAATCTGACCATCATTCTATTCTCCTGATTACAGCTTACAAGCAAAAACTAAAGCAGGAAGTACCAATGACTCGCTCAATACAGAAGTGGTGGTCAGATGACGCAGATGCTAAGCTACAGGACTGTTTTGCTAGCACAGACTGGAATATGTTCCGGGATTCTTCCGATGGCATTGAGGAGTACACCACATCAGTCACTGGCTTCATCAATAAGTGCATCGATGACGTCGGCCCCACAGTGACCGTACGTAATCCAACCAGAAGCCATGGATTACAGGCAACATCCGCACTGAGCTAAAGGGTAGAGCTGCCGCATTCAAGGAGCGGGACTCTAACCAGGACGCTTATAAGAAATCCCACTATGCCCTCTGACGAACGATCAAACGTTTGAATCGTACTACACCGGCTCCGACGCTCGTCGGATGTGGCAGGGCTTGCAAACAATTATGGAGTAGAAAGGGAAGCACAGCTGCGAGCTGCCCAGTGACACAAGCCTACCAGACGAGCTCACATACTTCTATGCTCGCTTCGAGGCAAGCAACACTGAAGCATGCATGAGAGCATCAGCAGTTCTGGACAACTGTGTGATCACGCTCTCTGTAGCCGATGTGAGCAAGACCTTTAAACAGGTCAACATTCACAAGACTGCAGGGCCAGACGGATTACCTGGACGTGTACTCCGAGCATGCGCTGACCAACTGGCAAAAGTCCCTGACTGAGTCTGTAATACCAACATGTTTCATGCAGACCACCATAGTCCCTGTGCCCAAGAACACTAAGGTAACCTGCCTAAATGACTATCGACCCGTAGCACTCACGTCTGTAGCCATGAAGTACTTTGAAAGGCTGGTCATGGCTCACATCAACACCATTACCCCAGAAACCCTAGACCCACTCTAATTTGCATACCGCCCCCATCAGATCCACAGATGATGCAATCTCTAATGCACTCCACACTGCCCTTTCCCACCTGGACAAAAGGAACATCTACAGTCGTGGTCAAAAGTTTTGAGAATGACACAAATACTAATTTTCACAAAGTCTGCTGCCTCAGTTTTGATGATGGCAATTTGCATATACTCCAGAAAGTCATGAAGAGTGATCAGATGAATTGCAATTAATTGCAAAAGGTACAGGGATTGGACTGCTGAGGACTGGGGTAAAGTCATTTTCTCTGATGAATCCCCTTTCCGATTGTTTGGGGCATCCGGAAAACACCTTGTCTGGAGAAGACAAGGTGAGCGCTACCATCAGTCCAGTGTCATGCCAACAGTAAAGCATCCTGAGACCATTCATGTGTGGGGTTCCTTCTCAGCCAAGGGAGCCGGCTCACTCACAATTTTGCCTAAGAACACAGCCATGAATAAAGAATGGTACCAACACATCCTCCGAGAGCAACTTCTCCCAACCATCCAAGAACAGTTTGGTGACGACCAATGTCTTTTCCAGCATGATGGAGCACCTTGCCATAAGGCAAAAGTGATAACTAAGTGGCTCAGGGAACAAAACATCGACATTTTGGGTCCATGGCCAGGAAACTCCCCAGACCTTAATCCCATTGAGAACTTGTGGTCGATCCTCAAGAGGCGGTGGACAAACAAAAACCCACAAATTCTGACAAACTCCAAGCATTAATTATGCAAGAATGGGCTGCCATCAGTCAGGATGTGGCCCAGAAGTTAATTGACAGCATGCCAGGGCGGATTGCAGAGGTCTTGAAAAAGAAGGGTCAACACTGCAAATATTGACTCTTTGCATAGACTTAATGTAATTGTCAATAAAAGCCTTTGACACTTATGGAATGCTTGTAATTATACTTCAGTATACCATAGTAACATCTGACAAAAATATCTCATAACACTGAAGCAGCGAACTTTGTGAAGACCAATACTTGTGTCATTCTCAAAACCTACAAATTGTCAAAGACTCCAGCCACCCTAGTCATAGACTGTTCTCTATGCCACCGCACGGCAAGCGGTCCCAGAGGCTTCTTAACAGTTTCTACCCCCAAGCCATAAGACTCCTGAACAGCTAATGAAATGGCTCCCCGGACTATTTGCATTGTCCCCCCCCCACCCCCTCTTTTTACGCTGCTGCTACTCTCTGTTTATTATCTATGCATAGTCACTTTACCTCTACCTACATGTACATATTACCTCAATTACATCGACTAACCTGTGCCCCCGCACATTGACTCTGTACCGGTACCCCCTGTATATAGCCTCGCTACTGTTATTTTACTGCTGCTCTTTAATTATTTGTTATTTTTCTTCTTATCTATTTTTTACTTAACACTTATTTTTCTTAAAACTGCATTGTTGGGTAAGGGCTTGTAAGTAAGCATGTCACTGTAAGTTGTATTCGGCGCATGCGATAAATACAATTTTATTTGATTTTATTTGAATGTGTGGATTGAATGTGTGTGTGTTGTTTTTTATCACACTCCCCCCACTACTCAACAACGATGAGAGTCGGCTACCTCTTCCCCCGAGCAGGAAATCATGCAGTCCTTTGCAGGTGGTGTTGGGGAGGACACAGACACACTCTCTTTCTCTCAGGCAGACAGCGTGAGGGGTGTGTGTGGGAGTGAACCGCGGTTAAGACAGTTAAGCTCTATCGCTTTACCTCTCACCGAGCCATGAGGAGATAGAGGAAGAGGCAGAGACACAAGACTGTAACATGGCTCCTCCAGATGGAACCTGACAGACAGATAAAGACTAACATGGATCCTCCAGATGGATCCAGACAGACAGATAAAGACTAACATGGATCCTCCAGATGGATCCAGACAGACAGATAAAGACTAACATGGATCCTCCAGATGGATCCAGACAGACAGATAAAGACTGTGACATGGCTCCTCCATATTGAGCCTGACAGACAGAAAAATAATGTCACATGGCCCAGTCTGCTGATCAAAGAACAATCCCTCGACGGAGACATCATTTATGTGAGAAAAACACTTACCCAACACCCTTGTAAAGTGGTGAAGTACCTCCCAAAGATTTGCTTCTATCCCCAAAACACACACACACACACACACACACACACACACATACACACTATCAAAACTCTGTGCATAGATAGCATATGCAACCAACCTGTGCGAGGCTTGTGGGACAAATTTTTTTTAGGGGGAAAGAGGGAGAAACAATTACCTTATTTTGGCTGCTATTTGTATATTTTGTTCCAATTCCAATCAGGGCTGCCTGTGTGGTGGGTTAAACATAAAATAGGCGTAACTGACTGAAGCTGGAGATCACAGGGAAGGTAATGCTGGAAAATGGATCCCACTCCCATCTCTTTCCCTTCTCCAGAATCCCCTATTCCCCTCGCAATCTGCTTTGCAAACCAAACACCCCGCTGATGGGGAGCTCTGCATAACGGCACCAAAAAAACGTTTTGCCCGGTAACCACTCAAGCTTTGATCAACAAACGCTTTGTTTGACATGTTTCACCATCCATCGCCTCATGCCGTCTCAGCGGAGATGGAGTTAGCGAACAGAAGATGAGGGCTGTCCGCTTCCGGACTATTTGGCTGAGGGAGGGATAGCAAGCGAGTGGACGTGCTATTTTGAGGCCTTTCAACCATCCAAAAGCATGGATCTTATGGAAAGAGATGATAAATATTTCATTACCCAGCAGACTAGTGCCACATGGTCAATAAAGAAGAAAGGAGGGAGAATATTCCAGCAACAACAAATGGAACTTCTTGAGGCCTGTCGCTTTCCTCAGGTTTGGATTCCATCAATATTGAAAAGGTATTTTTTTCCCCATACTTACGACTACTCATAGAGATCGATATTGTTTTGTTTCATCTCTATGTGATCATTTATTATATTGCTGACAACATCAAACCCGTCCATTAGAGTCAGTCATCACAATTGTATGAGGATTCTGACTGAAGACACAACCGACAGGCAGACCTGGACCCTCTCATTACATCATCCTCAAGTATCTCAATGGCCAGTACTGTAGTACAAACTGTATTCAGTCCAACTCCTGGAACCAAGCATAAAATGAATTGCATTAGCTATAAACTGTGCAGTAACAACTACTTTACTTTTCACTTACAGGTAGAAATAGATCACAGAGCACACACTTTAGCATAAATGCTAACCCGTGAAAAAATGCAGCGCACCACTCAATTAAGTGCTTATTGCGAATATATCTGGTTATTCCTTCAACTTTAACTATTCACACATTGCAATGTAGATCAACACCCAACTTCCTTATAAAACATCTAAAGAAGGTCAACAACTTTCTTAAGAATTTTACAGAAAAAACAGGCAACGTGCTAAGAGACTAACTCTCCCAGACTCTTACACAGTCCAGTCCAGTGTGGCAGCTGAGGAGCAAATATCTATGCAACACTCATTATGCCTCCACTGCGATTTATAGTCAGTGAGGTGTAAATTACAGAGGACATGGAGTTGAACAAATCAAATCAAATCAAATGTTATTTGGCACATACACATGTTTAGCAGATCTTATTGCGGGTGTAGCGAAATGCTTGTGCTTCTAGCTCCGACAGTGCAGTAATATCTAACAAATAATATCTAACAATTTCACAACATATACCCAACACACACAAATCTAAGTAAGGAATGGAATTAAGAATATATACAGCACAAGTCAAAAGTTTGGACACACCTACTCATTCAAGGGTTTTTCTTTATTTTTACTATTTTCTACATTGTAGAATAATAGTGAAGACATCAAAACTATGAAATAACACGTATGGAATCATGTAGTAACCAAAAAAGTGTTATATTTTGATTTGTTTATTTTATATTTGAGATTCTTCAAATAGCCACCTTTTGCCTTGATGACAGCTTTGCACACTCTTGGCATTCTCTCAACCAGCTTCAACTGGAATGTTTTTCCAACAGTCTTGAAGGTGTTCCCACATATGCTTAGCACTTGTTGGCTGCTGCTTTTCCTTCACTCGGCTGTCCGACTCATCCCAAACCAGGCCAGGTCATCTGATGCAGCACTCCATCACTCTCCTTCTTTGTAAAATAGCCCTTCCACAGCCTGGAGGTGTGTAGGGTCATTGTCCTGTTGAAAAACAAATAGTCCCACTAAGCCCAAACCAGATGGAATGGTGTATCACTGCAGAATGCTATGGTAGCCATGCTGGTTAAGTGTGCCTTGAATTCTAAATAAATCACAGACAAATGTCACCAGCAAAGCACCCCCCTTCACACCATAATACCTTTTCCTCCATGCTTTACGGTGGGAACTACACAAGCGGAGATCATCCGTTCACCTACACCGCGTCTCACAAAGACAAATCTCCAATTTGGACTCCAGACCAAAGGACACATTTCCACAGGTCTAATGTCCATTGCTCGTGTTTCTTGGCCCAAGCAGGTCTCTTCTTCTTATTGGTGTCCTTTAGTAGTGGTTTCTTTGCAGCAATTCGACCATGAAGGCCTGATTCACACAGTCCCCTCTGAACAGTTGATGTTGAGATGTGTCTGTGACTTGAACTCTGTGAAGCATTTATTTGGGCTGCAATTTCTGAAGCTGGTATCTCTAATGAACTTATCCTCTGCAGCAGAGGTAACTCTGAGTCTTCCATTCCTGTGGCGGTCATGAGAGCCAGTTTCATCATAGCGCTTGATGGTTTTAGCGACTACACTTGAAGAAACGTTTAAAGTTCTTGAAGTTTTCCGTATTGACTGACCTTCATGTCTTAAAGTAATGATGCTGTCATTTCTCTTTGCTTATTTGAGCTGTTCTTGCATTAATATGGACTTGGTATTTTACCAAATAGGGCTATCTTTGGTATACTCCCCCTTCCTTGTCACAACACAACTGATTGGCTCAAACGCATTAAGAAGGAAAGACATTCCACAAATTAACTTTTAAGAAGGCACACCTGTTAATTGAAATGCATTCCAGGTGGCTACCTTATGAAGCTGGTTGAGATAATGCCAAGAGTGTGCAAAGCTGTCATCAAGGCAAAGGGTGGCTATTTGAAGAATCTCAAATATAAAATGTATTTTGATTTGTTTAACACTGTTTTGGTTACCACATGATTCCATATTTGTTATTTCATAGTTTTGATGTCTTCAATATTATTCTACAATGTAAAAAATAGTAAAAATAAAGAAAAACCCTTGAATGAGTAGGTGTGTCCAAACTTTTGACTGGTAGTGTACATATACAGTGAAGGAAAAAAGTATTTGATCCCCTGCTGATTTTGTACGTTTGCCCACTGACAAAGAAATGATCAGTCTATAATTTTAATGGTAGGTTTATTTGAACAGTGAGAGCCAGAATAACAACAACAAAATCCAGAAAAACGCATGTCAAAAATGTAATAAATTGATTTGCATTTTAATGAGGGAAATAAGTATTTGATCCCCTCTCAATCAGAAAGATTTCTGGCTCCCAAGGGTCTTTTATACAGGTAACGAGCTGAGATTAGGAGCACACTCTTAAAGGGACTGCTCCTAATCTCAGCTTGTTACCTGTATAAAAGACACCTGTCCACAGAAGCAATCAATCAATCAGATTCAAAACTCTCCACCATGGCCAAGACCAAAGAGCTCTCCAAGGATGTCAGGGACAAGATTGTAGACCTACACAAGGCTGGAATGGGCTACAAGACCATCGCCAAGCAGCTTGGTGAGAAGGTGACAACAGTTGGTGCGATTATTCGCAAATGGAAGAAACACAAAAGAACTGTCAATCGCCCTCGGCCTGGGGCTCCATGCAAGATCTCACCTCGTGGAGTTGCAATGATCATGAGAACGGTGAGGAATAAGCCCAGAACTACACGGGAGGATCTTGTCAATGATCTCAAGGCAGCTGGGACCATAGTCACCAAGAAAACAATTGGTAAAACACTACGCCGTGAAGGACTGAAATCCTGCAGCGCCCGCAAGGTCCACCTGCTCAAGAAAGCACATATACATGCCCGTCTGAAGTTTGCCAATGAACATCTGAATGATTCAGAGGAGAACTGGGTGAAAGGGTTGTGGTCAGATGAGACCAAAATGGAGCTCTTTGGCATCAACTCAACTCGCCGTGTTTGGAGGAGGAGGAATGCTGCCTATGACCCCAAGAACACCATCCCCACCGTCAAACATGGAGGTGGAAACATTATGCTTTGGGGGTGTTTTTCTGCTAAGGGGACAGGACAACTTCACCGCATCAAAGGGACGATGGACAGCGCCATGTACCGTCAAATCTTAGGTGAGAACCTCCTTCCCTCAGCCAGGGCATTGAAAATGGGTCGTGGATGGTTATTCCAGCATGACAATGACCCCAAACACGCAGCCAAGGCAACAAAGGAGTGGCTCAAGAAGAAGCACATTAAGGTCCTGGAGTGGCCTTGCCAGTCTCCAGACCTTAATCCCATACAAAATCTGTGGAGGGAACTGAAGGTTCGAGTTGCCAAACGTCAGCCTCAAAATCTTAATGACTTGGAGAAGATCTGCAAAGAGGAGTGGGACAAAATCCCTCCTGAGATGTGTGCAAACCTGGTGACCAACTACAAGAAACGTCTGACCTCTGTGATTGCCAACAAGGGTTTTGCCACCAAGTACTAAGTCATGTTTTGCAGAGGGGTCAAATACTTATTTCCCTCATTAAAATGCAAATCAATTTATAACATTTTTGACATGCGTTTTTTCTGGATTTTTTTGTTGTTATTCTGTCTCTCACTGTTCAAATAAACCTACCATTAAAATTATAGACTGATCATTTCTTTGTCAGTGGGCAAACGTACAAAATCAGCAGGGGATCAAGTACTTTTTTCCCTCACTGTATGGACGAGCAATGACAGAGCGGCATGGACTAAGATACAGTAGAATATTATAGAATACAGTATATACATATGAGATGAGTAATGCAAGATATGTAAAGTGACTAGTTTTCCATTTCTTACGCCAAGGAACTTGAAGCTTTCCACCTTCTCCACTGCGGTCCCGTCGATGAGAATAGGGGGGTACTCCCTCTGCTGTTTCCTGAAGTCCACAATCATCTCCTTTGTTTTGTTAACGTTGAGTGAGAGGTTATTTACCTGGCACCACACTCCCAGAGCCTTCACCTCCTCCCTGTAGGCTGTCTCGTAATTGTTGGTAATCAAGCTTACTACTGTTGTGTCGTCTGCAAACTTGCTGATTGAGTTGGAGGCGTGCGTGGCCACGCAGTCATGGGTGAACAGGTAGTACAGGAGGGGGCTGAGCACGCACCCTTGTGGGGCCCCAGTGTTGAGGATCAGCGAAGTGGAGGTGTTGTTTCCTACCTTCACCATCTGGGGGCGGCCCGTCAGGAAGTCCAGGACCCAGTTGCACAGGGCGGGGTTCAGACCCAGGGCCACGAGCTTAATGATGAGCTTGGAGGGTACTATGGGGTTGAATGCTGAGCTATTGTCAATGAACAGCATTCTTACATAAGTAATTCCTCTTGTCCAGATGCCGTTACCTGAGAAACCTTACCTGGTCTGATTAGCATAAATCCAGGCCCCTAATATGGTAAGTTTAATTTTAGGAAATTCATTCTCGCCTGCAGGACTTCTCCCAGCCTAAATGAATTGCATGTCAACTAACGCCGTAGCTGCCAGTGCTATACCTTGCTTTGCTGCTGAGGTGACTGCGGGCAGCCGATGGCCGTCGCTATCGAAAAAAGCCTAATTGAATATGTAAATGTCCCCTAATCGGAATTTGCAAGCAAGTGTAACGATGCAATTTTTTTAACGATTTTGACTTTCCCCTGGAGGAACATTCAACATGTAAAGGCAAGACAAGTCGGAGTGCATCTGAGCAAATAATCTAATAATGTAAAATAATAATTTGAAATGGAAAAACAAAGAGTGGCTACTGTAGCAAAGTCATCCAATTGGCTAGACAGCAATCATCCATTGGCTAGACAGCAATCATCCATTGGCTTGACAGCAATCATCCATTGGCTAGACAGCAATCATCCATTGGCTTGACAGCAATCATCCATTGGCTAGAGAGCAATCATCCATTGGCTAGACAGCAATCATCCATTGGCTAGACAGCAATCATCCATTGGCTAGACAGCATTCATCCATTGGCTAGACAGCAATCATCCATTGGCTAGACAGCAATCATCCATTGGCTAGACAGCAATCATCCATTGGCTTGACAGCAATCATCCATTGGCTAGAGAGCAATCATCCATTGGCTAGACAGCAATCATCCATTGGCTAGACAGCAATCATCCATTGGCTAGACAGCAATCATCCATTGGCTAGACAGCAATCATCCATTGGCTAGACAGCAATCATCCATTGGCTAGACAGCAATCATCCATTGGCTAGACAGCAAGTGAAGAAAATAGAAAAAGAGAAAGACAGAATGGATCTCTCTGTCAAGGCAGTGGTCTATGCTTGAAACCCTATTTCCTCTATTAAAACGATCTCTCTGGTTGGTGGAGAGGGGTGTGGAGCTGTGTATGTTTCACATCCACAACTAGCCACATAAAACAGAAATGAGAGAGAGAAAGAGAGAGAGAGAGAGTGGGAGTGAGAGAGAGGAAAAGCGGAAGAGAGAGTCAAAGAGAAAGAGAGTAGGGGGAGTTTTACACCATAATGCAATTAATGAATAAACTATTTCAGTAAAGAGGTCATTAACAAGAGTTGCTGAGCTGTTTCTTGCTACAGCCACACCTAATTATCAAGTGCAAGAGGTTTTCTCTATGAAACTTTTAAACTTTTCTCACTGTTTCCTCACAGATTATTACACTACCTCACTGCATCTGCATCTCTCTCTCCCTCTCTCTCTCTCTGAACCATTGTTCCACATGAATCAACCATATTTTATTCCTTCTTTCAGCAATTACTGTCAAGTGTTTTTCTAGAACGACAAAGGGCCGCGATGCGTTTTTTTTTTGTGCGAGCATCACATCATGCAGCAACATCATTCCAGTCATTAGTTCAGTTATACGCTTCAATGCACCATAAACACTGCACTCATTCAGTCGCTTTGATGAAACCCTTTGATATGCCTACCCTCGATTGGACAAATCAAACAAAATACACTAACATACAGCCTATGCAACCGAACTGGAAAATCCTTTTAAGTGGGGGAGGAGTATGTCACAGTATGTCATAAGTCTGGAATTCAATCAAACCAGGGTCGTTTCATTAGTGCAAACTGTAGCAAAATGTTTTGTCACGGAAAACGAAAACAAGCGTTTCTCATTGGACAAATTCAGATAGGTCTCTTCCCGTTTCAGCACGTTTGCTAGTTCCTAGTGAATACAACCCAGCACTTCGGGAAGATATGTTTACTCCTGCACCCTGGATATGACCATGTAAAGTACTAAGCTTAAATAGTCTGGGCAGTGAAGAAACAATAAATGGCAGATTGAATCTAGTTCAGGTGACTCCAGCCCTTGGTTCTTCAAGCCTCCCTTCAGTATCCTTGCTACCAATTGGAACTCGACACTCGAGATGATTGCATTCCTTTGGATTTCAGAAACAAAAGTTATTTATACAGAGTGTGTTTGATGTTTGATGGAATCCAGTCCTGGAGCTATACCCATTAGATAGGTAGAGGAAGAAAGAGATTTGGAGAGAGAGGAATTAACAGAGAAAAAAAGAGAGAACCAGAGGTGGAATGAAGAGAACAGGAGGATAGAAGAGACAATAGAAAGCGAGGTGCCCTCCCCAACCAACACATCCCAGGTATACCTCGCATCAGGAACTACTAACCCCGTCTGTGTAACTCAAGCAGACATTCCTCTAGCATTAGTATCTTTGTTAATCAGCTTTCTGCGCCGATGTCTTCAACACATTGTTCCACAGATGTCAGGCACCAAAGGGACAAAGGGAGCGGCTGTGTAATTTTCGCTGTGGAGCCTTGATAATTTAGAGAGTTTATCTCAGAGGAGTTGGGCATGGTTTTAATCTGCTTAGTTCCCTCTGACTAGAATCTAATAAAGACTGGTCAGGCATTTTTCATACTCCTTGTTCCCCTTTCATTCTCTGACACTGGGCTAATAGGATTGAGGAAGGAGGGGTCGCTGTTAATTGTATTGGCGCACATACCCGAGTAGTGTTCTAATCCGCCTGCTTATCACAACGTGCTGCTCCCTCATGAACAACCCCACTTTTCTCTCACTTCTCCCTCCCTCAGACATTCCCTGCCTCTCTCTCTCACTCACTCACTTTTCACTCACAGCTCACTCACTCACTTCTCACTCCACACTCACTTCTCAATCATTCACCTCTCACTCACTCACTTCTCACTCACTCACTTCTCACTCCTCTCATTCACTCTCCTCTCCTCCCAGTGTCAACATGAACAGGTCCTGTCCAACGCACTGAATGCTGGGATCTTCAGTTACATGAGTCTTCAGTTATATAAATGTATGAATGTGTCAATGGCATGTCATTCCACTCAACCCCAAGGTTTTCCATACAATAGGTTGGCATAGAAGTGAGGAGAGGGGAAAGACAACAGCCAGCCAAATACAAAAGAAGCCATAGAGAATCTACAAGTGAAAATTAGGTATTTTCATTGAATCAATGTTAAAATGACAGATTTGCGTATTTGCAATTGAATGATGAAGTTATAAGAATAATTTATCAAGCTAGCTGCAAAGATGAGTTATATACAGTGGGGAAAAAAAGTATTTAGTCAGCCACCAATTGTGCAAGTTCTCCAACTTCAACAGATGAGAGAGGCCTGTAATTTTCATCATAGGTACACGTCAACTATGACAGACAAATTGAGATTTTTTTTCTCCAGAAAATCACATTGTAGGATTTTTTATGAATTTATTTGCAAATTATGGTGGAAAATAAGTATTTGGTCACCTACAAACAAGCAAGATTTCTGGCTCTCACAGACCTGTAACTTCTTATTTAAGAGGCTCCTCTGTCCTCCACTCGTTACATGTATTAATGGCATCTGTTTGAACTTGTTATCAGTATAAAAGACACCTGTCCACAACCTCAAACAGTCACACTCCAAACTCCACTATGGCCAAGACCAAAGAGCTGTCAAAGGACACCAGAAACAAAATTGTAGACCTGCACCAGGCTGGGAAGACTGAATCTGCAATAGGTAAGCAGCTTGGTTTGAAGAAATCAACTGTGGGAGCAATTATTAGGAAATGGAAGACATACAAGACCACTGATAATCTCCCTCGATCTGGGGCTCCACGCAAGATCTCACCCCGTGGGGTCAAAATGATCACAAGAACGGTGAGCAAAAATCCCAGAACCACACGGGGGGACCTAGTGAATGACCTGCAGAGAGATGGGACCAAAGTAACAAAGCCTACCATCAGTAACACACTACGCCGCCAGGTACTCAAATCCTGCAGGACAAGACGTGTCCCCCTGCTTAAGCCAGTACATGTCCAGGCCCGTCTGAAGTTTGCTAGAGTGCATTAGGATGATCCAGAAGAGGATTGGGAGAATGTCATATGGTCAGATGAAACCAAAATAGAACTTTTTGGTAAAAACTCAACTCGTCGTGTTTGGAGGACAAAGAATGCTGAGTTGCATCCAAAGAACACCATACCTACTGTGAAGCATGGGGGTGGAAACATCATGCTTTGGGGCTGTTTTTCTGCAAAGGGACCAGGACGACTGATCCGTGTAAAGGAAAGAATGAATGGGGCCATGTATCGTGAGATTTTGAGTGAAAACCTCCTTCCATCAGCAAGGGCATTGAAGATGAAACGTCGCTGGGTCTTTCAGCATGACAATGATCCCAAACACACCGCCCGGGCAACGAAGGAGTGGCTTCATAAGAAGCATTTCAAGGTCCTGGAGTGGCCTAGCCAGTCTCCAGATCTCAACCCCATAGAAAATCTTTGGAGGGAGTTGAAAGTCCGTGTTGCCCAGCGACAGCCCCAAAACATCACTGCTCTAGAGGAGATCTGCATGGAGGAATGGGCCAAAATACCAGCAACAGTGTGTGAAAACCTTGTGAAGACTTACAGAAAACGTTTGACCTGTGTCATTGCCAACAAAGGGTATATAACAAAGTATTGAGAAACTTTTGTTATTGACCAAATACTTATTTTCCACTATAATTTGCAAATAAATTCATAAAAAATCCTACAATGTGATTTTCTGGAAAAAAAATGCTCATTTTGTCTGTCATAGTTGACGTGTACCTATGATGAAAATTACAGGCCTCTCTCATCTTTTTAAGTGGGAGAACTTGCACATTTGGTGGCTGACTAAATACTTTTTTTCCCCACTGTAGGCCATAGGACGGGCAAAGTGGTCTCAAGCATGAAATAAAATCTGGGTAGAAAACAAAACACACGTTGTTGCTAACAATTTCCAATGAGTGAATGAGTGAGCGATTGAGTGCAGGAACTGCAGATTGCATCTTTCGACCAATTATAAAACCATATAACTCTCTCATTCAATAAAGACATGTTTGAGAACATAAACTGAGCGATATGACAGATTGAGGAAAGCCTTGTTGGAGTTGAGACAGATCCATTGTACAGATACAGTACCTCCTCAATCCTCAGAATTCCAAGGGAGCTTTATGTCATATGTTGAGGCCTTTCTATCAGACTGAGGTCTGAGTGATTAAAGTATTCCTTTACAGTGCCTATATCATGTGTGATTCACGGCAGACACATATCCCTTCACTGTACCCATTCTTAGTCTGACTTCACATTCTGTTTGAGAGAGTTCAATATTTACTGCCCTGAGCACAAGGGGGCCTCTAAATATGATACATGTCCAACCAAACATTGCCAACACCACAAATCTGTAACAAATACTATCTTAAACGTTTCCCTCCGTATGTTTTCAGCAGTTCATCTCCTAGGGGGAAAAAGACAAGGTGGTCAGCAGCCATGACAAGTGCAGAAGCGACTTGACATTTAGAACTTTTGGAAGGTAATTAGTATGTTTTTTCGCTGTGTTGAACCAATACAGCCTGCATTTGGATCACGGTGTTAAAATGAAAACCCAATTTCAAACGCTGGAACCATATAGTATGTATTTAAAAAAGATAAATACAGAGATGCGATTCTTATTATCTAATTAATCCTGCCCATGCCTCTAGGTTATTTAATTTGTTGGGAGATCATTAACAAGCCCGCATCCGGCAAATAAAATAATGAGAGTCTTAATTTGCTCCAATTCGGGAAAGCGTCGCAATAAAGAAGAGAAAAGCTGGCAGTATCGGGAGGCCCTTTCTGACGGTCGTGCCGGCTGATGAAATGAACACCAATAACGACAGAGCAACTTTTGGCAACTTAATAGCTCTGACAGCAGTGACAATAATTTACACATTGTGCCCACATGACGCCACATAAACTGAGAAACAAAACATTAACTTGTCAGGGTGAACTGATGGGTATTTAAGTGACAAACACAGAGCGAGGAAATTGTTTTTTCGGCCCCGCCCGCTTGGCCTGTCTATTACACTGCTCAGAACAGACAAATGGTAATTCATCAAACTGAGATTAAGGAGGGAAATAGGGAGATTGTTGGATAGATAGATAGTTGGGAGGGTAAACATTTGAATTATCAGCTATAGAATGTGTGCCATGGGCCATTCTGGCTCGGACAAGGCTTATTCTTATTCTTATAAACTGTGTAGGTAACCTGCTGGTATGAATGGGGCATTGTGTAGGTAACCTGCTGGTATGAATGGGGACATTGGCCCTGAGTGTTTTATAAGCAAAAATGCTCTCTTCTTCCTGTTAGCAAAAGTCTGTGTTAAATAATTTGAGACGGCACTGAATATAATACTCACAGTAGACATATGATAATAGTTTTACTGAGGACCACCAATATGGGAATAGTTTTAATGAGGACCACCAATATGGTAATAGTTTTACTGAGGACCACCAATTTGATAATATTTTTAATGAGGACCACCAATATGGTAATAGTTTTAATGAGGACCACCAATATGGTAATAGTTTTACTGAGGACCACCAATATGGTAATAGTTTTACCGAGGACCACCAATATGATAATAGTTTTACTGAGAGGACCACCAATATGATAATAGTTTTACTGAGGACCACCAATATGGTAATTGTTTTACTGAGGACCACCAATATGGTAATAGTTTTACCGAGGACCACCAATATGGTAATAGTTTTACCCAGGACCACCAATATGATAATAGTTTTACTGAGGACCACCAATATGGTAATAGTTTTACTGAGGACCACCAATATGGTAATAGTTTTACAGAGGACCACCAATATGGTAAAAGTTTTACTGAGGACCACCAATATGGTAATAGTTTTACTGAGGACAACCAATATGGCAATAGTTTTACTGAGGACCACACATTTGGTAATAGTTTTACTGAAGACCACAAATTCGGTAATAGTTTTACTGAGGACCACACATTTGGTAATAGTTTTACTGAGGACCACCAATATGGTAATAGTTTTACTGAGGACCACCAATATGGTAATAGTTTTACTGAGGACCACCAATATGGGAATAGTTTTACTGAGGACAACCAATGTGGCAATAGTTTTACTGAGGACCACAAATTTGGTAATAGTTTTACTGAGGACCACCAATATGGTAATAGTTTTACTGAGGACAACCAATATGGAGCCAACTAGTGGCCAAGTTCGCTTAAAAATGTTCCAGCCTCCCAAACCTTTAGGCATTACAAGACA
>NC_140019.1:26986707-27165020 GCF_964263955.1 Coregonus lavaretus
TTGGAGTTGAATTAGGGTATTTGGAGAGACACTTAAAAAATCAGAATAGCCTAACAACAAGTTTGAGTGCAGTAATTTCAAGCACTTTAGTTGAAAAGTCCTCATAGCAAATAATGGGCCATTATCAATTCATGAATTTCAGATTACTCTTTGAATTAAATCAAACTTTGGTGGGCACCCTTTCTATCTGTCTATTGCCTAACCACCTCTCTTCTGAGCCCCATTAGAGAAGCCTCTTTGTTTTGCTGACTCACTTGTAGAGACCTGGTGTGACTGAAAAGCACCTTGCTCATGTAACAATATTGCTTCCGGCCCTCTCCATGCCACAAACTAGCCTTGAACCAGGGTCCCTCTGAACACATCAACAACTGCCTCCCATGAAGCATCGTTACCTATCGCTTCACAAAAGCCGCGGCCTTTGCAGGGCAAGGGAAACAACTACTTCAAGGTCTCAGGTCGAGTGACGTCACCGATTGAAACGCTATTAGCGCGCAACGCTAACTAGCTAGCCATTTCACACCCGTTACACTCAGAGGTTGTCCCCCCCACAGCCCTCAGCCACAAATATGAAGTGCTTATCTATTTAAAGACGGCCCGCAGGAGGCTTCAAGGGCTTGGGAAACATTGAGAGGAGGGAGGATATTTGAGCCGCTTGTGTGTTCGCACAGTGTCACTGATCCTTCTATGGGCAAAGCTCCACGATAAGTTCACTCAGACTGCGTATGTTGCAGATCGACCTTGACCTGGGAATGAGGCCAGCAATGTAGACTGAGACGAAAGGTTTATTTAGGAATGTATTTATTGACACAGACAAGCTGTCAATAAAGTTTTGCAAGGAAAATGGGCCATAGGTCTACCACACCCAATGAGTCGGACACAGTAAAGTAGCATGTTACAATTCTATGAGAACCTAGGTAAAGTGAAACTTGACATGTACTTCAGAAAGATTGTATCGATACACGCGCTGAAAAGTAGCACTGTAAGAGTCAGTGTACAGTAGCATGAGAACTGCAGAGCAGTGAGACGTTTCACTTGACATATGCGAGAAAGATCCCACTGATTTTTTTCCTTCCATCTTGATCATGTGAAGTTTGTCACCAGGCTGATAAACTTTTCAGAACCAGCTGCTATAGCAGAGACCAGGCCTAAATCATTCCAAAACAGAGGCCCCGTCAAGGAAACAGCCCCTGGACTGCACTGCCCAAACCTGTTGATGACATTTCTATTGGTTATACAATTTCCTTAAGTCAACTCAGTCCTGACACTTTCTGCTGCAGGGCTAACTGTAGGATGGGTAAGTGCATGAACTCAATAGTCCACTGAAAACATGAACTCAACGAACGATAAAAGGGCAACAAAACAAACATATATAATTATGCCAAAGCAGGTTAATATTAACCTAAGTTCCATTGTAGACTGTACTTTGAATTGACCTACGTTAAAAGGGGGTGACCGGAGCATACGTGTACAAAACATTTTGTTTACCCTACATTCGGACTGCCCTCTTTGCTGTCAGTGTCAAGTCCAAAGAAATTAGAGGTAATTCAGTACTAAAGGTATTTTGTCTGGAAAAATAATGCATTGATATAATCCGATAATTGTATAAAAAAAATTACAACCACCATCATCCTTCACAATCATCATCTCCAGTGAAACATTGTAAAAAGTTGTCAATATCTACATTACAGTCTGTGTAAGAAACTTACATGTGCAAGTCTGCAGTCTTCCCCTCAGTTGTCCCCCTGCGTTGCAGCTCTCAAATCTGATGTTTATGAATATTGGTTGAGGTATGGTCACTGGGTTTGATACCACTTTCGAAGGTTGCATCTAATTTTCTCTTGATAAAATACATAGGCAACACTTCTATAACATCAACTTTAAAATAATTAAAAGCCATGTCCCACAGAATGTTTGTTGCTAGTTTTGTTACCACTTCTTCCGGACCTCTCTGATGAGTTCTCAACTCAGCTCTTCTTCCACTCCGTGCATACGGAATTCCCGATATCCACCTGACGTCATGGCTGCTCAACCAACCGTAGCCTTGCTTGCATCGTCGCCGTAGCAACGTGAATGGTGACGACAAGAAAGCCACGTGGTAATCTCCAGCAGAGCGCGCGACCAGCTTACGTTTCTCCGTCTATATTTGGCTATGGAGAGAAGGTAAACAGCAGTCCAGCGAAGGCCAGGGAGCTGAGTTGTGTTCTCTTTGACGGTTAGTTGGGTTGGGTGCATGTGATTTGCAAGGAAGAACATTGACAGAATAATCATCTAGATAACATGGTGGCTTTAAGCATGCCTGCATTGCATCATGAATGGATTCAATCCCCCTAAATGTTGTTGATAAGATGCACTGATTCCTTATGAAAAGTACAGGGGTGAGAGGCCTATGTCATTTCTTGTCGTCAACAGTAGGTGTGGAAAATCAATATCTTTTGCACAATTTATTTAAATAAACTATCGACAGTGACTTTTAAAAATAATTAACACATTAGCGCCGATAGAGAAAGAGTGTGTGTGCATGTGACAATAATCTTATATTTGCCCTATTTCACACATGTACAAGAGTGTATTAATTCGCATGTTTAACTGTGATTATTTGCATATCCCAAATCTCCCGAGACATCCTCGGAGAGTGGAATCAACGGTGACCATGGAGCAATTAGGACAGATTTTTCGCCTTGTCAGCTCCGGGATTCGAACTAACAACCATTCAGTAACTGGCCCAACACTCTAACCACTAGGCTACCTGCCACCCTGTGTTTGTGTGTGTGTATAGAAACGGGTGCCCACGGTAGTCATTAGCGTTCTTACAGTTAGTGCTAATGGCCAGGCTGTAGCTGGTAGTAGGGATGTCTGCACCAGGCTTTGTTTACCCAGCTGACAGGGGAGTGGGTGGGGGAGACAAAGCAATATTTTTTGCAACTGAATAGTCAGTAGGCCCCTGGCAAGATGGGATGATTTGAATTTTAAAAAGATGTTTCAGGTAGATGTATGAATAACAATAAATAATCAAGCTTTGAAGGCTCAACTTGAGGGGTTGAGAAAGTTTAAATACCCATAGGGCCTACTGCACTAGTTTATTAACACCTCAGATACAAAGGTTTAGTCTAATCAAGTCATTCTGGCCAACATCCCTTTCTATTCAGAATACACTGTTATCTAATAGAGAAGTACTTGATGACATGGCTGCTTCTTGCAGAGATCCCCAGGGTGCCCAATGGACTCATCATCTCACCTCTGAATTAGTCCGTGAACACTGTTGTCATGTCAAACTCTTCTGCATTGCAAGTGCTGCTTAACCTTGGCCAGTGATGTGATCCACTCCGAACTAACACACTTGTAAAAGCCACTTGAGGACAAGAGAAACAGTGTTGTTACAGTATGAACAGTTTTAAGAAACCATAACAACTCTTTACAGTGTCCTCTATGGGTTTTGAGAGGCAGCACAGTTGTTCCTTTGTCCGACCCAGCCCATGCAGTGCAAACACTGAAGTTAAAGGGAGACTGCACTTCTTGATTTGGCCTCGTTTTGAAGATTGCTCATTAAGAAATGACATACCCAACCCTCCTGTAAGTCGTGACAAACTCACTTACAAAACTCAGTTTGGGACGAGACTGACTTTATGACCACATTTATCCTATTTACAATTCGTAGTCAATTTTGACACTAGAATAAATGTTTCTGACTCATATCGATGCCACAAAAGCCATTTAAAACCAGAGAAGTTGGTTATAAAGGGCAGTTTACCTTTAACACTGTTGGATAGGTGAACATCAAGGGTTCTCTAAGTATGTTCACTTTCTATCACCAATCCAGTCATGACAGATCATTGGATTGGTACCATTAAGGAAGTGAGAAAGTACTGAAGGAAGGATTGTCATGGTATTAGAACAGGACTTAGAGTCTCAGTCCCTCACCATCATCTTAATACAGTGATGCCATCTCATGGACTGGTTTCTCTGTACCACCGGCAGCCAGCCGAAAGCAATACATAAACCTGCCCAGAAAATCATTGGAGTCGTCTCACTTTACTGAGCTGAGAAATTTGCTGAATGCCTGAGATCAATGAACTGGATTCAGTGTCCCCTATCCATTTCCTGGGTGATTCGTGATTTGTGGCGACCGATGGCCGAGTTTGGAGAGAAAGTTCCATAGTGCATACAGAGCTTTGTTGCTATGGTGAAGAAACTGTGAGAGACAGACTTTTTTTTGATTGAGGGAGCACTGGGAAGTTAAAGAGATGGTTCACTCAATAGTTTGGCAGACGTTTCAACAAATCAGAAGTGGTCTAAAGTCAAATTGAGGCCATGCTTATCTTAAGTGTGGATAATGCTCTATGCATTGCAAGAGATCTGCAGGCTTCAGGCACATTAATAGGAAATATAAAGCACCAACTGGATTTGGAGTGGATCCTTTTAAGACTAGCTTTGTCCGTCCACAGCTCGGGAGCAGTGTCAAGCTGGAGCAAATGAAGGCCTCATGCTGCTTTGGTGCACGTCACACAAGGAAGAAATCATTTGATTCCCCTGCAAGACAGAGCAGGCGAGCTACACCGGCAATTTGACAGCATGCTCAGTGGTGCCCTTCAGAATGGTCTCGTCTTCCAATCAGCAACTCTAAGCTGATTATCTCAATGCTAGAAATTCAGAAATCCAAACCTGGCAACCCATCTCATAATTGGGCCCTTACATGACCTGAATAATGCCCAATGTAAACCAATGTAAATTTGATGACCCAAATAACAACAATGAATGTAAATGTTATGGCTTGTTAAGTTACAATCCTATTGGCTTCGTATTGGGATTCTTCTTCTTTACCAGGAGGTGCTGAAATCCCTGGTCAATCTTTGGGGAGCACGGCTTACAACTTTACTATAAATCAGGCCTAATAATAATACATCTAATCTATATAGCGCTTTCATTACAGTTCTCAGATTCTTTTCTTTTATGACATACAATGAAAACAACATATATTTAGAATCAAGGCAGGTAAAATAGCAATAGTGGGCTAGGTGCTAAATACGTTTTAGATTGGGACTAGGACTATGAAAAAGATAGTCTGTAGAAGTAGGTTTTAAAAGTTCGGAGTGATGGATCAGCTCTCAGATGGTCAGGGAGAGCATTCCATAGGCGAGGGGCAAGGGAGCAGAAGGCTCGGTTCCTCATAGTTCGGAGACGTGTCTTGGGGACTTAAAGCAGTAGGCCGGCTGGAGCGGAGAGTGTGAGGTGGCTCGCTGATTGAGATGAGGTCGCTAATGTAGGTGGGGCTCAATCTATTCATGGCTTTAAATACAAGCATTTTGAGGATTTTTAAGTCAATCCTGTATTTGACCGGTAGCCAGTGGATTTGGGCCAGGATCGAGGTAATGTGGTGTGACTTCTTGGTCCTGGTCAGGACCCTGGCAGCACTGTTCTGGATTAGTTGGATCCTCTGTAGTGATTTGGCTGGGAGGCCCCCAAACAGCGCATTGCTATAGTCAATCTGAGACAAGATGAAGGCGTGGATGAGTTTCTCTGCATCTGGCTGGGAGAGTGACGGTATGACGCGGGCAATATTTTTAAGATGGAATTTTGTTTTGTTTTATGTGGGCATCGAAGGACAGAGAAGGATCAAACTTGACTCCTAGGTTAGAGATGACAGGGATGGCCTGGCCGCTGATTGTAGGGCAGATGTTTCTTGCATTGGTGACCAGCTTGGGTTTCCCAATAAGCATAGCACCAATCTTGCTACTGTTCAACTGGAGGATGTTGTCTTTCATCCATGTCCTCTAGGCAGCTGCTGAGTTTTGCTAGGGCAGAGATGGTGTCCGGTTTGGTGTTAATGTAAACCTGGGTATCGTCAGCGTAGCAGTGGAAGTTGATGTTATAATCTGAGGATTTGGCCGAAAGGGAGCATGTCAATTAAAAACAGGATAGGCCCCAGCACTGACCCCTGTGGGATGTCGCATGTGGCTGCAGACTCCTCCAATCTGGACTCTCCAATAGTGATGTATTGCTTCCAATTGGAGAGGTAGGAGAAACAGTTCAGAGCTGTTCCAGAGACAGCAGTGTGCTCTGTGATGCCACAGGAGACAATAAGGGTTCAGTCATGCGTTCAGTGGGAGCTCCCGGGCCTATGGCCGTCACTGTTGATTTTGTATGAGCATATCTCTCGGATCTTAATCAGGCTCTACAGCAAAGGATCAAAACCCATTCGAAACGGACTGGGCCGATTAAATAGGAATTACACTAAGAACACTTAAATGTATTTACCAGTTTTCATAGGGATAGTCTTATAATGAAGAGTGACTGATGTCCGACTCAAGGGTTTTGGTAATGACGACCATAGTAAAATTAGCATGATAACTGTGATACAGTATGTGTATTATTTTATTTTTTTACTGTGGTTGTATTTTACTAAAGTCTTGGGAATGATATTTTAATTGTTTATGCACCATTTCCAAAACGCTGTAAGTGACTTTCGGATGATCTGGACATGCGAAAATTATAATATCGGTCCCATGAATTTAATGAGATTTGTGCCACAAATGCTAAAACGTTAGCATGTGGAATCAGTACCAGGAAAAATAAAAGAAAGCATGGATGAGGGCACGACAAAGCCTATTCCCCCTCAGGAGACTGAAAAGATTTGGCATGGGTCCTCAGATCCTCAAAAAGTTCTACAGCTGCACCATCGAGAGCATCCCGCCTGGTATGGCAACTGCTCGGCCTCCGACCGCAAGGCACTACAGAGGGTAGTGCGTACGGCCCAGTACATCACTGGGGCCAAGCTTCCTGCCATCCAGGACCTCTATACCAGGCAGTGTCAGAGGTAGGCCCTCAAAATTGTCAAAGACTCCAGCCACCCTAGTCATAGACTGTTCTCTCTGCTACCACACAGCAAGCGGTAACGAAGCACCAAGTCTGGAACCAACAGGACCCTTGTTTCCCACGGGGGGCCAGTATGAAAATGTATGCACTCACTAACTGTAAGTCGCTCTGGATAAGAGTGTCTGCTAAATGACTAAAATGTAAAAAATGTAAATCTGTAGCCATGAAATGCTGGTCATGGCTCACATCAACACCATCATCCCAGATACCCTGGACCCACTTCAATTCGCATACTTCCCCAATAGATCCACAGATGACGCAATCTCTATTGCACTCCACACTGCCCTCTCCCATCTGGACAAGAGGAACACCTATGTGAGAATGCTGTTCATTGACTACAGCTCAGCATTAAAACACCATAGTGCCCTCCAAGCTCATCACTAAGCTAAGGACCCTGGGACTGAACACCTCCCTCTGCAACTGGATCCTGGACTTCCTGATGGGCCGCCCCAAGGTGATGAGGGTAGGTAACAACACATCCGCCATGCTGAATCTCAACACGGGGGCCCTCAAGGGTGCGTGCTTAGTCCCCTCCTGTACTCCCTGTTCACCAACGACTGCGTGGCCGTGCACGGATCCAACACCATCATTAAGTTTGCTGACGACATGACGGTGGTAGGCCTGATCACCTACGATGATGAGACAGCCTATAGGGAGGAGGTCAGAGACCTGGCAATGTGGTGCCAGGACAACAACCTCTCTCTCAACGTCAGCAAGACAAAGGAGCTGATCGTGGACTACAGGAAATGGACGGCCGAGCACGCCCGCATTCACATCGACGGGGCTGTAATGGAGCGGGTCGAGAGCTTCAAGTTCCTTGTGTCTCCATCACTAAGGATCTATCATGGTCCACACACACCAACACAGTCGTGAAGAGGGCACGACAACGCCTCTTCCCCCAAGGAGGCTGAAAATATTTGGCATGGGCCCTCAGATCCTCAAAAAGTTCTACAGCTGCACATTGAGAGCATCTTGACTAGCTGCATCACCGCTTGGTATGGCAAATGCTCGGCATCCGACCGTAATACGCTACAGAGGGTAGTGCGTACGGCCCAGTACATCACTGGGGCCAAGCTCCCTGCCATCCAGGACCACTATACCAGGCAGTGTCAGAGGAAGGCCCTAAAGATTGTCAAAGACTCCAGCCACCCAAGTCATAGACTGCTCTCTCTGCTACCGCATGGCAAGCGGTAACGAAGCACCAAGTCTGGAACCAACAGGACCCTGAACAGCTTCTACCCCCAAGCCATAAGACTGCTAAATAGTTAGTTAAATAGTTAACCTAATAGCTACCCGTACTACCTGTATAGACTTTTTGACTCATCACATGCACTGCTGATACTGTTTATTATCTATCCTGTTGCCTAGTCACTCTATTCCTGGTTAAATGTACATATTTACCTCAACTACCTCATACCCCTGCACATCGACTCTGTACTGGTACCCCGTGTATATAGCCAAGTTATCGTACTCATTGTTTATTTATTATTACGTGTTATTGCTTTTCTATTATTTCTCAATTTTCTTTCTCTCTGCATTGTTGGGAAGGGCCCCGTAAGTAAGCATTAGCTGTTGTTTATGAAGCATGCAACACATTTGTATTTATTTAATTTAAGTCTCTCCGGATAAGAACATCTGTAAATGACTAAAATGTATAATTAGCACAATCATGTAGTATGACCATATAAAGTAAACTGGGGGTGTTTCTGCAGATCACTGTCCCAAAGAATAAGAAATGTAATGCCCTCCTCTTTATAATTTATTTCACCCTCCGAATCGCTCAGGAAATCAGATTTCACTCAGGCAATTCATTTCCTTGAAATATTCCATCTACAATTTTGGTTTGGAGCTTGTATGTGAGAAAGAGACAATATGGCTCAGCTTTCAGAGAAAACCACCTCCCAAAGAAGAGCATCTGAAATCTGATGAGAAATTAATTATACAAAAGAATATGACAAATCCTTTCAGAGCAGAAAAAATTACACCTGTACAAACAATCAGTTTCCCCTTCTTTCTGTGAAAGGTCAGGCGATCTAATGGGCGTGAAGAGCAGGCGTCGCTCATTAGGTGCAGTTAGGCACTGTGCCATGCTACATTATGCCATCTCCCTGGCATCAGGGGCTGGAACCATTGGGCTGGCATTTCAAATCAAACATCTTAGGAGCAGATCAGGATGGTCATTACACCGCTTAATGGGCCAAAAAATAACACCTCTCTCCCTGGGAGTCTTAATTATGGACTACACTGTCAGCACACAGTGTGATAGGGTTTTTGACAGATTCTCACTCCATGGGTACATCTCAGTAGTCTAAGGTGGCTTCCTCTACCAACTCCTTTTCTTCAATAGGACATTCTACCTATTCTATGTTTTCAGTTCAGTGCAGGTAAAAGAAAGAGAGAAAGCCACGTTAGACTATTGACATGCACCCTTTCCCCAAGCTTGTAGCCTACGCTCTATTATGTGGCAGCTAAGAAAGCACAGTGGCCAAAAACCTGCCAGTCATTCAAAGTCTGGAGGTGTTAATAATTATTTAACTGAATATAAATTATTCAAGGAAATCTTAGTACAAAGCACAGCTTGGCTCCTCTCACCCACTAATATCCTCAAAGAAAGAGAAATCTCTTTAGTTCGCGCTTTAATATTCAATAGTCTGCCATTTCTAAGATGCCATTCCAAGTGCCCGCAAGGCAAGAGTTTCTGGAGCGGAGCTGGCTGTGCTCTGTCTCAGCACTGGCTCTTGTGGAACACTGTGATTTTAAAGCCCATACATAAATGAATGAGCTTGGTTCAGGGTTTATTGAGACATGAGTCCACGTGAGCTGCTCCCTAATGTTGTGGCCATATACCAGCTGCCACAGCAAATCACCAGCATCACATTAGCTGTGGAATATATTATACTGTTATGTAGCTGCGTTTCTGGCCCATAGAGGGAGCTATTGACTCACCACCTTGTATTAAGGAGGACTTGTGAGGGCTTTTCAATGGGTTATTGGAATTCTATATTGTATAGCACTTAACTTTGTGGTCAGTAGGGTCACTGGCAGCTTCCATCTCCACTTTTTGTTCAGTAGGGTCACTGGCAGCTTCCGTCTCCACTTTGTGTTCAGTAGGGTCACTGGCAGCTTCCATCTCCACTTTTTGTTCAGCAGGGTCACTGGCAGCTTCCATCTCCACTTTTTGTTCAGCAGGGTCACTGGCAGCTTCCATCTCCACTTTTTGTTCAGTAGGGTCACTGGCAGCTTCCGTCTCCACTTTGTGTTCAGCAGGGTCACTGGCAGCTTCCATCTCCACTTTTTGTTCAGCAGGGTCACTGGCAGCTTCCATCTCTACTTTGTGTTCAGCAGGGTCACTGGCAGATTCCATCTCCACTTTGTGTTCAGTAGGGCCACTGGCAGCTTCCATCTCCACTTTGTGTTCAGTAGGGCCACTGGCAGCTTCCATCTCTACTTTGTGTTCAGCAGGGTCACTGGCAGATTCCATCTCCACTTTGTGTTCAGTAGGGCCACTGGCAGCTTCCATCTCTACTTTGTGTTCAGTAGGGTCACTGGCAGCTTCCATCTCTACTTTGTGTTCAGTAGGGTCACTGGCAGCTTCCATCTCTACTTTGTGTTCAGTAGGGTCACTGGCAGCTTCCATCTCTACTTTGTGTTCAGCAGGGTCACTGGCAGATTCCATCTCCACTTTGTGTTCAGTAGGGCCACTGGCAGCTTCCATCTCTACTTTGTGTTCAGTAGGGTCACTGGCAGCTTCCATCTCTACTTTGTGTTCAGTAGGGTCACTGGCAGCTTCCATCTCTACTTTGTGTTCAGTAGGGTCACTGGCAGCTTCCATCTCTACTTTGTGTTCAGTAGGGTCACTGGCAGCTTCCATCTCCACTTTGTGTTCAGTAGGGTCACTGGCAGCTTCCATCTCCACTTTGTGTTCAGTAGGGTCACTGGCAGATTCCATCTCCACTTTGTGTTCAGTAGGGTCACTGGCAGCTTCCATCTCCACTTTGTGTTCAGTAGGGTGTCGTGCAAAATTACAAACTTGGTTATGCACATGCGCTGTATGAGCCTTAAACCTGTACATTTCCAACTGTCTGTTTGAATGTCTTGTAAGAGGAAGCTGGTGTTTTTCCACTCTGCCTCTGTTCAACTTAGTCACACGGCCAAGACAAAGGGCCGTCAGAGTGACCAGGTTTTGGTCCATCCTGTTCTTTTCGTATCTTTCAAGGGCACATAAATTATAAGACCTATATATGACCTCTGCATTTTTTTGTATTGTTGGGCTCTCAACGAATCACCTACGGGTGGTTCGTTGACCAGCTCCATTATTGCAATAATTAATCGATAATAAAATATGATTGTTTTGAAGAAATCACTGTCTCTCCCCCACTTGGTTAGAATTTCCACAACAAGTGTCACTGGCAGCTTCCTTCTCAGTTGTTTTCCATACAGATGTATTTTGTTAGGGGTCACGGGGAAGGATGGAGCCATGCTCTTTGAAAAGTTGTCCTACTATTCTGAAGTACCATCACACACGCACAAAGCATCTTCTCACCTGTGTAGTCAATGGAGACCATGTTTATAATTAACTGGATCTCGATGGCTTCAGGAAGTGATATAAAGACCGCAGTAATTATGATCTCAAGCACCATGATACCACCCAAAATAACCTTGTTATCATCTTACATCCAATTACTCCTATAACACACATGATTTGAATGTCTTAAAAAATATTTAAACTCTTTACTTTGGGGTATTCATAGTTTGACACTAGTACCCTTCCCACGTACAGCCTCTGAGATACAGGCTCCCCACTGGTGCCCTTCCCACTTACAGCCTCTGAGATACAGGCTCCCCACTGGTGCCCTTCCCACTTACAGCCTCTGAGATACAGGCTCCCCACTGGTGCCCTTCCCACTTACAGCCTCTGAGATACAGGCTCCCCACTGGTGCCCTTCCCACTTACAGCCTCTGAGATGCAGGCTCCTGTATTTGTTCTTCAAAACAACTTGAGCAGGACGAGGGCAGATGCTCAAGGACATCCTCCGAACATCATCTGTAGATTAATCCTCCAAATAGGGGAAATGTGCGCATTGGCTTTCGCTGGCATGGTGAATCACACCCTTGAATAGCTTTGGCTTGAATCTTGAATCCACCTTGGATTGAATTAATGAGGATCTCTCTCCGGTACGGCGATGGGAAAACAACACCAAATGGAAAAAATCCATCGGGGACTGCGGGCCGATTTAATTAGGCTGTGTTTACCTCCTTTGTGTGACGCATCAAAAACTTCACACGCCAAAAAACTCTAAAGTCTGAAGAACAGATGAATTATGAATGCCTCCCGTCTAACTCTACAGAGGCATCAAGTCTATGGGGAGATTGGACTCGACAGAAAGAACACAGCAACTTCAGTGAGGATAGAAACTGGCAGTATAATAATCGGAGCCTGATGTAGGAGACAAGAGTGAAGCCTCTTGCTGTGAAGTTCACTCTCATTTGTCAAATGGGGCTGGCCTGGTATGACAGAGATGTGTTTGAAAGGCGGGTCCACCCTATGCTCCCTGGGCCCTGTACACCTACATGTCTTCTGGTGAGTCCACCAGAGAATCTGACTAAAAGTATCTAACACTGTGTCTGAATGCCAAACATTAACCATTCCATGCATGGAAATAAATGTGCATTTAACCAGCCTGAAAATGGAACGTGTTGAAGCAATTGAGTGTGCGGGCCCAACTTCATTACTAGAACCACCATGCTCTTTGTTGTAAGACAAAACCTAGGGATTAGAAGAGGACTATATACAGTGCATTCGGAAAGTATTCAGACCCCTTGACTTTTTACACATTTTGTTACGTTACAGCCTTATTCTAAAATGTATTACATTATTATTTTCCCTCATCAATCTACACACAATACACCATAATGACAAAGTGTAAACAAGTTTTTAGAAATGTTTGCAAAAAAAATAAAAAATAAATAGAAATACCTTATTTACATAAGTATTCAGACTATTTGCTATGAGACTCAGGTACATCCTGTTCCCATTGATCATCCTTGAGATGTTTCTACAACTTGATTGGAGACCACCTGTGGTAAATTAAATTGATTGGACATGATTTGGAAAGGCGCATACCTGTCTATATAAGGTCCCACAGTTGACAGTGCATGTCAGAACAAAAACTAAGCCATGAGGTCGAAGGAATTGTCCGTAGAGCGCCGAGACAGGATTGTGTCGAGGCACAGATCTGGGAAAGGGTACCAAACTATTTATTCAGCATTGAGGTCCGCAAGAACACAGTGGCCTACATCATTCTTAAATGGAAGACTCTTCCTAGAACTGGCCGCCCGGCCAAACTGAGCAATTGGGGGAGAAGGGCCTTGGTCATGGAGGTGACCAAGAACCCGATGGTCACTCTGACAGAGCTCCAGAATTCCTCTGTGGCGATGGGAGAACCTTCCAGAAGGACAACCATCTCTGCAGCACTCCACCAATCAGGCCTTTATGGTAGAGTGGCCAGACAGAAGCCACTCCTCAGTAAAAAGGCACATGACAGCCGGCTTGGAGTTTGCCAAAAGGCACCTAAAGGACTCTCAGACCATGAGAATCAAGATTCTCTGGTCTGATTAAACCAATATTGAACTATTTGGCCTGAATGCCAAGCATCACCTCTGGAAGAAACCTGGCCCATCCCTACGGTGAAGCATGGTGGTGGCAGCATCATGCTGTGGGGATGTTTTTCAGCGGCAGGGACTGGGAGACTAGTCAGGTTCGAGGGAAAGATGAACAGAGCAAAGTATATAGAGATCCTTGATGAAAACCTGCTCCAGAGCGCTCAGGACTTCAGACTGGGGCGAAGGTTCACCTTCCAACAGGACAACGACCCTAAGCACACAGCCAAGACAACGCAGGAGTGGCTTCGGGACAAGTCTCTGAATGTCCTTGAGTGGCACAGCCAGAACCCGGACTTGAACCCAATCGAACATCTCTGGAGAGACCTGAAAATAGCTGTGCAGCGACGCTCCCCATCCAACTTGACATAGCTTGAGAGGATCTGCAGAGAAGAATGGGAGAAACTCTCCAAATACAGGTGTGCCAAGCTTGTAGCGTCATACCCAAAAAGACTTTAGGCTGTAATCGCTGCCAAAGGTGCTTCAACAAAGTACTGAGTAAAGGGTCTGAATACTTATGTAAATGTGATATCCGTTTAAAAAAAAAACATTTACAAACATCTCTAAAAACCTGTTTTTGCTTTGTCATTATTGGGTATTGTGTATAGATTGATAAGGGAAATACAATTTAATCAATTTTAGAAAAAGGCTGTAACGTAACAAAATGTGGAAAAGTCAAGGGGTCTGAATACTTTCCGAATGCACTGTAGATCCATATACAATACAGTACACACGTCTCCAGTCTGCTCTATGGTTCTGCCATGTGTGTGTTCAATCCACTCCGCTCTCTTCCCCTTTAGACCCCATGTTAATAACACATGCCAAGGCAAATTCATATGTATAGAAGGGAGCCTTGCATGGGGAAAACCAACTCAACACCTATTATTAATTACGGTAGGACGGATGGTGTTCTGACAAGCGCGTGGACTTAATGATTCATACACAAGGTGTTAGGAGATGGCAGAGACTGACGAGAGCAAATCATGTGTATTAAACTTTCGGTTTCCCCGAGCAACAGGGGAAGAGAGTGCGCCGACAAATTGCCAGACGGAGGCGCATTAGGAACGCTCCAGCAGACTTTTGGGAAGAACCTCTGGTCCTGACAGCCAGGATTCAACCTGGAATGAGGGGAAATTGAAGGGGAGACCAACATCTGTTCTGTTGTAAAACAGCCTTATATACACACACACACAGTACATGTACGCATGCTCACCGAGACATACACATACACAGTACATGTACGCATGCTCACCGAGACACACACACACACACACACACACCTGCCTCTATAATTAGCTAATGATGCTTCATTAAGATTATCCCAAGAGTGTGTTTCGGCTTTGCCCAGGCACAAGAGCACAGGTACAGTGGGGAAAAAAAAGTATTTAGTCAGCCACCAATTGTGCAAGTTCTCCCACTTAAAAAGATGAGAGAGGCCTGTAATTTTCATCATAGGTACACGTCAACTATGACAGACAAATTGAGAGAAAAAAAATCCAGAAAATCACATTGTAGGATTTTTAATGAATTTATTTGCAAATTATGGTGGAAAATAAGTATTTGGTCACCTACAAACAAGCAAGATTTCTGGCTCTCACAGACCTGTAACTTCTTCTTTAAGAGGCTCCTCTGTCCTCCACTTGTTACCTGTATTAATGGCACCTGTTTGAACTTGTTATCAGTATAAAAGACACCTGTCCACAACCTCAAACAGTCACACTCCAAACTCCACTATGGCCAAGACCAAAGAGCTGTCAAAGGACACCAGAAACAAAATTGTAGACCTGCACCAGGCTGGGAAGACTGAATCTGCAATAGGTAAGCAGCTTGGTTTGAAGAAATCAACTGTGGGAGCAATTATTAGGAAATGGAAGACATACAAGACCACTGATAATCTCCCTCGATCTGGGGCTCCACGCAAGATCTCACCCCGTGGGGTCAAAATGATCACAAGAACGGTGAGCAAAAATCCCAGAACCACACGGGGGGACCTAGTGAATGACCTGCAGAGAGCTGGGACCAAAGTAACAAAACCTACCATCAGTAACACACTACGCCGCCAGGGACTCAAATCCTGCAGTGCCAGACGTGTCCCCCTGCTTAAGCCAGTACATGTCCAGGCCCGTCTGAAGTTTGCTAGAGTGCATTTGGATGATCCAGAAGAGGATTGGGAGAATGTCATATGGTCAGATGAAACCAAAATATAACTTTTTGGTAAAAACTCAACTCGTCGTGTTTGGAGGACAAAGAATGCTGAGTTGCATCCAAAGAACACCATATCTACTGTGAAGCATGGGGGTGGAAACATCATGCTTTGGGGCTGTTTTTCTGCAAAGGGACCAGGACGACTGATCCGTGTAAAGGAAAGAATGAATGGGGCCATGTATCGTGAGATTTTGAGTGAAAACCTCCTCCCATCAGCAAGGGCATTGAAGATGAAACGTGGCTGGGTCTTTCAGCATGACAATGATCCCAAACACACCGCCCGGGCAACGAAGGAGTGGCTTCGTAAGAAGCATTTCAAGGTCCTGGAGTGGCCTAGCCAGTCTCCAGATCTCAACCCCATAGAACATCTTTGGAGGGAGTTGCAAGTCCGTGTTGCCCAGCGACAGCCCCAAAACATCACTGCTCTAGAGGAGATCTGCATGGAGGAATGGGCCAAAATACCAGCAACAGTGTGTGAAAACCTTGTGAAGACTTACAGAAAACGTTTGACCTGTGTCATTGCCAACAAAGGGTATATAACAAAGTATTGAGAAACTTTTGTTATTGACCAAATACGTATTTTCCACCATAATTTGCAAATAAATTCATTAAAAATCCTACAATGTGATTTTCTGGATTTTTTTCTTCTCATTTTGTCTGTCATAGTTGACGTGTACCTATGATGAAAATTACAGGCCTCTCTCATCTTTTTAAGTGGGAGAACTTGCACAATTGGTGGCTGACTAAATACTTTTTTCCCCCACTGTAATAATGTGATTTTGATGGTTTTAAATGGCCTTAGGTAAGGTTTAATGACAGGCCTTGGGCAGCGCTAAGAGACCAAAACCAGCATCACAAAAGGTGGCCTCCAGTCACTAATGGTCTCAGTCATCTCTCCAGGCATGGCTGGCAGGAGCAGTGTGTGTAAGGAGCAGTGTGTGTAAGAGAGAGAGAGAGAGCGAGCGAGAGAGATAGTGAGAGAATGTGTGTGTACCTATCAGAGGCTTCATGTCCGCCGCCTGGCAGGCTGAAGGTTCCTCATGTTGCTGGGGACCATCCTTGACTGGATTAGCAGTTTCCTCCCACTCATGCTACATACAGCATCTACACACATCACATACAATCAGCCTACCTAAGTGCCAGCGAGAATAACTTTTCAATACAACTCTATTCTCAATTCTTCAGATTGCTTTGATTTTTTATTTAAAAATATCATCCAAGCATTTACAGAGTAGGAAAACAAATCAATCTATGCAACTGTTATAGGGATACTTCTGGATTTTGGCAATGAAACCCTTTATCTACTTCCCCAGAGTCAGATGAACTTGTGGATACCATTTTTATGTCTCTGCGTGCAGTTTGATACCCATACTATACCCATACTAATGCTAGTTAGCAACTTCCTTCAAACTGCACGCAGAGACATGAAAATGATATCCACAAGTTCATCTGACTCTGGGGAAGTAGATAAAGGGCTTCATTGCCAAAATCCAGAAGTATCCCTTTAACAGCCTTTACAGAAAATGAAGAAATATATCCATTTTTACTCAGAATTGTACAAACAAGGAAAGAAAAGAGAGAGTGAGAGGCCAGAGGGGTTGGAGGTTGAAAATGTTCAGCAGACCCTGATAACCTCCCTGGGTATTAGTCCTGGTTGAGTGACAGCAGAGTTAACCAATTAGAGGTTCTGAGAACGGTCCGGCCTGCCCATGTGAAGTACAGTCTGAGTTCTATGTTGTTACTTCTGTGTCCTCATAAGTTCTATGCCAGTGTTTCTCAACCTTATTTGTGACAGGGACCAGCAAACTGTTTACATTATAACTAGCACTTAAGAACTGACTAAATCAAGATCAGTTAACCCTCACAGGGACTGGTTAGCAACAGCCAAGGGACCAGTGCCGGTCCCCATAAAACAATATCCTCATAGGACTGTGAGATCTCTATGCTGTTTCTTCTGTGTCCCTGTGATGTCCTCCGTGTCTCTGTAATGCTCTATGTGGTCTTGATGCCCTCGAAACCACAGAACTTCCAGCGTTTCTCCAGGCTGGCGCCCACCCCTGTCAGCTCCTGTCTGAAGGTACAGGGCAGCCGACCCAGTAGAGCCCCCACCTGTCCGGTGTTTATCTGAAACACACACACACACACACACTTAATGTAAATACACAGATTTTATACATACACTGACACACACCCACAGATACAATCACAATACAAACGTAACACACAGATTTGATAAACACTCCTACAGACTCAAAGAGCCCCACATCTCAGAAGAACTGATCTGAGTGACAAACGCCAACACCAACACAATACTCATCACAAACCACACCTACATACGCAATAGCATCACATTAGCATATAACATAACTTTAAAAAGGTGACATTACACAAACCAATGACAGCAGGAAGCACTATCATTTTATACAGAGAAAAAACACTTGTAAGAACCAGATGGGTAAAACCCTGTCAGAATGTATTAAACACTATCATGAAGATGTCAATGGTGTATCATCATTAACAATGTAGTAGTGAATCATGGACACAGTAGATAAGTAGAGAGTAATGTTGTTAGTGGAGAATCCAGCCAGGACTGTTGACAAAGCTCTGTGGACTTGTTGTGTGGTGTTACAGAGAGGCAGCGTGGGAACAAACACACCCTCAGACCTTAATGGAAAACCCAAACAGAGAGAAAAGGAATGAGTCAGTTTGTTGATGAGTGCAGAGAGGTTTTAATGAGCTGGAGGTGAGAGTGGTCAAACAATATATACAGTGAGGGAAAAAAGTATTTGATCCCCTGCTGATTTTGTACGTTTGCCCACTGACAAAGACATGATCAGTCTATAATTTTAATGGTAGGTTTGAACAGTGAGAGACAGAATAACAACAAAAAAATCCAGAAAAACATATGTCAAAAATGTTATAAATTGATTTGCACTTTAATGAGGGAAATAAGTATTTGACCCCTCTGCAAAACATTACTTAGTACTTGGTGGCAAAACCCTTGTTGGCAATCACAGAGGTCAGACGTTTCTTGTAGTTGGCCACCAGGTTTGCACACATCTCAGGAGGGATTTTGTCCCACTCCTCTTTGCAGATCTTCTCCAAGTCATTAAGGTTTCGAGCCTGACGCTTGGCAACTCGAACCTTCAGCTCCTTCCACAGATTTTCTATGGGATTAAGGTCTGGAGACTGGCTAGGCCACTCCAGGACCTTAATGTGCTTCTTCTTGAGCCACTCCTTTGTTGCCTTGGCCATGTGTTTTGGGTCATTGTCATGCTGGAAAACCCATCCACAACCCATTTTCAATGCCCTGGCAGAGGGAAGGAGGTTCTCACCCAAGATTTGACAGTACATGGCACTGTCCATCGTCCCTTTGATGCGGTGAAGTTGTCCTGTCCCCTTAGCAGAAAAACACCCCCAAAGCATAATGTTTCCATCTCCATGTTTGACGGTGGGGATGGTGTTCTTGGGGTCATAGGCAGCATTCCTCCTCCTCCAAACACGGCGAGTTGAGTTGACGCCAAAGAGCTCCATTTTGGTCTCATCTGACCACAACACTTTCACCCAGTTCTCCTCTGAATCATTCAGATGTTCATTGGCAAGCTTCAGACGGGCCTGTATATGTGCTTTCTTGAGCAGGGGGACCTTGCGGGCGCTGCAGGATTTCAGTCCTTCACGGCGTAGTGTGTTACCAATTGTTTTCTTGGTGACTATGGTCCCAGCTGCCTTGAGATCATTGACAAGATCATCCCGTGTAGTTCTGGGCTGATTCCTCACAGTTCTCATGATCACTGGAACTCCACGAGGTGAGATCTTGCATGGAGCCCCAGGCCGAGGGAGATTGACAGTTATTTTGTGTTTCTTCCATTTGCGAATAATCGCACCAACTGTTGTCACCTTCTCACCAAGCTGCTTGGCGATGGTCTTGTAGCCCATTCCAGCCTTGTGTAGGTCTACAATCTTGTCCCTGAAATCCTTGGAGAGCTCTATGGTCTTGGCCATGGTGGAGTTTGGAATCTGATTGATTGATTGCTTCTGTGGACAGGTGTCTTTTATACAGGTAACAAGCTGAGATTAGGAGCACTCCCTTTAAGAGTGTGCTCCTAATCTCAGCTCGTTACCTGTATAAAATACACCTGGGAGCCAGAAAACTTTCGGACTGAGAGGGGGTCAAATACTTATTTCCCTCATTAAAATGCAAATCAATTTATAACATTTTTGACATGCGTTTTTTTGGATTTTTTTGTTGTTATTCTGTCTCTCACTGTTCAAATAAACCTACCATTAAAATTATAGACTGATCATTTCTTTGTCAGTGGGAAAACAAAATCAGCAGGGGATCAAATACTTTTTTCCCTCACTGTAAGAGGGCCTCCTCCTCATGGAGGTGGCAGTCAGAGGAGTCATGTCTGAGGGCCTCATCATGGAGGTGGCAGTGAGAGTGGCCATATAGTATATCTGAAGGCCTCCTTGCGGAGGTGGCAGTGAGAGTGGCCATATAGTATATCTGAAGGCCTCCTTGCGGAGGTGGCAGTGAGAGTGGCCATATAGTATATCTGAAGGCCTCCTTGCGGAGGTGAGAGGGGCCATATAGTATATCTGAAGGCCTCCTTGCGGAGGTGGCAGTGAGAGTGGCCATATAGTATATCTGAAGGCCTCCTTGCGGAGGTGGCAGTGAGAGTGGCCATATAGTATATCTGAAGGCCTCCTTGCGGAGGTGGCAGTGAGAGTGGCCATATAGTATATCTGAAGGCCTCCTTGCAGAGGTGGCAGTGAGAGTGGCCATATAGTATATCTGAAGGCCTCCTTGCGGAGGTGAGAGGGGCCATATAGTATATCTGAAGGCCTCCTTGCGGAGGTGAGAGGGGCCATATAGTATATCTGAAGGCCTCCTTGCGGAGGTGGCAGTGAGAGTGGCCATATAGTATATCTGAAGGCCTCCTTGCGGAGGTGAGAGGGGCCATATAGTATATCTGAAGGCCTCCTTGCGGAGGTGGCAGTGAGAGTGGCCATATAGTATATCTGAAGGCCTCCTTGCGGAGGTGGCAGTGAGAGTGGCCATATAGTATATCTGAAGGCCTACTTGCGGAGGTGGCAGTGAGAGTGGCCATATAGTATATCTGAAGGCCTCCTTGCGGAGGTGAGAGGGGCCATATAGTATATCTGAAGGCCTCCTTGCGGAGGTGGCAGTGAGAGTGGCCATATAGTATATCTGAAGGCCTCCTTGCGGAGGTGGCAGTGAGAGTGGCCATATAGTATATCTGAAGGCCTCCTTGCAGAGGTGGCAGTGAGAGTGGCCATATAGTATATCTGAAGGTCTCCTTGCAGAGGTGGCAGTGAGAGTGGCCATATAGTATATCTGAAGGCCTCCTTGCGGAGGTGGCAGTGAGAGTGGCCATATAGTATATCTGAAGGTCTCCTTGCAGAGGTGGCAGTGAGAGTGGCCATATAGTATATCTGAAGGCCTCCTTGCGGAGGTGGCAGTGAGAGTGGCCATATAGTATATCTGAAGGCCTCCTTGCAGAGGTGGCAGTGAGAGTGGCCATATAGTATATCTGAAGGCCTCCTTGCGGAGGTGGCAGTGAGAGTGGCCATATAGTATATCTGAAGGCCTCCTTGCGGAGGTGGCAGTGAGAGTGGCCATATAGTATATCTGAAGGCCTCCTTGCGGAGGTGGCAGTGAGAGTGGCCATATAGTATATCTGAAGGCCTCCTTGCGGAGGTGGCAGTGAGAGTGGCCATATAGTATATCTGAAGGCCTCCTTGCGGAGGTGGCAGTGAGAGTGGCCATATAGTATATCTGAAGGCCTCCTTGCGGAGGTGGCAGTGAGAGTGGCCATATAGTATATCTGAAGGCCTCCTTGCGGAGGTGGCAGTGAGAGTGGCCATATAGTATATCTGAAGGCCTCCTTGCGGAGGTGGCAGTGAGAGTGGCCATATAGTATATCTGAAGGCCTCCTTGCGGAGGTGGCAGTGAGAGTGGCCATATAGTATATCTGAAGGCCTCCTTGCGGAGGTGGCAGTGAGAGTGGCCATATAGTATATCTGAAGGCCTCCTTGCGGAGGTGGCAGTGAGAGTGGCCATATAGTATATCTGAAGGCCTCCTTGCGGAGGTGGCAGTGAGAGTGGCCATATAGTATATCTGAAGGCCTCCTTGCGGAGGTGGCAGTGAGAGTGGCCATATAGTATATCTGAAGGCCTCCTTGCGGAAGTCGGCAGTGAGAGTGGCCATATAGTATATCTGAAGGCCTCCTTGCGGAGGTGGCAGTGAGAGTGGCCATATAGTATATCTGAAGGCCTCCTTGCGGAGGTGGCAGTGAGAGTGGCCATATAGTATATCTGAAGGCCTCCTTGCGGAGGTGGCAGTGAGAGTGGCCATATAGTATATCTGAAGGCCTCCTTGCGGAGGTGGCAGTGAGAGTGGCCATATAGTATATCTGAAGGCCTCCTTGCAGAGGTGGCAGTGAGAGTGGCCATATAGTATATCTGAAGGCCTCCTTGCGGAGGTGGCAGTGAGCGTGGCCATATAGTATATCTGAAGGCCTCCTTGCGGAGGTGGCAGTGAGCGTGGCCATATAGTATATCTGAAGGCCTCCTTGCGGAGGTGGCAGTGAGAGTGGCCATATAGTATATCTGAAGGCCTCCTTGCGGAGGTGGCAGTGAGCGTAGTGGTCATATGTGGATGAGAGAAAAGAACAGAATCAATCTGACAGTCGAGAGCAGAGGAGAGCTGAGAACCCAGAAAGGCCCCTGAGGAGACGGGTGTTATAGCGAAGTGTCAGAATAAATTAAACCGCTCTGCTCCGTCAGGGAGAGACAGGAAGGAACCAGATGTAACAGGTCTCAGTGTCCAGGGATATCACACTCAGACACTTCCTCAAGAGCACTGGGAGATACAGAGATATCCTTATTCATGTCTATAGTACTGTAGCTATGGGAGATACAGAGAGATATCCTATATTCATGTCTATAGTACTGTAGCTATGGGAGATACAGAGAGATATCCTATATTCATGTCTATAGTACTGTAGCTATGGGAGATACAGAGATATCCTTATGCATGTCTATAGTATTGTAGCTATGGGAGATACAGAGAGATATCCTATATTCATGTCTATAGTACTATAGCTATGGGAGATACAGAGAGATATCCTATATTCATGTCTATAGTACTATAGCTATGGGAGATACAGAGAGATATCCTATATTCATGTCTATAGTAATGTTGCTATGGGAGATACAGAGAGATATCCTATATTCATATCTATAGTACTGTAGCTATGGGAGATACAGAGAGATATCCTATATTCATATCTATAGTACTGTAGCACTGGGAGATACAGAGAGATATCCTATATTCATGTCAATAGTACTGTAGCTATGGGAGATACAGAGAGATATCCTATATTCATGTCAATAGTACTGTAGCACTGGGAGATACAGAGAGATATCCTATATTCATGTCTATAGTACTGTAGCTATGGGAGATACAGAGAGATATCCTATATTCATGTCTATAGTACTGTAGCTATGGGAGATACAGAGAGATATCCTATATTCATGTCTATAGTAATGTTGCTATGGGAGATACAGAGAGATATCCTATATTCATGTCTATAGTACTGTAGCTATGGGAGATACAGAGAGATATCCTATATTCATGTCTATAGTACTGTAGCTATGGGAGATACAGAGAGATATCCTATATTCATGTCAATAGTACTGTAGCTATGGGAGATACAGAGAGATATCCTATATTCATGTCAATAGTACTGTAGCTATGGGAGATACAGAGAGATATCCTATATTCATGTCTATAGTACTGTAGCTATGGGAGATACAGAGAGATATCCTATATTCATGTCTATAGTACTGTAGCTATGGGAGATACAGAGAGATATCCTATATTCATGTCTATAGTAATGTTGCTATGGGAGATACAGAGAGATATCCTATATTCATGTCTATAGTACTGTAGCTATGGGAGATACAGAGAGATATCCTATATTCATGTCTATAGTACTGTAGCTATGGGAGATACAGAGAGATATCCTATATTCATGTCTATAGTACTGTAGCTATGGGAGATACAGAGAGATATCCTTATTCATGTATATAGTACTGTAGCTATGGGAGATACAGAGAGATATCCTTTATTCATGTCTATGGTAGCTACACCGAGTGGAGGGAGTGGGGCTTGTCTTTTCATTAACCCCAACTCTAACCTGAGCCTCAGCATCATGAGGGCCCTGCCTGCACCAGTGGGATCAAATTAGATGTGAAGGACCTGGCTGCATGAGGAAACCCTTGCTGCACGATGGGGCTCTGCTGTCACAAGGGGATGATTCAAATTGCATTAGGGGGAAGCTGCCTGCACCAGCATCAGCTGCGCAAAAAAAGGGTTGCGACGGTGTTGCGAATGAGGAAGTGTTGAACCCTCGTTTCCGAAGCTCCTTTACTCCGTTTGTTTTGTTGTATTGTGTGCTTTGTAGCCGTGTCTCAAGATTAACCAGGACCAGATCCACTAATTTCTTCCTTTGGACAACACATCTCAGTTGGTCTCCGCTGTTCTCTGTGACCTCTCAGCTGGAGATCTGTTGATGGATTGGATTGACTGACTGCCTGACTACAACTTTTTCCAACTGGAATTTCATTTGTTTTAGCGTGATTTACACCGTGTTAGGTTATATGTTCAGTTGTTGGTGAAGACTACTGGGAGTTCTGATATTGTTGTGGGGTAAAAGAGTTAGAGATTTTAATTGTATGATTGAGACTTGGGTTAAGCTACACTTTATGAACTCCCGAGTGGCGCAGCGGTCTAAGGCACTGCATCTCAGTGCTTGAGGCGTCACTACAGACCCCCTGATTCGATTCCAGGCTGTATCACAACCGGCCGTGATTGGGAGTCCCATAGGGCGGCGCACAATTGGCCCAGTATCGTCCGGGTTTGGCCGGTGTAGGCCGTCATTGTAAATAAGAATTTGTTCTTAACTGACTTGCCTAGTTAAATAAAGGTACAATTTAAAAATTAAAAAAAAACGGACAAACATTGCGTGACTAAGGTCACTTGAACTCATTTACTGAGCTGGACCCTTTTTAGGCCCGAGGTACAGGACTTGAGGAACCAGAGATCATTGTGTTGTGACGTTATGTGTGTGATCATTTATTTTGGTAATACAACCAACGCAAAATAACATTTTGAAGTTATTTCCAATCTTTTAAAGTGTATTTCTATACTGACTTTTACATGAGTCTTTTGTATTGGTGTAGACTTGACAGACCAGACCGGATTAATTCCCTCACAAACAAAAAGGAGAAATCAATATTTTCTCTGGTAGGCACGACCTACCTGGCAACCCTAACAAATAATAACCTCAAGTCAAAGCTGTTACAGTGTGCCAGCAGTACCTTGGAGTCCAGCTGCTGTAGATAAGAGCAGATGTACTCGATGCTGGCTCCAAACGGGTGGACATGGAGGAACGTAGAGATGATCCCTGAGGAAGGACAAACAGGGACATCAATACAGCTGTCAATCAAACTGGCATACCATATTAACATGTAGTTTAATACTCTATAACTACAACCCTACAATCATATGTACAAACACCTAAATTCCGTCTGACTGTTGATTTACCCATCTGATCAAAATGAAAGCCAACGAGAACCTCACATTCAACAGACCACTAGTCAACTCATGTTGTCTGACTGATTAAATGTGTCTGGACTTCAAGTGTGTCCGTCTTCCCCAAAGCACTCCCAGCTCTGTGGAAGACTCTTGTGTTTGAACCGTCCAGATTAAGAGAAGTGTTTAATGAGGACTTTGACGCTTCTTTCTACATTAAAGCTTCTCTGATCAGAGCACCATGGGGCTTCACATGCATGTGCTTTCTACATTAAAGCTTCTCTGATCAGAGCACCATGGGGCTTCACATGCATGTGCTTTCTACATGAAAGCTTCTCTGATCAGAGCACCATGGGGCTTCACATGCATGTGCTTTCTACATTAAAGCTTCTCTGATCAGAGCACCATGGGGCTTCACATGCATGTGCTTTCTACATTAAAGCTTCTCTGATCAGAGCACCATGGGGCTTCACATGCATGTGCTTTCTACATGAAAGCTTCTCTGATCAGAGCACCATGGGGCTTCACATGCATGTGCTTTCTACATGAAAGCTTCTCTGATCAGAGCACCATGGGGCTTCACATGCATGTGCTTTCTACATGAAAGCTTCTCTGATCAGAGCACCATGGGGCTTCACATGCATGTGCTTTCTACATGAAAGCTTCTCTGATCAGAGCACCATGGGGCTTCACATGCATGTGCGCACACACCACCAGCATGAATTCCAACAATACCATCTGCTATCAACTCATTGATCAGATCATCCACTACTTATAATCCTGAACCCTTGTGTAATAACATCTTATAGTCCACTGAGGAGCCAGCTCAGAAAACACACACACACACACACACACACACTGATAAACCAGATGAGACACTGGAGGAAAAAGCAAAGTCCAATTTATATCCCCATATGCATCAGAGTCGCGTCTTCCTCAGGCATTTTACTGCTTGTTTCTAGCATTAAGCATCGTTATAGATTGGTTTATACATATTGTGACCCCTAGGTTGGAATCCCTGCTCTAGAGGGGGATAAAGCAGTTGAAGACACGTGGCCCCGTGTAGCTCAGTTGGTAGAGCATGGCGCTTGCAACGCCAGGGTTGTGGGTTCGTTTCCCACATGGGGGCCAGTATGAAAATGTATGCACTCACTAAACTGTAAGTCGCTCTGGATAAGAGTGTCTGCTAAATTACTAAAATGTAAATGTAGGATGCAGACCTTACTTTCTTAATGAGTTCACTTTGTAGCCAATGTCCCTTTTTCCCTGTGGTGCTCCCTTCAATTCATCTTCAGACATAACGTCATGTAAAGTGATTTTGACAGAGAGAACGACCCAGAATCCTCAGCAGCCGTCTATGCTGAGCAGTCAGAGTGGGCCGGCATGGAGGGAGGGAGCGGAGCGCCCCATTGGCTACATAACTACCTCTGAGCCAATCCTATGATCATTCTGGCATGACACCACCGTGGGACAGGACACGTAACTCCCACTAACAGACAGTAGTGTGTATCCTGCCATCTGGCATAGGCCTAAATGTAACTCCACAATTCCTTTCCCTTGTAACTCCACAAGACATCACTTTCATAAAATCTATTTGATCCAGGACCAACCATTCCCTGTGTAAAGTACCCTCCACTGAAATGGAGAATGTGCCAGAAGGCTGTGGTGATTAGAAACAGTAGAGGTGCTGAAGGCCTCAGTCAACCAGCCAATTAAAACGTGTGAACCAGCCCAGAGAACTGGTAATAAACTGGGGAGGAAAACCAGACTTTCCACAAATAACCTGCTTGATGATTGAGGATGATGAAAGTTTCTCTAAAAATAACCTGTTTAATTAGCAAAAAATGTACCAACAAGCAGAGCCTCTCTGCCAGAGTGGACAGCGCTAGGGGAAGGTTCTCCTCTGTAGGTACGAATGTTGTTGTAAGGTTGTAGTAATGTTACAGTAATGTCTGAACGTAACAACAAGCAGGGCTTCTCCCTCAGAGTTGACAAGACTTGGGGGAATCTTCTCCTGTATACTAATGTTAGGGTAACATAACGTTATACTAATGTTATAGGCCTAGTAACGTTATAGTCATGTTAGGTGAATGTACCGACTAGCTGGGCCTCTCTCTCTCTCAGAGTGGACTGGACTGGATCTTCTCCTCTATAGTTAGGTTAATATAACATTAAAATAATGTTGGAAGTTAGGTTATAGTAATTTTAAGTGAACGTACCAACTAGCAAGGCCTCTCTCTCAGAGTAAACAGGACTGGAGGGAATCTTCTCTGGGGGCAGACTCTCCTTCTCCTGACTGCAGGAAACCACTTCTAACGCTGTCGCCTCCTACAGGACAAGAGGAGAAAACACTTAGACTGGTAGATGACGCCCGCCTGCCCACACACACAAGCAATCAGTGCATAGCAGCCCCGATAACGCACCACTTTGATATCAGACAGATGGAAGAAGAGAGGGGAGACAAAGGCAGGAGATATTTCAGAGTGGAGACCACAGCAATAGTTCTACCAGAGAAGAGCGAGAGAGAGTGTTAGCGATGCTAATGATGAAGCTGTTGTTTGCTGTGGGCTTCTGACAGGCTGGAGGAGGGAGGGTCAGGTATGTGTGTTTGTGTCTGTGTGACTGAGGTGTGTGGTGTGAGAGAGTGTGTGTGGGCACTGCTTGATTTCCTAATCCAGTTGTGTCGGGTTGATTTATCCTGCGACAAATAAAGTCATCCTGCACTGGATTGGTCTGTAATGATCTGTCATGTCACTGGAAGAGGAGAGAAAGTGAGGAACAGAGAAACAGAGACAGGGAATAGAGGGGGAGAGAGAGGGATGGAGAGGGTCATATCTCTTTTCCACTTACATTGACTTGATCAGCACTCTCCTCGCTCCCTCTGTCATCTCGCGGTGATGTCTCCAGCTAGAGTCAATCATAAAAATGAGAAAAGCCGTCACTGTCTAATATTCACATTCTTATTTAAACACACGTGTGTGGGGCGGCAAGTAGCCTAGCGGTTAAGAGCATTGGGCCAGTAACCGGAAGGTTGCTGGTTCGAATCTCCGAGCCGACTAGGTGATCTGTCATGTATCTGGGAGATGAGAGAAAGTGAGGAACAGAGAAAGGAAGATGGGGAACAGAGGGGGAGAGAGAGGGATGGAGAGGGTCAAATCTATTTTCCACTTACATTGACTTGATCAGCACTCTCCTCGCTCCCTCTGTCATCTCGCGGTGATGTCTCCAACTAGAGTCAATTATAAAAATTAGAAAAGCCGTCACTGACAAACATGTCACACTCATGCAAACATACAGACACACTTTCTCCTCAGGTAAGACCACTATAAAAAACTGTAAGGGAGAGGTCAACATCACATATACAATCCCTGAATAGTCTGAGGGGGTATGTTGTATTGTGCAAAAAGATATAGAATCAGATCAGATTAGATAGAGCAGAGACATACAGTACATATTAATCTGTGTTCTTTCCATGAGTAAGAACCAAACATAATTGGATGTCAAAATGTCTTCTGTTCACGACTGGTATTCACACAGTGAGTGGTGTCTATCTCCGTTTTCTATTAAAATGGTTAAGACAGCCTGATTCAGTGGTCCTAGATGACGCCTGATTCAGTGGTCCTAGATGAAGCCTGATTCAGTGGTCCTAGATTGTAAGTCGCTCTGGATAAGAGCGTCTGCTAAATGACGTAAATGTCAATGTAATGAAGCCCGATTCAGTGGTTCTAGATGAAGGGACACAGAGAATAGAGTGTATTCTTCTGGTGATGAGATTGTCTGTTAATAGAACGACCTGCTCTAGAACAGTGGTTCCCAACCAGGGGTCCTAGGGGTACTTGGCCTATCCACAGGGGGTACTTGAGAAGACTCATGAGACCATAGGCTTACTGGTAAAATGCACATGAGGGGGTACTCCAGGGGTACTCCGGGCAGAGCAAAATTCAGTTGGTGGTACAGTAACCGAAAAAGCTAGAATACATAATGCTTGGTGACAACTTGGACAGTGAATTGGGCTCTGGGGTTAACAAGTTGGCAACACACACTATCATTCCACAATGGCCACAAATCTAGAGAGTAACGCCTTCCTCAAATAGACTTCTATCTTCTGTTAATGAGTCTCCAGTGAGCCATCTCTGTGTGTATACATGCTTTAATTACCATATTACCCATGGATCATTGGAAGGGGTTAATGTATGCATGTATGCATGCTTTAATTACCATATTACCCATGAATCACTGGAAGGGGTTCATCTCTGTGTGTAAACATGCTTTAATTACCATATTACCCATGGATCACTGGAAGGGGATCATCTCTATATATTTCCCATGGATCACCTAGTGGCATTCTAATCTATGGCATCACCATTAAACCAGATATTGACAACTCTGTCACTTTCTATGATTTTAATTAATATATATTACCCAGCCACCAGGTCTAGAATGACTAATTCACCAAAGTCAATGAAACAACTAGCCAAGCGCCGACGGGAGGCAGAGAAGAGAACATTTGTCTAGATCGGAAAACATACAATCAAATATGGAGCACGCACCATTTGACTCTCATATCAGTATTCTCTTTATCTGATTAAATAGCTGATTGAACAGGAAGCTCATGCTCTTGTCAACCCTCCCTCTGGAATCCTGCTCAGCCAACGTTATCCCATGAGCAACACAAGCATTAACACTGGCTTTATTACAGCCAGGGCCTAACATTAACACACACGGGTAGATTGTGGCATTGGTGGATAAGATGTATATTTCACCAGCCAAGTTGGTGGGTGGTCAGGGCTCCACAGTGCAAGCATTTCACTCGCATTTGTGAATAAAAATAGTCAAGTATTATCACATTTATAGTAATATAAATGCTGCAGTAGCGGTTTTGATTAATAGCTGCTAAATGAATTGCAAAAAAATATTTTTTAATCTACCTGCCACAGTGGCTGGTGGACCAAAAAGTTAATTTTATGTCCCTGATTACAGCTCTATAGGGGACAATATAGATTTTAGCTGCTAAAGATATACAACTAATGTAAAGTGCACCTTCAAGCGCGTAGGCTATCTATATACAGGTAACTGCCAAAATAAAGGAAACACCAACATAAAGTGTCTTAATAGGGCATTGTCCCACCACGGGCCGCCAGAACAGCTTCAATGCGCCTTAGTTTACATTTACATTTAAGTCATTTAGCAGACGCTCTTATCCAGATTCTACAAGTGTCTGGAACTCTATTGGAGGGATGTGACACCAATCTTCCACGAGAAATTCCATCATTTGGGGTTTTGTTGATGGTGGTGGAAAACACCATCTCAGGGGCTCCTCCAGAATCTCCCATAAGTGTTCAATTGGGTTGAGATCAGGTGACACACACACACTTTTTTTTATACATGTTCCTAAGCATGATGGGATGTTAATTGCTTAATTAACTCAGAAAACCACACCTGTGTGGAAGCACCTGCTTTCAATATACTTCGTATCCCTCATTTACTCAAGTGTTTCCTTTATTTTGGCAGTTCTCTTTATATGGCTAGTATGAAGATGTTTTAGCCTGTGCAGTGGCACAGCGCCATAAACAGTATTGTGATACTTGGTAAATGTAGTATGCTGTTTCAGTTTACAGAGGCTGGTTTAGTGTAAAGAAGTTAGTCAGAAAGTGGTGGTGAATCTAGTAGATAGTTTGAAGAGGCTAGTTTGATGTAAAGATGATTGAGCAGTCTTTCTCTATATACAGTGCATTCGGAAAGTATTCAGACCCCTTGTCTGAATACTTTCCGAATGCTCTGTATGGCATACTACTAAGATGACCCGTCTCTCTCTATATACATCATTCTATTCGACCCCTCTCTCTATGGAATTCTAAATTAACTGTTTGAAATCAATGTCTAGTGGGGACACTTCTTTACCACTGTGAGTTAAGATATTGAAGAAATGTAATACCATTGTGGAATGAAACAAAATAAATTGTAATTCAAGTCTACCATATGGTAATTCCATTTCAAACCACAGGCGCCTTTCAAATGAGCCAAACTGTCAAGTGTTCTTTAAAGCTTGCACTATGACAGTGTGTGTTAGGGCCTGTGAAGGGCATGTGTTGTGTGTCTGTGTTACTGACCTGTGGTGTGTGTGTTGTGTGTCTGTGTTACTGACCTGTGGTGTGTGTGTTGTGTGTCTGTGTTACTGACCTGTGGTGTGTGTGTTGTGTGTCTGTGTTACTGACCTGTGGTGTGTGTGTGTGTGTGACTGACCTGTGGTGTGTGTGTTGTGTGTCTGTGTTACTGACCTGTGGTGTGCGTGTTTTCTTCAGACTCTCCAGTCCTTCCTTGAGACTCTGTACTTGGCTCTCAAGCTGCTGTTTGTCCTCCACACTCTTCTCCAGCTCCGCCTCCCTCTGTTTCATTTCTTCACACATCTTCAGCAGTTGCTGCAAACACAGAGGACATACTTTGAGCCACATATGCTAACTAACCTTTAAAGGGAAATTTCAGGATATTGGCAATGAGGCCCTTTATCTACTTCCCCAGAGTCAGATGAACTCGTGGATACCATTTTTATGACAAGAATGAAAAAAGTTAGAGGTAGTTTCACAAGCCAATGTTAACTAGCATTAGCACAATGACTGAAAGTCTATGGTATCTGTTAGCAGACTTCCAGTCATTATGCTAATGCTAATTAGCAACTGTGCAACTGTATCCTTTGATACAGTTGCACAGTTAACTACTACTTTTTACCCCTTTTTCTCACCAATTTCGTGATATCCAATTGGTAGTTACAGTCGGCCAAACCCTCCCCTAACCCGGATGACGCTGGGCCAATTGCTGCGACACAGCCTGTGATCGAAACCGGGTCTGTAGTGACTGCGATGCAGTGCCTTAGACCGCTGCGCCACTCGGGAGGAAACTACAGATTTTAACAAATCTTTAGAGAGAAGACAGATAGCCCCAAATGCTAACTAACGCTTAGGTTCTGCCACAGACATGGCAGTTAGCCACAGATGCTAACTAACCCTTAAGCGTCTGCTACAGAGAGAGGCAGGGTATACAATTAATTATTTTGTCCACCAGCCACTGTGGCAGGTAGATTTTAAAAAATCAGATTTTTTACCAGCCAAAATATTTTTGGCCTGCTAAAATTACACCAACAAAACACAAAAAAACAGATGAGCATGCTTTGTAAATAACACAGATAACCATAAATGCTACCTAACCCTTAAGACAAAGAAGACACAGTTATAGCCACAGATGCTTGCTTACAATAGGCATATGGCGCTTGCTAGTAATTAACCCTTTATGCATCAGCTCCATAGAGGAAACCAAGTTAGCCAGTGGTGCTAATCCTCCTTATGTTTCAGGATTTACCATTGAGTAAGGAACTTTTAGCTCATAGCTTCTCTATGTAGTGTCTCTGCTTCTCCAGGTCAGAACCATGTAGAAGCTGAAAAGTCCTTTCTCCTTATCCATTTAATCTTATAAAAAAAACATCACAGTCTCAGTTGGGTTTAGGCTGAAATACGCACGTATTATTACATGACTCACAAGTGGAAGAAATTCGCAGAACCTGGGCAGACTCAAGTCACCTGCTGACAACATTTTATGGTAATACGCCAGAGCCCGCAATTTAGCACAGAGCAATAAGAAGCATCTGATTTGTGTCTTTTAATCCATTCATTTAATATTTTCATGGAAATGTTCAAACTTGTTTGTTAGAAAAGTAATTACCATCTGTCTATTCATATGAGCATGACCGTCTCTATCCATCGTACTCTCAGAGGGCACCCCTCTGCTGCTCTCGTTTTCACCTTGCATCTCTCTCTCCCTATCCCTCTCTATCTCCCTGTCCCTCTCTCTCGCCCTGTCCCTCACTCTCCCTCTTTCTCAGTGTTGTGTGTGTGTGTGTGTGTGTGTGTGTGTGTGTGTGCGTATGTGTGTGTGTGTGATTGGGAGGGCAGTTCTCTATCCACCTCTATTAAAAGTCCCTTTTCCACAAAACGACTAGTCACCCCAAGAAGCCAAACCAATGGATTATGAGTCTCACCAGCCAGAATCTGCAGGGGTTTAATATCTGTATGGAACCAGGAAGTTAAAGATTCCTGTGAAATTGCTTAAAAGAAATCCAAAGTAGGACCTGCTGCAAGAAGTTAACTCCACTGTGTATGTGTGGTAGAAGTAGTACCTTCTGCATTCCCTGTAGTGCCTGTTGTAGAAAGGTTAGTTGTTGCTGCCTGATGGTGTCCTCTTCACTGTGTTGTGGAGGTGTGTGTTCTTGGTTCTTGCCCTGCTCCTGCTTCAGCAGCTCCACCTCGTTCCTGTAGGCATCCAGCTGACAGCGCAGAGAGTCATTCTCTTCCTTTAGGGCCTCCACCTGGGCCACAGGGCCTACACACACACACACACACACACACACACACACACACACACACACACACACACACACACACACACACACACACACACACACACACACACACACACACACACACACACACACACACACACACACACACACACACACACACACACACACAGACGACACACACACACACACACACACACACACACACACACACACACACACACACACACACACACAGACGACACACACACACACACACACACACACACACACAGGAGAGACAACTATCATAACATTGTCCTGTACAGACAGCCTTCAAATGTCTGTACTGATGATCTGAGGACATACTGTAACTATACTGGAGGCTTTGAAATCCTAACCTGCCCTATTGAACAGACAGGAGAGAATGTGATGAGAATTACTCATGAAATCCTAACCTGTCCTATTGAACAGACAGGAGAGAATGTGATGAGAATTACTCTTGAAATCCTAACCTTTCCTATTGAACAGACAGGAGAGAATGTGATGAGAACTACTCATGAAATCCTAACCTGTCCTATTGAACAGACAGGAGAGACAGTGTGATGAGAACTACTCATCCCCTGTTCCTTTGATAGGAGAGTCTGTTCTCTACAGCTGTCGGAGTGGGATGTGTGTGATGTAATGAGAGGGTGTGTTTGAGTGGCTGAGCTGCGAAGATAAGACCTGAGAGTGAGTGTGTGACGGAGGCCCAGCATAGGGTGTGTGTGTGTGTAACTCAACACAGGGACTCCAGCTGCCTGCATTGAATCCGGCATTATCTGTCTGTTTGATCCGAGAGAGAGACCTCTGAGTCATCGACCTGCTGTGTGTGTGTGTGTGTGTGTGTGTGTGTGTGTGTGTGTGAGCCAGCAGGCGAGGAGGTTTTGGGTGAGGTGTGTATTGATCAGGGAGCCTCATCAAGTTGCTGTCTGGGGTAGCCGACTGATTCCCCTTCCACAACGTGACAGGCTTTAGTATCGACCCCCAGCACCTCAGCACATTTAGCAGACGCTCTTATCCAGAGCGACTTAAGCACCAACCCATTCCCACTCTGCATCAATGCAGAAGCACCAACCCATTCCCACTCTGCACTGTATCAATGGAGAAGCACCAACCCATTCCCACTCTGCACTGTATCAATGGAGAAGCACCAACCCATTCCCACTCTGCACTGCATCAATGGAGAAGCACCAACCCAGAATACAGGTGTTCCTCTTCAAGCCGGCCGATAGGTTAAACAGACCACCTGTCTATGATTGAGAGCACAGAGACAAGGCTTCTTAAACAGGATTGGAGGAGGTGTAAACAAGCCCCTCCCCCAGTGCTCCTGGGTTACAGGGAGCCCTAGCAGGTGTGAACTGAGACTGTTACTGTAAATATGAAGGGGTGTCACATCAACACCTGTCCCCCCACCACATCCTGTGCCCTTCTCCACAGCGTTCCCTTCCAACATTGTGACAGCCTCTGACAACGATTGTTAGTGTTTTCTAATAAGCAAGGTCGCACATGAAAAGAGGTGGAACTAAAAACATGGTAGGCTGATGAAAACATTTGCATATATCTGCATAGAAATTAGGGAGGCGGTCATAACCGGCAGAGATCACAACAACTCAAAAGCACTTGAAGAGGAGACTTGATTGTAGCAGTTAGCCCCGCTCTCGTTGCTTCCATTCCCTTCTCTCTCTAACTGCTTTAGAGAGAAGCAGAGGGTCATCTGAATGTCCAGGTGAATATGATGGTCTGTTTCAATGTGTTTTACATCAGTAGCTCTGTTGGCTCAGCAGACATAAACAGGATGTTCTGTGTAAAGACGACCCTAATTGCACTTCAGTGGTGCCCAGAACAGCCCTAAATGAGCACACACACACAAAGGCAGATACGCAGACACACAGACGTGTGTGTGTGTGTGTGTAACTCAACACAGGGACTCCAGCTGCCTGCAGGCGAGGAGGTTTTGGGTGAGGTGTGTATTGATCAGGGAGCCTCATCAAGTTGCTGTCTGGGGTAGCCGACCGATTCCCCTTCCACAACGTGACAGGCTTTAGTATCGACCCCCAGCACCTCAGCACAGGGCTGCTGACAGGAGAGAAGCACATTTACATTTAAGTCATTTAGCAGACACTCTTATCCAGAGCGACTTAAGCACCAACCCATTCCCACTCTGCACTGCATCAATGCATAAGCACCAACCCATTCCCACTCTGCACTGTATCAATGGAGAAGTACCAACCCATTCCCACTCTGCACTGTATCCATGGAGAAGCACCAACCCATTCCCACTCTGCACTGTCTCCATGGAGAAGCACCAACCCATTCCCACTCTGCACTGTATCAATGCAGAAGCACCAACCCATTCCCACTCTGCACTGCATCAATGCAGAAGCACCAACCCATTCCCACTCTGCACTGTATCAATGGAGAAGCACCAACCCATTCCCACTCTGCACTGTATCCATGGAGAAGCACCAACCCATTCCCACTCTGCACTGTATCCATGGAGAAGCACCAACCCATTCCCACTCTGCACTGTATCAATGGAGAAGCACCAACCCATTCCCACTCTGCACTGTATCAATGCAGAAGCACCAACCCATTCCCACTCTGCACTGTATCAATGGAGAAGCACCAACCCATTCCCACTCTGCACTGTATCAATGGAGAAGCACCAACCCATTCCCACTCTGCACTGCATCAATGGAGAAGCACCAACCCAGAATACAGGTGTTCCTCTTCAAGCCGGCCGATAGGTTAAACAGACCACCTGTCTATAATTGAGAGCACAGAGACAAGGCTTCTTAAACAGGATTGGAGGAGGTGTAAACAAGCCCCTCCCCCTGTGCTCCTGGGTTACAGGGAGCCCTAGCAGGTGTGAACTGAGACTGTTACTGTAAATATGAAGGGGTGTCACATCAACACCTGTCCCCCCACCACATCCTGTGCCCTTCTCCACAGCGTCCCCTTACAAAATCGAACGATTGTTAGTGTTTTCTAATAAGCAAGGTCGCACATGAAAAGAGGTGGAAATCAAAACCTGGTAGGCTGATGAAAACATTTGCATATATCTGCATAGAAATTAGGGAGGCGGTCATAACCGGCAGAGATCACAACAACTCAAAAGCACTTGAAGAGGAGACTTGATTGTAGCAGTTAGCCCCGCTCTCGTTGCTTCCATTCCCTTCTCTCTCTAACTGCTTTAGAGAGAAGCAGAGGGTCATCTGAATGTCCAGGTGTATATGATGGTCTGTTTCAATGTGTTTTACATCAGTAGCTCTGTTGGCTCAGCAGACATAAACAGGATGTTCTGTGTAAAGACGACCCTAATGGCACTTCAGTGGTGCCCAGAACAGCCCTAAATGAGCACACACACACACAGGCAGATACGCAGACACAGACACACAGACACACAGACAGTTTCAGCTGCTATTGTACTGGATGTGGTTTCCTTTCAGTTTCCTTCAATTCTGAGGTGCTGTAGTGGAATGACCATTTCAGAGAGAGGAAAGTATATAATTTGAGGTGCTGTACTGGAATGACAATTTCAGAGAGAGAGGACAGTTTATCATTTGAGGTGCTGTAGTGGAATGACCATTTCAGAGAGGACAGTATATAATTTGAGGTGCTGTAGTGGAATGACCATCATTTCAGAGAGAGGACAGTATATCATTTGAGTTGCTGTAGTGGAATAACTATTTCAGAGAGAGAACAGTATATCATTTGAAGTGGAATGACCATCATTTCAGAGAGACAGTATGTCATTTGAGGTGCTGTAGTGGAATGACAATCATTTCAGAAAGAGAGGACAGTAAATCATTTTACATACACTCTCCTTTTGCTCTATAGTGATACATGACCTGTTATTTCACTGTTAAGGTTTAGAATCAATCCTCTCACTGTAAACCATCATAGCCAGGTGCTATAGGGGATCATTGGATGATTGACATCAGGGCCCAGATTCACAAAACACTTCATAAGATGCTTCTTAAGTTTTTGCATAAGAAAACAAATAAGTTCATAAGATAGTTCGTAAATGAAATTCCTCAACAATATCTTAAGATTTATTGATTTTCTTACGAACTTCACAAATATCTTCTTACAAATCTCCTTGCTAGGCAACCGTTTTAGCTAGCCATCTAGCTAGCAACGGCAATCATGTTAGCATATTTCTTACTGAGATTACTGTTCTAAACATGTTCTTGGGTTTAAAACAATCAATACTAAAACTATCAGATGAAGTTCGTGAGTGAATTAAACATGTTCATTTGCTTTTATGAGCTTTTTCTCTCACTGCCCTGAGTTTAAGACAAGGGTTTAGCTATCTTGGTATTAAGAACATTTCCAATAACTTTATTTTCAAGAATCGAATTTCTTCTTAACTCTTTGCTTAAGGAGAAACATAAGAAATAGCGCAAGAAAACGTCCAAGAACCTTTTTGAGGAATAGGAACTGTGTCTAACTTTCTTCTTAAATCTATAGTTAAGGAAAAAATGGCAGTTAAGAAGACATTTCTTTTTAAGAAGTTTTTGTGAATCTGGGCCCAGGAGAGGAAAAGCCTGCAGTAGCCGGCTCAGTGTCTACCAGCTAAAAACACCCGCACAGACACAAACTCTTAGTTCCCGCTGTGACTGAGTGTCTACCAGCGCGTGCACCCACTCTCTTTCTTACTCTCTCACACAAACATGTCCACACATGCAAACACACACAGCCACAGACAGTCTGGAGATGGCCGTTACACAGTCTCTGCATGCCATTACACAGTCTCCTCTCCAGCTTAATTTTGCCATTTAGAGAGTGAATGAGCTGGCGACTGTTTCCTCTCTAATGTTACGGCTCCATTCACACTGAGGCTGGAGACGAATTCACAAAACACCTCATTAGCAACACTGAGACAGAGGGCTGAGCTACAGACAGCATTCATATCCCAATAGTTGTCAGAGTCCTTTCTGTCAATTGTGTGTGTGTGTGCGTGTGTGTGTGTGTGGTATGTGTGTATGTACCTGAGTCGTCAGGATCGTGTGTATCCTCCATGTCATCGTCAGACATCTCCATCTCCTCCTCTCGTCTGATCCCCATCAGCTCTTCATTCTGCATGTTTCTGATCTCCTGGAGGGAAACAACAAAACAGGATTATGACTGGATGTTCCTGCTGAACACACTCCTCCTGGGTAGCCTGGCTGGAGTACGCTTTCCACTGTCACGTACGCACGCACCTATGGAAGAAAAGCTGATCCTAGACCTGTCCCTAAGGGCAGCTTCTATCCAGAGTGATACACAGCAGGACTGATTTATCCCTCTGGTGCACTGATGAGACAGCAGATAGATAGCAGCAGTCTGTCTCTACACTGATGAGACAGCAGATAGACAGCAGCAGTCTGTCTCTACACTGATGAGACAGCAGATAGACAGCAGCAGTCTGTCTCTACACTGATGAGACAGCAGATGGAGAGCAGCAGTCTGTCTCTACACTGATGAGACAGCAGATAGACAGCAGCAGTCTGTCTCTACACTGATGAGACAGCAGATAGACAGCAGCATTCTGTCTCTACACTGATGAGACAGCAGATGGAGAGCAGCAGTCTGCCTCTACACTGATGAGACAGCAGATAGACAGCAGCAGTCTGTCTCTACACTGATGAGACAGCAGATAGACAGCAGCAGTCTGTCTCTACACTGATGAGACAGCAGATAGACAGCAGCATTCTGTCTCTACACTGATGAGACAGCAGATGGAGAGCAGCAGTCTGCCTCTACACTGATGAGACAGCAGATAGAGAGCAGCAGCCTGTCTCTACACTGATGAGACAGCAGATAGAGAGCAGCAGTCTGCCTCTACACTGATGAGACAGCAGATAGAGAGCAGCAGTCTGTCTCTACACTGATGAGACAGCAGATAGAGAGCAGCAGTCTGTCTCTACACTGATGAGACAGCAGATAGACAGCAGCAGTCTGCCTCTACACTGATGAGACAGCAGATAGAGAGCAGCAGTCTGTCTCTACACTGATGAGACAGCAGATAGAGAGCAGCAGTCTGCCTCTACACTGATGAGACAGCAGATAGAGAGCAGCAGTCTGCCTCTACACTGATGAGACAGCAGATAGAGAGCAGCAGTCTGCCTCTACAGTACTGTCCTGACATAACTGTCCTATGTGGCCATTGTGCTTGCTGGCTGTGTCGGAGTAGGGTGAAGTTTCCCATAGATGCTGATCTTGGGTCAGTTTAGCATTTCCCCCAATAATAGCTACGGTTAGGATTGGGAGAGAGGAAGCTGATCCTACACTACACTAAAAGTATGTGGACACTTGCTCGTCGAACATCTCATTCCAAAATCACAGGCATTAATATGGAGTTGGTTCCCCTTTGCTGCTATAACAGCCTCCACTCTTCTGGGAAGGCTTTCCACTAGATGTTGGAACATTGCTGCGGGGACTTGCTTCCATTCAGCCACAAGAGCATTAGTGAAGTCAGGCACTGATGTTGGGCGATTAGGCCTGGCTCGCAGTCGGCGTTCCAATTCATCCCAAAGGTGTTCGATGGGGTTGAGGTCAGGGCTCTGTGCAGGCCAGTCAAGTTCTTCCACACCGATCTCGACAAAACATTTCTGTATGGACCTCGCTTTGTGCACGGGGGCATTGTCATGCTGAAACAGGAAAGCGTCTTCCCCAAACTGTTGCCACAAAGTTGGAAGCACAGAACCGTGTAGAATGTTATTGTATGCTGTAGCGTTAAGATTTCCCTTCACTGGAACTAAAGGGTCTAGCCCAAACCATGAAAAACAACCCCAGACCATTATTCTTCCTCCACCAAACTTTACAGTTGGCACTATGCATTGGGGCAGGTAGTGCTCTCCTGGCATCCGCCAAATCCACATTTGTCCGTCGGACTGCCAGATGGTGAAGCGAGATTCATCACTCCAAAGAACACGTTTCCACTGCTCCAGAGTCCAATGGTGGCGAGCTTTACACCACTCCAGCCGACGCGTGGCATTGCGCATGGTGATCTAAGGCTTGTGTGCGGCTGCTCGGCCATGGAAACCCATTTCACGAAGCTCCCGACGAACAGTTCTTGTGCTGACGTTGCTTCCAGAGGCAGTTTGGAACTCGGTAGTGAGTGTTGCAACTGAGGACAGATTATTTTTACAGGCTATGAGGCTTCAGCACTCGCCGGTCCCATTCTGTGAGCTTGTGTGGCCTACCACTTCGCGGCTGAGCTGTTGTTGCTCCTAGATGTATCCACTTCACAATAACAGCACTTGCAGTTGACCGGGGCAGCTCTAGCAGGGCAGAAATTTGACGAACTGACTTGTTGGAAAGGTGGCAGTATGTCAGCTAACAGTATGTCTGGCCGGCTAGCTCTGCAGTGCTGTTCTCTGCTAATGAGGCGAGTAATTCAAAAGACAGCCAGCTCTGTGCTCTGCCAAACCACACACACGAAAAACGCATTCACAACGCTGGGGGAGAGAATCATTATTTCACACCAACAAACAAAAAGCTTGAGGTAAACAACCATCTGTCTGGTGTCTATAACACATTGAGCTGCTGGCCAATCACAGAGGTTAAACAGGTAGTCAGAAACCAACACACCCATCTGCCCAGTGAGAGAAGAATCGCCAGCTGTTAGACTTTGATCCTGCCTCTGTGAGTCACAGCTATTAGACTATCCAGCAAACTACTACCTGACAAGACTCTCTGTTTGGTGTGTCTACTAGCCAGCAGCACTAACAGTGAAGGTAGCATCATGGAGTCTAGCTAGCTATACTGGTAGGGAACAGTATAGAGTACGAACACTAGGTGAAGGTCCCAGATTGAGCTGAACTCCCTCATGCATGTATGCTGGTTCTTACCTTTGTCTGTAATGGAGTCAGTCCACACACAGCCAGCCAGTCAGAGAGCGAGAGACTGAGCTGAGCTAAACACTGGCATCATGAAGCTCTGAGTCAGACTAACTCCATCTGTCACCCTCGTCACCCTGCTGCCAAGAGGGACCCAGCCTCAACACTCACACACAGGCCCAGACAAAGAGAGACACACACACACACACACACACACACACACACACACACACACACACAGATACACAACAGACACACACATCATCTGGATTCAGCCAGATGATAGGATGTCCCTACTCTCTCCAGCTAATGCGTTAAAGGAGTAAAACTGATAAAAGAGAAGAAGAACGGATTATAAACAGGATGTTGAAGGAGGAGCTAATCCCTCATGGCATTAACTTGGGCTGTAAAATATAGGGGATGTATTATTTAGTTCTACTTCCATCTATTCCCCCGGTGTATACTGTAGATGGAGTTTGTATTCTGTAGTTAGCCATAGGTTATTCCATCTATTCCCCCTGGTGTCTAGCCAATAGGGTCTATTTCCTGAGTCACAGTGGACTGGAGCTGAAGGTACCCTGAGGTGTATTGTATACATTAGAATATTGTATTGTTTATGGTATTTCTGGGTTGTGTACACACCTTTTCTATTCATACTGTATACTGTCCATTCGGTCTATACACACCATTATATACATATATACTTATATTCTGGACTCTGACATGGCTCGTTCTGATATTTCTTAATTATTTTATTTTTCGGATTTGTGTGCATTGTTTTGTATTGTTAGGTATTACTACACTGTTGGAGCTAGAAACATAAGCATTTCGCTGCACCTGCGATAACATCGGCAAAATGTGTACACGACCAATACAAGTATATTTCATTTAAAGTTAGTGTGTCTGTGCAGTGAGTAGAAAGACTGACTGCATCCCAAATGGCATGCTATTCCCTATATAGTGCACTACCAGAGGGATCTGGTCAAAAGTAGTGCACTATATAGGGATTAGGGTGCCATTTAGGATGCAGACTGAGATGGATGGATGTGTTATTGGGTTGATGGATAGATGGCTAAATGGATGGATTGATGGATCGGAACAGGTAAATGGATAAATGAAAGGATGGATGGTAGAAGATGGGTGTTGTGATTGAGTGTCAGACAGAGAGTGAAACCCCTGCAGTCTGTCAGTCCTGTTGTTCTGTGCATCCTGTCTGATAAATACAGAATAGGCCGTCAAGAAAGATACTGCTGTAGGGTTGCAAAATTCCAAGGTTTTCCAGAAATGCTGGTTGGAAGATTCCTGGAATCAGGATGGAATAAGTAGGAAATCCGGGATCCTCAGACCAGGATCTCCGGAAAACCTAGGAATTTGGGGGGGGACATATTGGAAAAATGTTGCTACCCTATACTGCGATGACGCATTACCTGTACTACTATTATCCTGTATTACAGTGTCATCCCTGTTCTCCATTTACAGCACAGTGACACATTGCAGCAGTCTTTGTGCATTGAAAGACACTGTCCTCCTATAATAATGGCCCCTATAAATAAACTCCCTGGCAATAAGAGAGCTCTAGATTAATGTCAGAGAGTCACAGAATAGCCCTGGTGACCACAGAGGTGATGTCCATTGACAGTAGGTGATGCATGTGTGATGTTGCAAAGACGTGTAAAATATGTATTTTCCAGACGTTCAATTTAGGTTCTGAATGAAAGGTGAAAAGATGTATGATGTCCGTGGACGTTGACATCAAGGCCGGTCCGAACCAAACATAGACGTCTATGATTGATTCAGATTTGGTCCGGAACTGACTAAAAACCAACATGGAAATCAAGGCCGGCTCAAAAGGCATCGGCGTCGGTCCGTGCTTACTGAGGTGTAGCAAATGGTGGTACACCCAGCAATTGCAAAACACCAAAAAAAGACGGACGGTCCGGGACAGGACCAAAAAAAGACATCCAAAATACGTTGGCTTACTGGGGTGTAGCCTACCGTGTCTCCCGCAATGGGATTTCACGAATGCCCATCCATGTGGTACGACCACCGTTTGCAAAACAAGCCGTTGCATCGGCTTTACTAGTCCTGATTCTTGTGACTAATCAATTTGGCTATTTAAGCTCTGAATATCAGCTACCAAATTTTATCAGAAGTTATCCTGAACCTATTTGCAATGTGTTTACAGTGGGAAATCAGAAGTATTTTATTTTTCACTATGATCAATCAGCTCGTCAAAAATGTACAGATACAAACTTGAAACCACTGATCATGACAATTTAGCCCACAGGGTGAAACTCCTGGGCAGCAGTTGTGAGTAGCCTGATTATCCATTCCATAGGGATGTAGCTCAGTTGGGAGAGCATGGCGTTTGCAACGCCAGGGTTGTGGGTTCGATTCCCACGGGGGTCCAGTATAAAAAAATGTAAAAAGATAATAATAATAATGTATGCACTCACTAACTGTAAGTCGCTCTGGATAAGAGCGTCTGCTAAATGACAAAAAAAATGTTTTACTTTGACCTGTCCTGTATTTAGGATATGTTGTTTGTTAACATGTCAACGCATTATTTTTTGATTTGGCGCCATTTAGGTTAGGCTATTTGATCAGAGAAACCTGTATGATGTAAAACATGTCCGTCTCATTACATATGCTATATCCAGGGGTGAAAGCAGAATTAATTTCTTCCCCGTACGGGACCAAGCGCGTGCACCAACATTTTTTTGGGGCCTAATCATATAATTACATATACAATCCCTATTCATTCAATAAGATCTCTGTGGGAACCTACCTTTAGAGCAGGAGAGTCTCTACAGTCTGAGATCAGGACACACCAAACACACCTGCTATATCTCCGAGTGAGTCCACCATGATATACACACACCCAAACACACAGCTACCAACCCATTACAATTCATACCCTCAGTTACACATACATATGACACTGTACATATACAAATTATACAAATTCTTCTCACTTTACAGAATGCCTACACACTGTCACAGGCAACGTGCATCAACAGTTTATAATGAATGTGTTCCACTAGTTTGTAATCTATCTCCTGCACTAGGATCTCCAAAGGAAAGCTTAACCATCTCCAGCCTGTGATCCATGGTGACCTTTTCAGTGTTGCTATGAGACAGAGATTAGCTGTTAATTACACACCAAATCTGCTGTTTACACACTAACACCCTCAGAGATTTCTACCCAGATCAAACTTACCCATTTGGCCCTCAAATGACAGCAGTGCCACACTTGAGCACCCTCCATTAAAGAGAAAAATGTGTTTGAGGTAATTAATGCAGCGGTTGTTGGATGGGAAGTAACAAACTAAATACAGAGAACAAATCTTGGCAGGTTTCATTAGTTCATACCTGTGTACCTCAACATGGAGCATGACCTCAATTTTACACCAAACAAAACATGAAAGTTGGTTATTTGTTCATCTATTGGAAGAAAGCACAGTCAGTCAGTAATAACAGAAAGAGAGTATGTGTCTGATGAAGAGTTCTGCACAGAGACCAGTCCAGGGTACTGTGGATGAGTTAAAGGGTGAGTTACCTGTTTCTGGCAGTGAGGCTGAGCACTCACCGGGCTGGAATCCCTTCAGAGGAGAGAGGGGTGATTGGCTTGGACCTGGACCTGACCGGAGCTCCCACTCTGGGACTGAACTAGGTAGAGAGCCTGGGTGTAGCCTAGCATTCAGCCTAGCTCTAGCATTTACTTTACCTCTTAGGCTAGTACTTAATGTTGATGTTCTACCATCTCAGTTCCTTGATACTACTAAAGGAATACCACAAGGTTCCATTTTAGGACCAGTTCTTTTTACCATTTATATTAAGCTAAGTTGTAGGCTAATGCTGAGTGTAGTTTTAAAGCTGGTGTTTACTTTAATACTGTGTTTAACACAAATCATCCTGCCAAGACGACACCATGAATTCCACAAAATGTAGTTAGAACCCGGAATACTGGAGAGATGGGGATGCTCACATAATGCTCACATAAAGGACACAATAATATGTAGACTATACTGCACTTCACCAAATGAATAGAAGATGTGAATAAGTGTAGAAAAAGTAAAGGACCAACCTCTGCTTGCTTGCGCCACACGTCCAGGTTCTTGCGTTGAGCTTTGGAGAAATGGTCCCATGCCTTTTGTTTGGAAGCAGCGTGGAATACAGACACAATCTGCTCAACTGTGGCGGGGGATGCAGGGGCCAGTTTACCGTCCAGAGAGAGAGGGGGCGGGTGGGAAGGAGCAGAGGAGTGAGAAAGTGGAATCAGGTAGGAAAGCACTTTACTGTATGTTAATGTTGATGTGTTTTTAATGTTCTATTCTGCTCTATAGTACAGTCTGTTCTGGGTCAGTGTCTAGAGTGGGGGAGGTGGGGTGAGGTGGAGAAGGACCCTACCCCTCTCAAGGTGACCACAGAGCGCCCGTCCTACAACAGAAGACGGTGCTGAAAGCAACAAGAGGACCAGACTGCTACCTGCAGGCTCCTGCTCCCCTCACACCCCCCAGACAATGGGCAAGCGCACACACACACCTCCTCCTCCTCCTCTCCTCTCCTCCACAGGGACATAGACTCTCAGTAGAGACTGACAGTAGAACAAGGGAATTCTCTAAGAGGGACATAGAGGCCATCTTATAAAGAGATCAAAGTATCTACCTCTAACTGAAACCCTCTTTTCCTCTAAAACCTCTCCTGTTTTTAATGACCACAACACTTCTCACCTTCATCGACACTCAGATGCTTGGAATGCCATAATCAAAGGCTGCCTCTGTGTAAAGAGTGTAGAGTTGAGACCTAATGAAGGAAAAGCATGTTTCTATCTGAGACTGGGGCTGCTTGTGAAATGAGACCCTATTCCCTATATTGTGTCCATAGGGCTCTGGTCTAAAGTAGTGCACTATATAGGGAGCAGGGTGCCATTTGGGACCAACTTGGCTTTCTTCATTACTGTCCTCACTGTTGGTTAGATAGGAGCGCTGATCTTAATATCTCTGTATACCATTAGATAGGAGGTATCGCTAATGACCACTCATTAATAAAGACCCTTCAGAAAGTGAGAAATCCGATCAGACTTGAAAGAGGGAATCTAGAGTCTCCTTGCTGAGTGACTTTGGGATGAGAGATGGTGGGTGGTCTTATCCCTGAGGAAGAGAAGAGAGATATTAAGAAAGAGCGAGAGGGTGTCCAACTTTGATTCAGCGCTCAAGGCTGGAGGATTAGAGGAGAGCTGCTGGAAGACACTTGTCTGGTCATCACTCCATCCTAACCACACCTGCGATTGACAGCAAAGCCTCGTCTTAACCACCCCCAGATTAGTTACCAAAACACCTCAGTGTGTGAACCCAGAGCAGGGAGAAAGGATCAAAACTGTTCGCTGCTCTGGCACCCCAATGGTGGAACAAGCTCCCTCACGACGCCAGGACAGCGGAGTCACTCACCACCTTCCGGAGACATTTGAAACCCCACCTCTTTAAGGAATACCTGGGATAGGATAAAGTAATCCTTCTACCCCCCCCTTACCCCAACCCCAACCCAAAAACAAACAAAAAAAAACATTGTAAAGTGGTGATCCCACTGGCTATAAGGTGAATTCACCTATTTGTAAGTCACTCTGGATAAGAGCGTCTGCTAAATGACGTAAATGTAAATGTAGATAAGAGAATGTGCTAATTGTCTTATAACAGACTTTTCGTTTCTCATAATTAGTGTGTGTGTGAGCGTGTCAGAATTACTTATTTACCTACCTGTTGATATAATGCAGCATCACATAATCACAGATTGTCCAGACAGAGTACTCACACATAACATAGCGATATATAACTATTCAACAACTCATAATATAATGTGCAGCTGTGAAAAAGCTTAAAGCCTGGTAAATATGGATGTGGCTTTTGTTGACAGAACGACAGTGTGAACCTGCCTCCCAGGACACCTTTTGTTGACAGAACGACAGTGTGAACCTGCCTCCCAGGACACCTTTTGTTGACAGAACGACAGTGTGAACACCTGCCTGCCTCCCAGGACACCAAACTCTGTGTTTACATTTGTATGTGTGGAACCGCAGAGAAATACAAACTCATGAATAACACTAAGTGTTTGTGTTGATTATTGTGATGGAGGATGGTGGCCTTTAAAAGACAACGAGAAACATGGAGGGAGAGAGAGAGAAAAAGAGAAAGAAAGAGCGAGAGGGAGAGAGAGAGAAAGACCCACTTTGTTCTTTCTAATATTTGTATTACTGTATAAACAGGAACCAATTATGTTGTGCATCCCAATATCATTTTTACATTTGACATTTTAATCATTTAGCAGACGCTCTTATCCAGAGCGACTTACATGAGCAATTAGGGTTAAGTGCCTTGCTCAAGGGCTCATCGACAGATTTTTCACCTAGTCGGCTCGGGGATTAGAACCAGCAACCTTTCGGTTACTGGCACAACGCTCTTAACCACTAAGCTACCTGCCGCCCCATACTATCCATACTAACACACTACTCAGTATGCACACTACTGTGGGTGGAGTATTACCAAAGTTATCTGAACTCATACATGCTCTTAGCATTGGCAGTTGTGAATCAGGTCAGCTCTACATTTCCCCTTTTGGCCTTTACAATCATCAATAGGACTCATTTCATTTCTTTCTTCAGTTCCAGTTGTTTTCATGTAGAGAGGTGTTACTTACTTTGATTCTATGGCTGAGTGGGTTCCTTCAGATCAGCTGTCCACAGACCAATACAGGCTAAAGTTAACTACAGGAGTTTGTGGGGCGCTAACCTTTATAGCGCCCCCTAGAGATAGCTCTTTATCTGGCTCTTTAACTATGTAACACAACCATTGGGGAACCTATCACACTGGACTATTTCTACATGCAGCCCTAGATACTGTATTTGTGGGGCCAAAAACAAACTTACCTTCTGTATCATCAAAAAACATTGATCCTAAATACTAGTTCAACACACAAGAGGTATACAATAGCATGCTTTTTGTGAGAAATGGCTAAAGAGTTGTTAAATCAAAGGTGTTTCTTTGTTGTGTGCGTTATTATCTGTGGCGATTGTTATGTCTGTGGCGAGTGTTCTGTCTGTGTGGCGATTGTGTTGGTGTCAATCATATTCAAGTGTCACTGAAGCATGAGTCACTGAAGCTGAGGTTTCATGAAATAGAAAGAGTACTTAGTACAAAAAGTTACTGTATGTGCTATCAATATTTCACAAAGGCCCAATGACAGATCATCGCCATTCAATGATCACTCGAGTGACTTTAAATAGCCCTTTTGCAAGGTAGCTCCACCCATCACAGGTTTCCTGCAACCTCAGACATGTATCTCTCTATTCCCCCCAGGTGGATGTGAGTGACACAGTTGTATTATATCTTTGTTATTAGTGTCTGTCACAGCTGTGAGATACAGAGAGGCTGCCACAGCGCAAGTTGAAGCAGGTTTATAAAACTATGTTTTTTCCCTTTGGGATGTTGTCTCCTGATGTACAGGAGGTAAAGCTGAACAGCTGACAGACAAGAGTTACGTCTGTAGACTACCAACATGCCCCAAGGTAGTCCCGGCCTCAAGATAAATAGAGAGGCGACATGACACAGGAGTTCCCTAGTTGGCACTCAAAATGGGAATATTGATGGGATATGTGGTCCTCTGTAGCTCAGCTGGTAGAGCACGGCGCTTGTAACGCCAAGGTAATGGGTTCGATCCCCGGGACCACCCATACACAAAAAAATGTATGCACGCATGACTGTAAGTCGCTTTGGATAAAAGCGTCTGCTAAATGGCATATTAATATTAATTAATATTAATATGCACTGGGACTTTGTGGATGATACTATCAGAATATCTCTGGCTGACCCAGGTACTGGTACTATCTGAATATCTCTGGCAGACCCAGGTACTATCTGAATATCTCTGGCAGACCCAGGTACTACCTGAATATCTCTGGCAGACCCAGGTACTGGTACTATTTGAATATCTCTGGCAGACCCAGGTACTATCTGAATATCTCTGGCTGACCCAGGTACTGGTACTATTTGAATATCTCTGGCAGACCCAGGTACTACCTGAATATCTCTGGCAGACCCAGGTACTGGTACTATTTGAATGTCTCTGGCAGACCCAGGTACTATCTGAATATCTCTGGCTGACCCAGGTACTGGTACTATTTGAATATCTCTGGCAGACCCAGGTACTATCTGAATATCTCTGGCTGACCCAGGTACTGGTACTATTTGAATGTCTCTGGCAGACCCAGGTACTATCTGAACGTCTCTGGCAGACCCAGGTACTGGTACTATCTGAATGTCCCTACCTGACCCAGGTAGTCTAATAGTTCTGACTGATCCAGGGTCAGCTTTACACGAGTCTACAGTGAGTTCAGCACCAGTACCTAAAAGCCTCATTAGTTAATCTGCTGACAGTTGCTCTCCTCAGACAGAGGTGTTAGAGGTGTCAATCACTAGGAGAGACATAGACGGGAAGGAAGAGCGAGAGAGAGAGAGCGAGAGAGAGAGAGAGAGAGAGAGAGAGAGAGAGAGAGAGAGAGAGAGAGAGAGAGAGAGAGAGAGAGAGAGAGAGAGAGAGAGAGAGAGAGAGAGAGAGAGAGAGAGAGAGAGAGAGAGAGAGAGATAGAGAGAGAGATAGAGAGAGAGAGAGAGATAGAGAAGTGGCCACTCTGGGCCTAATGATGACAGGCTAAGAGAGGTAGTTAACAGCTCCCTAAATAACCTGTTCAGTGTTATTGCTGCCATCACTGGCCTTTAGCACTTGAGGGTAGGGAACGTTTAGAGGGACAATGTGATGTTGCCTCAAAGGGAACGGAACGAGTGGTTAGATTTTGACCCTGGCCCTGTTGTGTGAGACATGGTTCTCTGTGTGTTTGTGTGTGTCAGCCTGGTGTTTACTCACATTGTGCCAGGATGCCAGACAGGGCGGTCTTGAACTTGTCCTTGGCCGCCTCCAACTCCTTCTCGTGGGCGGCCTTCTGACTCATCAGCTGGCGGATGTGGCTGTTGGACGACTGGATCATGGAGTAGAAGTTGTTGGCGTTACGACGGTTCACCTCACCGCGTTCCACCCAGGTCAGCAGCACGTGCACCGCCTCCGCAAACTCTGCCTCATCTGAGGAGAGGGTTAGGGTAAGACTCAAGGTTAAGGTCAGTGGTTTGTTAGGGGTAAGGTTATGATTAGTGGCTAAAATAAATGTCATGTTAGGGTAAGGGTTAGGGGTTTAGGGATATGAATCCATTTGTGGTTTGAAACATAGTTAGGAATTAGAACATACATTTATTAATTAAATAACAATTAATTCAATAGGATCTCTGGTTTGAAAGTTATTCTGTCCTATTTATCATGGCCTGACAGAGAACTGAGAAGAGAGGCGCCACAGAGATGGCAGAGAAGCAGGAAGTCACACCTTTTGGCGAACAACCCATTTCAGTGGAGACCTTGATTTGTCACAGCTCATTAGAGAAACAAGTTCATTCATTCAGCCCAAAGCTGATAGCAGGAGAGGAGAGGAACGAAGGAGAGGGAGGAGTGGAGAGAATATTGATATCTTTAATAAAATCCCTAAAATGTATTCTAAACGGTACCACAGGCTCCGGCTCTTCTACAGTACTGCTCTGAATGTTAACTAGAGGGCAGTGGATGGTAGCGATGTGACTATCATGTTTCAAATGCCTTTGTATGAACAACATCGGTTGTTTTGCATTATTCATGTTTTGGGTTGTAGACTGATAAGGTGATGTGAAGAGACGAGTGTTATTGATTTTCATTGTTAATGACACTGGTGATGTCCTCGTTCACATTACCCATAAGCACTCTGTTTTACGTTGCGCCGGATGTTATGGATTTCAATGGAGACGTCCACAACGGAGTGACAACGCAACGCCCCCTTGCGGTTGAAGGCTCTGTTGCGAGACGGACGCCGCATACTTTGAAATTCAGCCACACCCGTTGCTGACAGGTGTATAAAAACGAGCACACAGCCATGCAATCTCCATTAACAAATATTGGCAGTAGAATGGCCTTAATGAAGAGCTCAGTTTCTCAACGTGGCACCGTCATAGGATGACACCTTTCCAACAAGTCAGTTCGTCAAATTGCTCCTCTGCTAGAACTGCCCCGGTCAATTGTAAGTGCTGCTATTGTCAAGTGGAAATGTTTAGGAGCAACAACGGCTCAGCCGCGAAGTGGTAGGCCACACAAGCTCACAGAACGTGACTGCTGAAGCGCGTAAACATAGTCTGTCCTCGGTTGCAAGACTCACTACCGAGTTCCAAACTGCCTCTGGAAGCAACGTCAGCACAATAACTGTTCGTCGGGAGCTTCATGAAATGGGTTTCCATGGCCGAGCAGCCGCACACAAGCCTAAGATCACCATGCACAATGCCAAGCGTCGGCTGGAGTGGTGTAAAGCTCGCCACCATTGGACTCTGGAGCAGAGGAAACGCGTTCTCTGGAGTGATGAATCACGCTTCACCATCTGGCAGTCCAATGGACTAATCTGGGTTTTTGCGAATGCCAGGAAAACAGTACCTGCCCCAATGCGTAGTGCCAACTGTAAAGTTTGGTGAAGGAGGAATAATGGTCTGGGGCAGTTTTTCATGGTTCAGGCTGCTTAGTTCCAGTGATCGTTTATTTGTACTTTTACCCCTAAGATGAGGTCCCTAAGACTCACAACACCCACATACAGTAAAAGCACAGGGATGTGTTGAAGAGATGTGTGGATACTAAAACATGCTGCCTGGCAGTCCACCTCATTTTCACATCTAGCAGCTTCTCAGCTAAACTGAAAGTAGAGAAGCCACATTCATGAGTTAGTCAGTTAAAACAACACTGCTCTGTGTAGCAGTTAATGGAGAACGTCTCAAGGTGTTTGGGCTAAGATAGCAGTGAGGCTAACTGTCTGCTAACCTCATCACTAATTCAAAAAACATGATGTTGAGCTTCTTTCCACAGGAATCCTCACATTCAGAAGTCTTTAAGTGGTACAATTGGTGGAAGGGGATATTTATGTACTTCAGCAGATTACAGTAGTGGGGGAAGTGCTTTACACTCTCCATCTTTAAGTACTGTATATAAATACACAAGCACGAACACACGAATGCACATAATGAAACAGTTTAAAGGGATACTGCGAGATTCTATGCAATTAAGACGTTTTTCTACTTAGTATTGTCTCTCGAAACTACCTCAAACTTCCTTCATACTACACGCGGAGACATAAAAATGGTATCCATGAGTTCATCTGACTCTGGGGAAGTAGAAAAAATGACAATCTCGCAGTAGACTGGGCAGACGGGGCTTTTGAGTCTACAGCTTCTTTAAACCCAGAGACAGATTCATACTCAGACGGATAGACAACATCAAGCTTTGCAGTGTGTCAGGAGGATTTGTCAACCAAACCAAACTAAACCCAGAGGAGGACCACAGTGGAACACTGTACATTGTGTACTGGTTGATCAGCTTGATCAAGTATGAGTTTTGTATTCTGTGTGTGTCCTTGTGTGTGTTTTCATTCTCTGCATGTCTCTCTGTACTGTGTGTGTATGTGAGAACATGCATGTGTCTGTGTGCTGTGTGTGTGCAAACGTTTCTATATCTCTATTTGGTTTGTGTGTACTGCATGTGTGTAGGCCCTGGGAAATTGAGCCCCACCTTTGATCTTGTCCCCCAGCTGGCTACACTCGTGGTCTGAGTAATGGACGATGGGTGGAGGGGAGGGGGGTCTGAAACGGTCCTCCTCCATCCTCCTGCGGTGTCTCTCCTCTCTGGCATACATGCGCTGACGACACTCCCACTCATACAGGTCATCTCTGGCCTGGGCAAAGTCCACATGGAGCCGCCCCGTGTCCTTCTTGTCTGTACTGGAGCCCAGACGCATACGGTAGCCTGGAAGGAGAGGAAAGGGGGTTGAGGGGAGAGAGAGAGAGAGGGGGGGAGGAGAGAGGAGAGAGAGAGAGAGGGGGAGGGGAGAGGGGGGGGTGGTGGGAGGAGAGAGAGGGGGGAGGGGAGAGATAGGGGGGAGGGGAGAGAGAGGGGGGGAGGGGAGAGAGAGGGGGTGAGGGGAGAGAGCGTTAGAACCAATTGGTAACATCACGAGTGACATTTCATTCTGCTAAACCTGCAGGTGCAGGGCGATAAAGCGCCGTAAATACCCACAAGCCCCTTTCTATCAGACACCTGCATCTCTTTCCTGATTACTGACATCCTCTATTTAGGTTAAAACGATCTGTCCATCCATCGCTCTCCATCCCTCTGAGGCTCTCCTCTTTTTAATCTGTTGGTTCCTCTGTCACAGCTGCATCCCAGCTAAAGTAGCTTTTGGGGGTTGGAGTAAACACCTCTCTGCTCTCTCTAAACTAACTCATCCAGAATACTTAGAGACTAATTGGTCCTCTAGTGACACCCTAGCAAACACATCTATCTCTCTCCTTTTCCCTCCTTGCTCCCTCATCTTTCCTCTCTCCCACTCCTATTGGTTTCTCTTTCTCTCTGTGGTCTCTCCCTCCCCCTTTCTGCTTTCTCTCACTCTGTCTCACTCTTCTGTCTCTGTCCCTCTCTCTCTTCAGTCTCTTTCACACTCTCTCTCCTCCTCCTCCTCTCCCTTGCCGCTCATTCACTCAAATGACCCTGGGTGAAAACACGTGTGCTCACACACGAACACTGCCTGCTCTTTGCTTCAGGCTCCCAGATGTGATTAAATATTTAATAGGGAGAGACTGGAGAGCTCTGTGCTGCTGAACCACTAGGCCAATGGACTACTAAACTGTAACTATAACGGTGGTCTGTGGGACTGATGGTGGGCATGATATATGAGACAGTTATCCATTCTTACTGAAGAGAATAGCTAGGCCAAGTCACCTGAGATGGCCACACAAGGGTCATTCTTACGAAACTGACATTTGACCCAAAAAAATCTCAAGTGTCATTTTTCACGAAATGTAGGATCTGTACTTATTTATTTGATCATTATTCTGATTATTGACAAGATATGCATTTTACTAGAGGAGTGAATGTTTAAACGAAATTGAATCGTTAAAGTAAAAAGAAATCCCTAACCGAAAAAGTTTGTTTTTTTCTCCAAAAAATGTTAATCACAGTGCAGTTATCACAAAACTACCACAGGTCCCGATCAACATCATGAAGGGAATTTTTTTTTACAAATAGGCCTACCTAACGCATCGATGTTGTAAAGTTAGTAAGATGGGATATGGAGCGTCTTTCTAATTATTTACCACTGATAAAGCTCTCCGCACGTCACTGTCATTAACAGTTGGGGAAAAAAGGCGCTGATTATAGAAATGAACTGCAGTTGATATGCAGCCAATGTCAATGGCCTATTTTTTTGGTCGGTAATTTGCTAAATGATGGACTGCAAGCGGCATTTGAGCCGCGACTCGTGTTACTGAAACAGGTGCGTCTTTCTCATCAATCTCACTGTTCACCGTTTACTCCCGTTTCAACAGGGTGTTACTCCCTTTATAATGAGAGTTGAGACATACAGTTAACAGCATTAGAACGCTAAAATTATTTCCTTTTCAACCAGTAGATACACGCATTTAGTGCATGTTTTATTTTGCCCTGTGTTTGATTTGTGAGCTTAGAATTGGTGGGCAGGCTTTTGTTAAACATGAAACAAAGTAGGGCCCTAGACTGATAAATACGCTATTTGCCTTCATCAAAACAATGTCTTTGTTGCATATTTCAGTCTGTAACCTCCCGAGGGGGGTTGTAACCTATTCTAAACCGCACACTATAGCAGTTCACAAAAAAGCCTAAAATAAACGAGACGCATCTATTACTCCAAAACTGCAGCTCGTGGTTGGAACACATATTCCTGTACTTTAATCAACCAGTCCATTTTGAATTTGTGATAAAGCTGTCGTGATTTGGCAAGGAATGTAGCTGGTCTACAGTTTTGTTTGTGTATCCCATCAGTTAGATACATTTTTATTTCTGTAGGCCTAATGGGAGCTTGGGTGTGCATCGCGCTTGTAGCGGGAGCGGTCGGATCGAAATTGAGTGAGAGACAGGGAAAAGAGAATGTAGGGAGAAGAACTGATCACTTGGCTAGGTTTATTTTTTGTTGTAAGTCGCTTATGCACATAACAAATGGAAGGAATACTAACGTCAACATGAATTAACGGTTGTCTTCGGGACAAAATTTCACCTTCCCGTTTGGGCAGCCACAAAGCAGATTAGATGCCTTAAGGCACATGTCAAACTCATTCCAAGGAGGGCCGAGTGTATGCGGGTTTTCGCTCCTCCCTTGTACTTGATGGATGAATTAAGGTCACTATTTACTAAAGAACTCCCCTCACTTGGTTGTCTAGGTCTTAACTGAAAGGAAATAACAAAAGCCTGCAGACACTAGGCCCTCCATGGAATGAGTTTAACAACCCTGCCTTAAGGCTGGCGAGTGGGCTCACATACTCCCTTAGAATACATTGCCTTGAAAAACTAGGAAAAAGCGGCAATAGTACTGTTTGTCCATCTCGAGACACCGTAGCAGTGTCATTCATTTTTATGTTTTTGCAGAGGAGATTTTAGTCGCGCAATTTGATATCTAACTAAGATGTTTGGTGCAATATTTCTCAAGTGAAAAAATGTGCATGAAAAGGATTAGTCTCTCATTGAACGACAACAAACACTTAATTGAAGAATTCCTACTGTTGACTAATCACCAAAGGGTCATATACTTTAATTACCGACTTTGGCAAGACTGCATTAGAACTTCATTGCCCCCTAGTGGTCATACCACACAATAGGATTTCACGTGGAATTCTATTACATTTTATCATTTCAAGGGAAAACAGATTTTAAAAAATTGCAGTTTAAACATGAAGAAACATTTTTTAATTTGTCACATCCCTACATTACCACTATTTCCACAACTACCAACACAAAAATGATCATTACTGCAACAGTTTTCAAAGTCTACAATTACATTTTTGTCATTTAGCAGACGCTCTTATCCAGAGCGACTTACAGTTAGTGAGTGCATACGTTTCATACGCCCCCCCCCGTGAGAATCGAACCCACAACCCTGCCGTTGCAAGCGCCATGCACTACCAACTGAGCAACAGGAGGCCTGAAAAAAACCAACAAAAAAAACCAACAATGCTCACCTAATAAAAAAGCCTGAGTTAAACATAAAACTGAAAAATATATTAAATATTAAATCAATAAAATGTATTTTGTAATTTCTCATTAATGTAAAAATCACTTGTGTATAACTGTATTTTTTAAAATATATTTTGTTTTTTATGGACAGATATTTGGATAAAATAACAAAAGTCACAATCAGATTAAGCCAAATTTGCTAAAGTATACATTTAATTTTTGCTAATATTTCCTAAATATTGGTGAATTACAGTACCGAAGAGCAGGTTTTGGAGATGAGACTGCATGTTTCGGTAATGAGAGTTGCATAGTTTGCCATTGAAAAACTGTACTGATCTCTATCAGAGATTCAGAAACCCGATTCATCAGACTTGCATAATACTAAAATCACTGCTCTTAATGCTATTTACTAAAATACCCCTTATTTCAGTATAGTACTGTAATTACATGCATGTATTTTCAAGAGTCAAAAGTGAACGTAAGCGTAAAACAAAGTTAATAATTTTTTTAAGCAACAAATTATCCAAGGTGTTTAAAGGTAAGTCGCTCTGGATAAGAGCGTCTGCTAAATGACTAAAATGTAAATGTAATATCGGTGTATTAGGACGTGGATGTATTTCTGGATTGAATGGGATCCTATGGGAAAATGGCATAACACAATATGCCTGTAAAGTATCTAAATATGTGGGATATGGAACATAAACTGGCTTGGGATATCAGACAACAGTATAAGTAAGTGCTAAAACATGTACACGTCAAAATGGGGCATATCCTAATTTAAGTGGCAGGGTTGCTCTTTGCTCAAACACAAACTGCAGATTGTGGCTTAAAGTAAGTTAAATGGGGTTTATACACCCCATATTTCTTGACAAAACCCTATCAAATAAATGTAGTTTACTAAAGTTCAAATCAGGAAGACTGATCTGAATGCTTGTTTAACTTCATCAAGCAGCATAACATAATTCACTCGGTTTCCTATTATACAGGCATATTGGGAATGAATACAAACATATCATCATCATCATCAGCATAGCGACATGACGTAAATGTAGCGTCTTGTTCTTCTCCTCTTTCCTATTGACCTTATAGCCTTTAAGCACGGCACAATAATGCACATTCCTCACGCTTCCTGTTTAACCTAAGGGCTCACTCTTGCAATTATCACTTTCCTCTCAACCAATGGATGTAAACCTTGGGATCTATTCATATGTCAACTTACCTATGTTCTCTCACTTGCCATACCCCAAACTATTTAATAAAATTCCATATTGCATTCTGTATATGTTGTTCATTCAGTTAAGCCTGTACTCAATTGAACTGTTGTTTTACAAAAAAATCTATACAAACCGGTGTAAGCAGTGGTCCTAGTAAATAATTGAAGTTACCAGAACAGCACACCCATTGACTATACATTATAATTAGCTTATTATCATTACCGATATTAAGGTTCCCATTACAGAAACGGACCAAAAAAAGACGTGGTAATGAAGTGTGTTTTGGTAATGCGTGGCCCTTAGCTAAATCTGCAAATAATAGGAGAGTCAGCAAACAATTGACCACATCACTAAAGCCCATTCATGCCTCCATGTTCGTAAGGTAATAGTTCTTACTTTTTCCCAAGTTTGGGAAACCCTGATCTAGAGGTGTAGTCCTTAGGTGTCCCTGATCTAGAGGTGTAGTCCTTAGGTGTCCCTGATCTAGAGGTGTAGTCCTTAGGTGTCCCTGATCTAGAGGTGTAGTCCTTAGGTGTCCCTGATCTAGAGGTGTAGTCCTTAGGTGAGCACAAGTTAATTTGTTCACTTATATGCCTTCAGGATGAGGTTCTTATTCTAAACCCTGCTCTAGATGATTGATACATCATGGGTAAATCTAAAAACTTGATTGGAGTTTTTACAGGAACTTGAAAAAGTTTTACGATAATGAGACATGTCCCCAGACACTGTTTTTACGTAATAAATATTATAGTGTAATATAAACTTTAACTAGTATAAAAATGGTATGATTTATGGACAAACTACAGCAACATATTATTTTGTGTAAAGTAAAATGACCAGAGAATTAAATCCAGACGCATTTCAATAATGAGAATTTGGGGTGAAAATGTAAAAATAATCTGGTTAAAATGTAAAATGTATTTAAAATAAGACACTTTACCAAAAACTAGGCATCTTAGTCTTCAGAATGATAGTTGATTTTTGCAGATGCATCATGGTTTTGTAACTCAATGTGCTACTTACACAGTTAAAACTGGTTTCATGAGAATCACCCACTACACGCACGCAGACACACACACGCACACATGCACAAATGGACTCACCACACAGACACACACACACATAATAAATAATGCATAGGATATTATTGTAGAGGCTAGTGTTAAATGTACTTTGTGGGGCTGTGATATATGTCCACCAGTTTGCATACAGAGAGAGATTTAAGATGTGCATGTGTCTGGAGTCTAGAAGCTTTGAGGGAAAAAGGATATTAGATGAGAAAATACCCTGGTGCAACATGACTAGTGGGACTACTACTGGAGATTAGTACTGGACTACTACTGGAGATTAGTACTGGACTAGTACTGGAGATTAGTACTGGACTACTACTAGAGATTAGTACGGGACTAGTCCTGGAGATTAGTACGGGACTAGTCCTGGAGATTAGTACGGGACTAGTCCTGGAGATTAGTACTGGACTAGTACTGGAGATTAGTACTGGACTACTACTAGAGATTAGTACTGGACTAGTCCTGGAGATTAGTACGGGACTAGTCCTGGAGATTAGTACGGGACTAGTCCTGGAGATTAGTACTGGACTAGTCCTGGAGATTAGTACGGGACTAGTCCTGGAGATTAGTACGGGACTAGTCCTGGAGATTAGTACGGGACTAGTCCTGGAGATTAGTACGGGACTAGTCCTGGAGATTAGTACTGGACTAGTCCTGGAGATTAGTACGGGACTAGTCCTGGAGATTAGTACGGGACTAGTCCTGGAGATTAGTACGGGACTAGTCCTGGAGATTAGTACGGGACTAGTCCTGGAGATTAGTACGGGACTAGTCCTGGAGATTAGTACGGGACTAGTCCTGGAGATTAGTACGGGACTAGTCCTGGAGATTAGTACTGGACTAGTCCTGGAGATTAGTACTGGACTAGTCCTGGAGATTAGTACGGGACTAGTCCTGGAGATTAGTACGGGACTACTACTAGAGATTAGTACGGGACTACTACTAGAGATTAGTACGGGACTACTACTAGAGATTAGTACGGGACTACTACTGGAGATTAGTACTGGACTACTACTGGAGATTAGTACGGGACTAGTACTGGAGATTAGTACGGGACTACTACTGGAGATTAGTACGGGACTACTACTGGAGATTAGTACTGGACTACTACTGGAGATTAGTACGGGACTACTACTGGAGATTAGTACTGGACTAGTCCTGGAGATTAGTACGGGACTAGTACTGGAGATTAGTACGGGACTACTACTAGAGATTAGTACGGACTACTACTGGAGATTAGTACTGGACTACTACTGGAGATTAGTACGGGACTACTACTGGAGATTAGTACGGGACTAGTACTGGAGATTAGTACTGGACTACTACTGGAGATTAGTACGGGACTACTACTGGAGATTAGTACGGGACTACTACTGGAGATTAGTACTGGACTACTACTGGAAATTAGTACGGGACTACTACTGGAGATTAGTACGGGACTAGTACTGGAGATTAGTACGGGACTAGTACTGGAGATTAGTACTGGACTACTACTGGAGATTAGTACGGGACTACTACTGGAGATTAGTACGGGACTACTACTGGAGATTAGTACGGGACTAGTACTGGAGATTAGTACGGGACTAGTACTGGAGATTAGTACTGGACTACTACTGGAGATTAGTACGGGACTACTACTGGAGATTAGTACGGGACTACTACTGGAGATTAGTACGGGACTAGTACTGGAGATTAGTACGGGACTAGTACTGGAGATTAGTACGGGACTACTACTGGAGATTAGTACGGGACTACTACTGGAGATTAGTACGGGACTAGTACTGGAGATTAGTACTGGACTACTACTGGAAATTAGTACTGGAGTACTACTGGAGATTAATTTCCTTCATTTAGAACTATCTGGAGAGGGAGGACATTTATTCCACAACACCTCTAGTTGTCTCCTCATTGACCTGCATAGTTAAGGTCTCTGACTAGAGAGGGAGGACATTTATTCTACAACACCTCTAGTTGTCTCCTCATTGACCTGCATAGTTAAGGTCTCTGACTGGAGAGGGAGGACATTTATTCCACAACACCTCTAGTTGTCTCCTCATTGACCTGCATAGTTAAGGTCTCTGACTAGAGAGGGAGGACATTTATTCCACAACACCTCTAGTTGTCTCCTCATTGACCTGCATAGTTAAGGTCTCTGACTAGAGAGGGAGGACATTTATTCTACAACACCTCTAGTTGTCTCCTCATTGACCTGCATAGTTAAGGTCTCTGACTAGAGAGGGAGGACATTTATTCTACAACACCTCTAGTTGTCTCCTCATTGACCTGCATAGTTAAGGTCTCTGACTAGAGAGGGAGGACATTTATTCCACAACACCTCTAGTTGTCTCCTCATTGACCTGCATAGTTAAGGTCTCTGACTGGAGAGGGAGGACATTTATTCCACAACACCTCTAGTTGTCTCCTCATTGACCTGCATAGTTAAGGTCTCTGACTAGAGAGGGAGGACATTTATTCTACAACACCTCTAGTTGTCTCCTCATTGACCCGCATAGTTAAGGTCTCTGACTGGAGAGGGAGGACATTTATTCCATAACACAGCATGATGTTTAATAGGAAACGTAGGAAAAGTACCAGACAGGAAGAGGGCTCTGTCCACGGTGAACTCTTCTGCAAATCGGATGTGGCAAAAGTTCTTCTTGCTCTTGCGGATGGCGATGATCTCACCCAACTGGCCGAATACCTCCACGATGAGCGCCTCGGTGGCGTTCTCTGGCAGACCGCCCACAAACACAGTCTTACAGCCGGGAGGGCGCTCCCTCATGGCCGGAAAGGGAAGGTCTGTAGATGAGAAGAGAGAGGCGTCAATACAGAGAACTAACCGTAATGATTTTTTTTTTTACGGTTTTGAGGGAACAAGAACACTCCAGGTAATTCGAAAATAAGCTTAATCCAAAAAAGTGAACTATCCCTTTAAGCTCTGCAGTGCACAGCGGTAGGAGAGAGAAGTCAATACAGACTAACAAACCATCCACTACTAATAAATACTGTGCACACTAGGGTTTAATATTCATATTGAAAACACAAATGAGATCTTTGGATTACTTGTCCCGATTCGATACCATGGACATGGTTGGCAAGGCTCTATATGAGATCGACTTCAGTCAGTTCCACACCTTTTATAAACTAGTCAAGCTTGCTGTTCGTCAATCAAACACAGTAAATAGCCTCTGCGCCACCACTCTGTGCTGCATATGAAACACGGCAGGGTCCAACATTAACATTTTCTTCTCACTGGCACGATTGGGCCAGTTGGCCAAAAATCTAATGGCCCGAACATAATTTCTACTGGCCCGGACATGGTGTAGTTCTTAAATGCATTGGGGTCATGCAGGGCCAATAGGTTGGCATGCTTTCTCTCTATATGCAGCTATTAATAGGCTATATTTGGTTATAATGATATTTATTAAAAAGCTGTGTAATATAATTTAGCAATTCAAGTCATTACGCTATTCTTTAGAATTGCATTGTATTAATTGCATTAATTTTTGTTTCTAAAGTATGTCATTTTGAGAAGATTAGAAAATAGGACCCTGCCCCTTTAAACAAGCTTTCCAAAAGAGACATTGACTGGCTATAGCAGGCTAGCCAAGACCAATCCTAGGTGTCTTTTTGTAGCTTTCTTTGTGCAGAATATCAACAGTAGCCAGCATATTGCTAGTATGTTCACTATTGAAGGTTTACTATTGTAAATAACATTCCCTAAAATAAATAACCTCAGCGAGTAGATTGATGGGCGATTCTTTTTGTGAAGGCATCAACTCATGTACTGCTCGAGATGGTGCTTGAACTCGTGGTGGTGCTTGAATGAACAGCCAATCATATTGCTCAAATACAAATAGCAAGACATTTACACGTGTAGTCTATAATGGTTTTCAATGGTAGACTGCAACAGAGCAGGTAAATGTTGAACTGGAATGCAAAAATGCACTGCAAAGTTAATGGCCCCGTTAAGGTCAGACCCTGCCCGTGAAAGAAAATAAATGAATGTACTAGAAAACAATAGACTACGTGGATTTCGACTCATCGTTACCACATTATATGGAACGTGCAAATTCATGCTCTCTCCCTCTGTATAGAAATTTGACTGCAACCACAGTGCACGCACACGCCTGTCCTATCAATAGATCGCTAGAAGATGTATATAATTCTAGTGGGAGAGGGCTCGGCAGACTTTCTGACTAGCGAATTGAAAAGTAGCCTAGTTAATTTAAGTGGAAAAAGTACCCGGCTGAAAATGACTAATCGGCTGTACAGACAAGAGCCGGCGCTAATGGTAAACACTGCATTTATTTGGGCATTTATTTGGTATAACAGCCATGCGTCTGTATTAGGCTATGTCATCTCCAAACCAGCCCCCGTTGATCTGAGCCTTGCTGTTGAAAAACCACATTAGTGTCAGACTTTCGGCTACCACAGATGCACCTCTTCCGACTTCACATCGCCTTCCGTCTATAGTCAGTTGCTTTAGCCTTACCACTCAACGCGTCCAATATCTGCAGTGCTGCTCGTGGCAACGTCATCTCGCTGAGTCTACCTTTAAATTATAAAGTCAATCTCAATGTGACCCGCCAGAAGCTTGAAAATCCTATTACAAAAAAAACTTCAAACACGCATTCAACCCCCCCCCCCCCCAAAAAAAAATTACTGAACAGAATTAATTATGGTTATTATTTTATTTTCGTTCGTTTTGGAGTCAAAGACAATCGTTTCAGTATATGTTTCGTTTTTCAAAACAGGTTTGTTAATTATTTTATTTAATTTTTATTTAAATTTTAGTTTACTAAATCGTTTTTTCATGATTCGTTTTCGTTTTCGTTACAGTTTACTATAATAACCTTGGTTCACACACCACACTGACATACTGGGCCCCATACATAGCAATCAAAACCTCATTAAACAAGCAGTTAAATACTCTGTCTGAATTTACAACACAATATAAAACGAGTGTTTCTACAGTGAAAGATTACTGTGAAATTGATTTATGCATTTAGAAGCACTGTTACCATAATGTAATGTGCAGGCTGTAATTGATGTGATACAATATTCATCTGACTAATTCGGAGGCTTCATGCTGGGAAAATCTATTAAAGTATTATTTGAAAAATTACATTTGGAAGTATTTACCATGACCAATGAGTCGCAATAATGACGAAAACATACAGCAATAGGCTTGGATAACTTTTCTATTGACATCTAATGTTAATGTGAAACTATTGTGGGATAAACACAATGCATCATCTTAACCAGAGAGCTGGTTGATTCTCTCATGTGAATGGTTCATTGCTTGAGAGACCTGATTAATCGAACACAGATGAGTTTACTGAACCATATACGGGGCTCTACTGTTCTGGACAGAACTAATCACCAGGGTCTGTATTCATAACCCATCTCAGAGTAGGAGTGCTGATCTAGGATCAGTTTGGCCTTTTAGATATGAACAGGGGGAGACCTGATCCTAGATCTGCACTCCTACTCTGAGACGCCTCTTCCCTCATAGGGATCTATGGCAAAGTCTTGTAGTGCAAGAGCAAGGCCTCTTATGTTAAAGCTTTGAAGCTTGTTTCAAAGCTCTCCCAGAGGACCAGACTGTGCCACTGTTGCACACCGCGCACTCACACACTGTACACACACACCTCCAGCTGAAAAGCCATGGCAACAGTGATCATTGATCTGTTATGCTGCGTCTTTGAGGGCTGGGAGTGTTCTGACACAGTTCAGCTGATGACGAAAGAGAAGAAAGAAACAGGATGTGAAAATCTGACATTTAGCCGATGGCCCCATGATCTGAAACACCGCTTTTAAAACCCAATGTACAGTGGGGGGAAAAAGTATTTAGTCAGCCACCAATTGTGCAAGTTCTCCCACTTAAAAAGATGAGAGAGGCCTGTAATTTCCATCATAGGTACACGTCAACTATGACAGACAAATTGAGAGAAAAAAATTCCAGAAAATCACTGTAGGATTTTTAATGAATTTATTTGCAAATTATAGTGGAAAATAAGTATTTGGTCACCTACATTTACATTTACATTTACATTTTAGTCATTTAGCAGACGCTCTTATCCAGAGCGACTTACAGGAGCAATTAGGGTTAAGTGCCTTGCTCAAGGGCACATTTACGTCATTTAGCAGACGCTCTTATCCAGAGCGACTCACCAATTGGTGCGTTCACCCTATAGCCAGTGGGATAACCACTTTACAATTTTGGGGGGGGGGGGGGTAGAAGGATTACTTTATCCTATCCCAGGTATTCCTTAAAGAGGTGGGGTTTCAAATGTCTCCGGAAGGTGGTGAGTGACTCCGCAGCGAGTTGCAGTAGTCCAGACGGGACTAACAAGCAATATTTCTGGCTCTCACAGACCTGTAACTTCTTTGGAGTGTTACCTCTATTAATGGCACCTGTTTGAACTTGTTATCAGTATAAAAGACACCTGTCCACAACCTCAAACAGTCACACTCCAAACTCCACTATGGCCAAGACCAAAGAGCTGTCAAAGGACACCAGAAACAAAATTGTAGACCTGCACCAGGCTGGGAAGACTGAATCTGCAATAGGTAAGCAGCTTGGTTTGAAGAAATCAACTGTGGGAGCAATTATTAGGAAATGGAAGACATACAAGACCACTGATAATCTCCCTCGATCTGGGGCTCCACGCAATATCTCACCCCGTGGGGTCAAAATGATCACAAGAACGGTGAGCAAAAATCCCAGAACCACACGGGGGGACCTAGTGAATGACCTGCAGAGAGCTGGGACCAAAGTAACAAAGCCTACCATCAGTAACACACTACACCGCCAGGGACTCAAATCCTGCAGTGTCAGACGTGTCCCCCTGCTTAAGCCAGTACATGTCCCGTATGAAGTTTGCTAGAGTGCATTTGGATGATCCAGAAGAGGATTGGGAGAATGTCATATGGTCAGATGAAACCAAAATAGAACTTTTTGGTATAAACTCAACTCGTCGTGTTTGGAGGACAAAGAATGCCGAGTTGCATCCAAAGAACACCATACCTACTGTGAAGCATGGGGGTGGAAACATCATGCTTTGGGGTTGTTTTTCTGCAAAGGGACCAGGACGACTGATCCGTGTAAAGGAAAGAATGAATGGGGCCATGTATCGTGAGATTTTTTGTTAAAACATCCTTCCATCAGCAAGGGCATTGAAGATGAAACGTGGCTGGGTCTTTCAGCATGACAATGATCCCAAACACACCGCCCGGGCAACGAAGGAGTGGCTTCGTAAGAAGCATTTCAAGGTCCTGGAGTGGCCTAGCCAGTCTCCAGATCTCAACCCCATAGAAAATCTTTGGAGGGAGTTGAAAGTCTGTGTTGCCCAGCGACAGCCCCAAAACATCACTGCTCTAGAGGAGATCTGCATGGAGGAATGGGCCAAAATACCAGCAACAGTGTGTGAAAACCTTGTGAAGACTTACAGAAAACGTTTGACCTGTGTCATTGCCAACAAAGGGTATATAACAAAGTATTGAGAAACTTTTGTTATTGACCAAATACTTATTTTCCACCATAATTTGCAAATAAATTCATTAGAAATCCTACAATGTGATTTTCTGGATTTTTTTTCTCCTCGGCTTGTCTGTCATAGTTGACGTGTACCTATGATGAAAATTACAGGCCTCTCTCATCTTTTTAAGTGGGAGAACTTGCACAATTGGTGGCTGACTAAATACTTTTTTCTCCCACTGTACATGTCTTTTCTAGGTTCAGTGGGGGTGGTCTCTGTACTACTGAAAGAGTATGAACGGTGGGAGTGACACTGGAGAACGCAAAATGTGGTGGCTACTTGTCAACAAGGAGATCGTGCTGATCAGAGATTCAGGTCAGAGATTTCAGCACCATGGATAGAGGCAACAGTGGTATCTTGGGATCTGATGTTTAGCACCTCAGGTGACGTTACAACGCCATTGGCCACTTTGACAATCCTGTTTAATGGGAGAAGAGGCCTACACAGAAGCCAAGAAGCCTGAAGGAAGGCTCCCTATAAACTCAGTTTTGCTAGCCTGTGTTCAGCCATATTGACTTTAACAAACAACATATACAGTTGAAGTCGGAAGTTTACATACACCTTAGCCAAATACATTTAAACTCAGTTTTTCACAATTCCTGACATTTAATCCTAGTAAAAATTCCCTGTCTTAGGTCAGTTAGGATCACCATTTTATTTTAAGAATGTGAAATGTCAGAATAATAGTAGAAAGAATGATTTATTTCAGCTTTTATTTCTTTCATCACATTCCCAGTGGGTCAGAAGTTTACATACACTCAATTAGTATTTGGTAGCATTGCCTTTAAATTGTTTAACTTCGGTCAAACGTTTCGGGTAGCCTTCCACAAGCTTCCCACAATAAGTTGGGTGAATTTTGGCCCATTCCTCCGGACAGAGCAGGTGTAACTGAGTCAGGTTTGTAGGCCTCCTTGCTCGCACACGCTTTTTCAGTTCTGCCCACACATTTTCTATAGGATTGAGGTCAGGGCTTTGTGATGGCCACTACAATACCTTGACTTTGTTGTCCTTAAGTCATTTTGCCACAACTTTGGAAGTATGCTTGGGGTCATTGTCCATTTGGAAGACCCATTTGCGACCAAGCTTTAACTTCCTGACTGATGTCTTAAGATGTTGCTTCAATATATCCACATAATTTCCCTTCCTCATGATGCCATCTATTTTGTGAAGTGCACCAGTCCCTCCTGCAGCAAAGCACCCCCACAGCATGATGCTGCCACCCACGTGCTTCACGGTTGGGATGTGTTCTTCGGTTTGCAAGCAACTACCTTTTTCCTCCAAACATAACGATGTCATTATGGCCAAACAGTTATATTTTTGTTTCATCAGACCAGAGGACATTTCTCCAAAAAGTACGATCTTTGTCCCCATGTGCAGTTGCAAACCGTAGTCTGGCTTTTTTATGGCGGTTTGCTGAGCGGCCTTTCAGGTTATGTCGATATAGGACTATTTTTTCTGTGGATATAGATACTTTTGTACCTGTTTCCTCCAGCATCTTCACAAGGTCCTTTGCTGTTGTTCTGGGATTGATTTGCACTTTTCGCACCAAAGTACGTTCATCTCTAGGAGACAGAACGCGTCTCCTTCCTGAGCGGTATGACGGCTGCGTGGTCCCATGGTGTTTATACTTGCGTACTATTGTTTGTACAGATGAATATGGTACCGTCAGGCGTTTGGAAATTGCTTCCAAGGATGAAGCAGACTTGGAATTGTGATACAGTGAATTATAAGTGAAATAATCTGTCTGTAAACAATTGTTGGAAAAATTACTTGTGTCATACACAAAGTAGATGTCAAAACTATAGTTTGTTAACAAGAAATTTGTGGAGTGGTTAAAAAACAAGTTTTAATGACTCCAACCTAAGTATATGTAAACTTCCTACTTCAACTGTAGAATGGGAAATAATGGGAAATTAATTGTAACTTAACGACAATAGACCTCTCCATTGTTTCTTTGAAATCCCTGCTAAACAAGACAATAACGGATGAGGGCATCCTGTACTGCCCACTCTCTGCTTGCTGGGACAAACACACACATATACTTTTGTTAAGATCCCATTATCAGTGTTTTCCACTTGCGCCGGTTGTTGTCTATACAGCCAATTACAGACTCATTTTCAGGCAGGGACTTTTTTCACTTACATTAACTAGGCTACCATTCAATTCGCAAAGTATATTGGAGGACTCTCCCCCTAGAATTAACAATATGCATCTTCTAGCGATCTATTGATAGGACAGGCGCCTGTCAGTCACAAAGTGAGCGATGACAGGGATTGACATTCTGCTATCTGTCCCGCCTCTCGGTACCTGTGTGTGTGTGTTGTGTGCGCTGTGGTTGCAGTCACATTTCTACACGGAGGGAGAGAGCATGAATTTGCACGTCCCATATAATGTGAGTGAATTTGCACGTCCCATATAATGTGGAGTCGTAATCCACTTAGCCTATTGTTATATGGAACATTCATTTATTTTCTTTCGTGTGCAGGGTCCGATATTAACGATGTCCCGCTGGCCCTCGGGGCCAGTAAAAACATGTGTCTGTCAGACCAGTGGATCTCGTCAGTCACTGGCCCGACAGTAACTTTTCAGCGAATTTTTGCATTCCAGTTCAACATTTACCTGCTCTGTCGCAGTCTACCATTGAAAACCATTGAAGACTACACGCGTAAATGTCATAATATTTGTATTTGAGCAATATAATTGGCCGTTCATTCAAGCACCACCACGCTTCCACGAGTTACAACTTCTTGAGCAGTACATGAGTTGATGCCTTCACACGGCACACGCGAGCTGTCCAGAGCTAAAATAAGCGCCCATCAATCTACTCGCTGAGCTTATTTATTTTAGGGAAAGTGATTTACAAAAGAAAACCTTCAATAGTGAACATACTAGCAATATGCTGGCTACTGTTGACATTCTGCACAAAGAAAGCTACAAAAAGACACCTAGCATTGGTCTTGGCTAGCCTGCTATAGCCAGTCAATGTCTCTTTTGGAATGTTTGTTTAAAGGGGAAGCGTACTATTTTAAAATCTTCTCAAAAAACAAAAATGTGCACCCCTTGGGGTCCCGAGGACAGAGTTTGGGAAACCCTGATTTAAGCAATACACCATGTCCGGGCCAGTAGATTTCTGGCCAACTGGCCCGACCGTTGGACCCTGGCGTGTTTCATATGCAGCCACGGAGTGGTGGCGCAGAGGCTATTTACTGTGCTTTGATTGACGAACAGCAAGCTTGACTAGTTTATAAATGGTGTCGAAATGACTGATATATCCTTGCCATTCATAAATCATACAGCTATACTGTATGTCCATGGTATCAAATCGAAATACACTACCGATCAAAAGTTTTAGAACACCTACTCATTCAAGGGTTTTTCCTTATTTTCTACAATGTAGAATAATAGTGAAGACATCAAAACTATGAAATAACACATATGGAATCATGAGGTAACCAAAACAGTGTTAAACAAATCAAAATATATTTTATATTTGAGATTCTTCAAACAGCCACCCTTTGCATTGATGACACCTTTGCACACCCTTGGTATTCTCTCAACCAGCTTCATGAGGTAGTCACCTGGAATGCATTTCAATTAACAGGTGTGCCTTCTTAAAATTTAATTTGTGGTATTCCTTTCCTTCTTAACGCGTTTGAACCAATCAGTTGTGTTGTGACAAGGTAGGGGGGTATACAGTGAGGGAAAAAAGTATTTGATCCCCTGCTGATTTTGTACGTTTGCCCACTGACAAAGAAATGATCATTCTATAATTTTAATGGTAGGTTTATTTGAACAGTGAGATACAGAATAACAACAACAAAATCCAGAAAAACGCATGTCAAAAATGTTATAAATTGATTTGCATTTTAATGAGGGAAATAAGTATTTGACCCCCTCTCAATCAGAAAGATTTCTGGCTCCCAGGTGTCTTTTATACAGGTAACGAGCTGAGATTAGGAGCACACTCTTAAAGGGAGTGCTCCTAATCTCAGTTTGTTACCTGTATAAAAGACACCTGTCCACAGAAGCAATCAATCAGATTCCAAACTGTACAGAAGATAGCCCTATTTGGTAATGACCAAGTCCATATTATGGCAAGAAAAGTTCAAATAAGCAAAGAGAAACGACAGTCCATCATTACTTTAAGACATGAAGGTCAGTCAATACGTAACATTTCAAGAACTTTGAAAGTTTCTTCAAGCGCTATGATGAAACTGGCTCTCATGAGGATCGCCACAGGAATGGAAGACCCAGAGTTACCTCTGCTGCAGAGGATAAGTTCATTAGAGTTACCAGCCTCAGAAATTGCAGCCCAAATAAATGCTTCACAGAGTTCAAGTAACAAACACATCTCAACATCAACTGTTCAGAGGAGACTGTGTGAATCAGGCCTTCATGGTCGAATTGCTGCAAAGAAACCACTACTAAAGGACACCAATAAGAAGAAGAGACTTGCTTGGGCCAAGAAACATGAGCAATGGACATTAGACCGGTGGAAATCTGTCTTTTGGTCTGGAGTCCAAATTGGAGATTTTTGGTTCCAACCGCCGTGTCTTTGTGAGACGCGGTGTGGGTGAACGGATGATCTCTGCATGTGTATTTCCCACCGTAAAGCATGGAGGTGGTGGTGTTATGGTGTGGGGGTGCTTTGCTGGTGACACTGTCTGTGATTTATTTAGAATTCATGGCACACTTAACCAGCATGGCTACCACAGCATTCTGCAGCGATACGCCATCCCATTTGGTTTGGGCTTAGTGGGACTATCGTTTGTTTTTCAACAGGACAATGACCCAACACACCTCCAGGCTGTGTAAGGGCTATTTTACCAAGAAGGAGAGTGATGGAGTGCTGCATCAGATGACTTGGCCTCCACAATCCCCCGACCTCAACCAAATTGAGATGGTTTGGGATGAGTCGGACCGTAGAGTGAAGGAAAAGCAGCCAACAAGTGCTCAGCATATGTGGGAACTCCTTCAAGACTGTTGGAAAAGCATTCCAGGTGAAGCTGGTTGAGAGAATGCCAACGGTGTGCAAAGCTGTCATCAAGGCAAAGGGTGGCTATTTGAAAAATAAAGAAAAGCCCTTGAATGAGTAGGTGTTCTAAAACTTTTGACCGGTAGTGTAAGTAAACTAAAGATCCCGTTTGTATTTTTGATGTTAATTCCATTAGACAAGGATGTTAAAGTGAGTGACTCGTCAGTAGCCTACCAAATTGCATTGTTAAGAGAGCTGTTCATTTGGCTCTCTAATTCGCATACTGGTAGGCTTTTTGGCAATTATTTGCAGATAAATTATGAAAACATTCTATGAAGATGGTGAATCTTCTTCACTGCAGGAACAATAGGTAGGCTAGTGGCAAGTTAGCCTCACTCTGGTCCAAAATATGATAACAGAAAACAGATTGAATTGTTTTAAAAGTTAATGATACCTGTATGGTATTTTCAAAGATATTGATATAGGTCTACTGATTTAATCAAAGTATTGACAATAGAGTAGTCAACGGCTAGCTTTCTGCATAGCAAAGCCCATCGCGCTTCATTCTTCAATCATACCTGTATTGCAGATAGCTGTGAAAATGCCTCTTAAAAGGAAGCTTGAAGCCTGTGGAAGTCAGCAGACTCTTAAAGGATTCTTTAAAGGCCCAGCGCAGTCAAAATTACATTTTTCCTGTGCTTTATATCATATTGTACAACAGCTGATGAAACTAACACTGTAAAATATTGTTATTTTTATTAGTGTTATTTCCTGATAGTTACTGGTTGAAACTACAATCTAGCATTAGAATGTACCAGAGTCCACCAAAATAGAGCTTGTAGCTGACTGGCTACTCAATGTGTGCATTGTAATGAGCCAGTGGCGGCCCAGCACTGACACTTAACAGGAAGAAGTGACAGGTGAGATCACACACACTTCCACACTTCAGCACGCTGTGATCACTCACACACACACCTGCCTAAGCAGAACAACAGCAGATAAAACTGAGCTATTCAAACCATATAGTCAGTCACCACAGTGGGTATGTGTGTGTACGCGTGTGTGTGTTTACTGGAGTGTACGTTTACTCTATGAAGCCCATAAGTAGAGTGTAGCCTACAATTATCACGCACACATGCACGCCAAGCTCTCCAGGGCGTAGGGGATCTGTAGGGCATCTGTCCTCTTTCTCTTCAGGCCCATGTAATTATGGACAGACACTCTCATACAGCCACTGCCTTTTGAATTCGGAGAGGTTTGAAAAAAAATATGTCATGAGAGAGAGGGAGCTGACACTGATAGAGAACATGGAAAAATCTGACTCCCATCTTGACTATCAGAGAGGGTAGCCATCTTGACCATCAGAGAGGGTAGCCATCTTGACCATCAGAGAGGGTAGCCATCTTGACCATCAGAGAGGGTAGCCATCTTGACCATCAGAGAGGGTAGCCATCTTGACCATCAGAGAGAGTAGCCATCACAGCTAGAGAGGAGCCATCACAGCTAGAGAGGAGCCATCACAGCTAGAGAGGAGCCATCACAGCTAGAGAGGAGCCATCACAGCTAGAGAGGAGCCATCACAGCTAGAGAGGAGCCATTACAGCTAGAGAGGAGCCATCACAGCTAGAGAGAGTAGCCATCACAGCTAGAGAGAGTAGCCATCACAGCTAGAGAGGAGCCATCACAGCTAGAGAGGAGCCATCACAGCTAGAGAGGAGCCATCGCAGCTAGAGAGGTGCCATCGCAGCTAGAGAGGAGCCATCACAGCTAGAGAGGAGCCATCACAGCTAGAGAGGAGCCATCACAGCTAGAGAGGAGCCATTACAGCTAGAGAGGAGCCATCGCAGCTAGAGAGGAGCTATCGCAGCTAGAGAGGAGCCATCACAGCTAGAGAGGAGCCATCACAGCTAGAGAGGAGCCATCACAGCTAGAGAGGAGCCATTACAGCTAGAGAGGAGCCATCACAGCTAGAGAGGAGCCATCGCAGCTAGAGAGGAGCCATCGCAGCTAGAGAGGAGCCATCACAGCTAGAGAGGAGCCATCACAGCTAGAGAGGAGCCATCACAGCTAGAGAGGAGCCATCGCAGCTAGAGAGGAGCCATCACAGCTAGAGAGGAGCCATCGCAGCTAGAGAGGAGCCATCGCAGCTAGAGAGGAGCCATCACAGCTAGAGAGGAGCCATCACAGCTAGAGAGGAGCCATCGCAGCTAGAGAGGAGCCATCGCAGCTAGAGAGGAGCCATCACAGCTAGAGAGGAGCCATCACAGCTAGAGAGGAGCCATCACAGCTAGAGAGGAGCCATCGCAGCTAGAGAGGAGCCATCACAGCTAGAGAGGAGCCATCACAGCTAGAGAGGTGCCATCGCAGCTAGAGAGGAGCCATCACAGCTAGAGAGGAGCCATCACAGCTAGAGAGGAGCCATCACAGCTAGAGAGGAGCCATCACAGCTAGAGAGGAGCCATCACAGCTAGAGAGGAGCCATCACAGCTAGAGAGGAGCCATCGCAGCTAGAGAGGAGCCATCACAGCTAGAGAGGAGCCATCACAGCTAGAGAGGAGCCATCACAGCTAGAGAGGCAGGAGAAAAAATAAGAGGAGGGGGAATATAAAGAAAGAGGGGGCTAGATAGATATGTACATTGAACGGCTCAAAGCGAGAGAAAGAGAGAGAGAGAGAAAGAGAGTAGAGCGAGAGGAAGGGAGAGAGAGTCCCTGTGGGTGTTATTCAGATCAAGGTCAATGTGAGGGGCTGTATGGTGTCAGGGTAGGCTGGAGGTCCTGCGCTCTGTGATGGCCACCATATGCAGCCTGCTGACCTGTGGCTGACAGGGCCACTGACTCACCAGGCTCCTCTAACCCTCAAACGCCCCTGGACGACACACAAACATACGGGTGAGGGGCAGAAAAAAAGATGACATGGCTTGGAGCTCTCTGAAAATAAGAGAAAACAGACCCTTCAGCTCTGACCTTTATTCTGTTCTCTCTTTTCTTTTTCTAGTAGATGATATCTATTTTTTCTCCTCATCACCTCTATCACTGCCCAGTAGGCCTATATTCTAATCTACCTCTAATACTCTCTCAGTCTCATCGTCTTCAGGTTGAGGTCAAACTAAAAGACCCCATCCTCTTCCTCCTGGCCCCCCCACTAGTCCTCTGAACATCAAGCCTCATGGTGCTGTGATCACCCAGTGGAGTTTAATATCCTCAACGGTCACAATGATTCACAAACTAATGGCTGGCCAGACCAGATGTCTTTCTATTTGGCTAATACAGAGGGACAGAGCCTCATCAAGGAGCCCTGTGATAACGTTCATCTGGAGAATAAATAGGCTTCCTCTGAAGTAGGGCTTTAAAAGACCTCCCTCCTTTAAGAGACTCTGCCTTTCATGAGGAACTCAAAAGTAACAGCGAGAAAATGAATAGAAAGACAGGGAGCGGACAGACAAGGGAGCGAGAGAAAGAGAGGAGGAAGACAGGAAGCGGACAGAGAGGAGACAGAGAAAGAGAGGAGGAAGACAGGAAGCGGACAGAGAGGAGACAGAGAAAGAGAGGAGGAAGACAGGAAGCGGACAGAGAGGAGACAGAGAAAGAGGGGGAAGACAGTAGGTGAGAAAAGAAGGGAGAGAGAGAGAGGAAGGAGACAGTAGAAGATGACAGGAGGAGGAGAAGAGAAAAAACAGGGGGAGAGGGAAGACCGTAATAGGCAAGAGGGGTAGAGAGACAGGAAGAATATTCACATTGAAAACACACACATGAAAGCCTTGTGTGCTTAAGAAAGGAGAGGGGGAGCGACTCCAGACAGTTTTTTATGTTTTCTGAAGGAGCCTGAATTCCCAACGACTGACGAGAGAAAAATAGCTTTTGTTTTAGTTTAGGCTGAAATTGATCCCTTCCAAATCTGACAAGTGAGCTTTCTTTGAAAAGTCACCAGACAAAGTTTTCTCTGAGAGATATTAAAGGAGCGCTCCCACTGGCTGTTCCTACTCTTGATTTAAAAACCACTGTGGAAAAGGTTGAGGGAGACTTCACACACACACACAAACATTTCAAAATTAGTAAAAAATTAAAAGCTGAAATGTCTTGAGTGAATAAGTATTCAACCCCTTTATGGCAAGCCTAAATAAGTTGAAGAGGAAAAATTTGCTTAACAAGTCACATAATACGTTGTCCCCCCCCCTGGGGGACACCGGTCGCTCCTACCAAGTGGCGTGGCGAGAAGCTGTCTCCGCACCACGTGCTCTCACCACTGGTGTCCCCCAGGGCTCAGTTCTAGGCCCTCTCCTATTCTCGCTATACACCAAGTCACTTGGCTCTGTCATATCCTCACATGGCCTCTCCTAACATTGCTACGCTGACGACACACAACTTATCTTCTCCTTTCCCCCTTCTGATAAAGTAATCCTTCTACCCCCCCCCCCATGAGGCCAATGGTGACTTTAAAACAGTTACAGAGTTTAATGGCTGTGATAGGAGAAAACTGAGGATGGATCAACATTGTAATTACTCCACAAAACGAACCTAATTGACAGAGTGAAAAGGAGGAAGCCTGTGCAGAATATGCATCCTGTTTGCAACAAGGCACTAAAGTAATACGGCAAAGCAATTCACTTTTTGTCTTGAATACAAAGTGTTATGTTCGGGGCAAATCCAATACAAAACATTACTGAATACCACTCTGCATATTTTCAAGCATAGTGGTGGCTGCATCATGTTATGGGTATGCTTGTAATCATTAAGGACTAGGTCGTTTTTCAGGATAAAAAAAGATACAGAATGGAGCTAAGCACAGGCAAAATCTTAAAAGGGAAACCTGGTTCAGTCTGCATTCCACCAGACACTGGGAGATGAATTCACCTTCAGCTGGACAATTACCTAAAACACAAGGCCAAATCTACACTGGAGTTGCTTACCAAGATGACGGTGAATGTTCGTCAGGCATTATGGTTCGCAGGATGGTTAGGTTTAAAATCAGATTTTATGACTTTGTGGCTGTACCAGCTAGTGTGAGTCACTCAGAAAGCATAATAACACGGCATAAGCCATGGCAAAATTAGTAGAATTGCAGGAAATTAGCTTTAAAACTGCAATTTTTTCTCTCCACCCATGGCAAAACAGCAATATTTTGTCTCTGCGGTGGCTAACTTTGCCACCGCTGCTGAAACAAATCCTAGGGAAACACTGAAGGAGTATGAGGTCTATCAGTGGACAATGAGGGTATATAGTGTCTCCCTCTATGCAGTCAGTCTCACACAAGAACCAGTATCACACAGTCCACCCGAGTGATATGTGTGTGTGTGTGTGTGTGTGGAGGTGTGTGTGTGTGTGTCTACATGGCGTTTCTGACTCTCCTGAAGTATCCCATAACACCTACTGCTAGGCTGGAGAGTTTATAAGCTGTCAGAATTGTAATGTGGAGTCGATATGGCCCTGCAGAGCTTCCCTGGGCCAGATCAGTTACACAGAGACCTTTTCATTCCCCTGCATTTTAAACCAGACCGCTGGAGTCAATATTGGCATTTACAATGCAGGAGGAGAGAAGGCTTATGGCTGCATAAATGAACTATGAGGAGAGAGATGAACCCTGAGGTGGTCTCAGTCATAGTCAGCATTCAGGTAATAGAGAAGGTAGACGCTAAGAATGTTGTATTTTACAACTTAAAGGGATACTTTGGGATTTTAGCAATGAGGCCCTTTATCTACTTCCCCAGAGTCAGATGAACTCGTGGATATTATTTGTATGTCTCTGCGTGCAGTTTAAAGGAAGTTGCTAACTAGCGTTAGCGCAATGACGAAGTATATGGGTATAATAATAAAATAATATAATATGCCATTTAGCAGACGCTTTTATCCAAAGCGACTTACAGTCATGTGTGCATACATTTTTACTTATGGGTGGTTCGGGGATCGAACCCACTACCCTGGCGTTACAAGTGCCATGCTCTACCAATTGAGCTACAGAGGACCACATGCTAGTAGATACCTAGTAGATACCCATAGACTTATAGTCATTGCGCTAACGCTAGTTAGGATTGGCTCACGAAACTACCTCTAACTTCCTTCATACTGGACACAGAGATACAAATGGTATCCACAAGTTAATCTGACTCTCCTGATGTATCCCTTTAATGTTAGATGGTTCCTCACCCTGAAAGGAGTCATGGGCCAGGAGAAACTGTAATCCATGATTCGGTTTTCTTTAAACAGTCACTACAAACTTCAGCTAATTTGAGCCACCAATTTTTTGCGGGTTGTGGCTTAAGTTAAATAGACTTAGTGGGGTAAGAGGTAAATAGACTTCCTTGGGTAAGAGGTAAATAGACTTCCTTGGGTAAGAGGTAAATATACTTCCTTGGGTAAGAGGTAAATAGACTTCCTGGTGTAAGAGGTAAATAGACTTCCTGGTGTAAGAGGTAAATAGACTTACTTGGGTTTGGGGGGAAGAGGGTGCAGCTCTGGTAGTGAATGATTTCCTTGACGATGGGCAGATCATGGGGCAGGGGAGGTGGGGGCACGTAACCAAGGCCTGGCATCATGGGGTTCATGCCTGGCATCATGCCAAGGCCTGAGTCAAAATCTGAAGGAGACACACACACACCAGAACACACATACATGAGAATGGAATAACACGCATATAAAAACACAATTTCCACAGGCATTAGTTCATCCCATGTTGACATTTTCATGTTTCATTTGACATTGTGTGTCTCTCCTTGAACACTTTGTGGAGGTTTCTGTCAACAATGGTGATACACAACCAGTCTATAAATAACTGAATACATGCTCTGATGAATAAATGAACAAATAAATATCCTACATGTTTAAAGTGGAGCTACATGAGCTTCTACTGACTCTCCTCTCTGCTGTTGATTGGCTGGCCTTTGACCTTCCTGTCTGTAGTCAGAGAGAGGGAGAGATGGATCTGAGAACTAGCACACAAGCGAGCCTTCATTCACAGGTAGGGGACTATTGATTTAGACTGCAGCTGGATTCACTCTGCGCACACACACACTAGCTGACTTCCTGCAGATTATTATTTAAATGGAAATTACATGTCCTCTAATGCACCTGCAGAAGACTGTGGGCTTGAAAGCTTGCTTCGTTATGTGTGTGTGTACCACTTAGTAAAACCATATGTGGATAACTTATGTTTAAATCCCAGATAGGGCAGCAATTGCATCTCTGTGAGACGAGGAAGCTTTTCAATAATTTCAGCTTTCTGTGTGTGAGAGAGGAAGGTATTTGGATGAGGAAGAGAGGGAGACAAGCCAGAGGTGTAACTGGACCAATCAGAGGAGAGGACAGTACCAAGTAGAGGAAGTCTAGGTCCGCTTCATCTCTCTTTCTGTGACCCTTATTGATGACCTCATCTCTGGTAAGTAAGTGATAAGAGGGACCCTGTTGCCCGGGTGATGATGACTCCTGCCCAGCGAGGCGGAGGAGAGGTGAAGTGATGACTGGAGGAGAGATAGAGGAGGGAGGGAGGTACAGCGGACACTGTGTCTTCTGAATACCAAGGCCAGTCTCAGTGGCAGCTCTGGTCTCAGGGCTGGGTGAAAGGCCCACCACAGAGCTCTCTGATGGGCCTCAGACAGGGTAATAAGGGGGTTCAGCTCTGGTCTCAGGACTGGGTGAGAGGCCCACAGAGGAAATATCTGGTAGGCCTCAGAGAGGAGTGGAAGTGGGGCTGTTCTGGGTTAGGGAGGGATGCCCACTACAGAGCTCTATCATGGGCCTTACTGCGACAGGTGTGCGCTGCTTTCATAACTACCACTTAGTAGATGACTGTAAGTCGCTTTGGATAAAAGCGTCTGCTAAATGGCATATTATTATTATTATTATAGTAGGGCTGCACAATTAATCCGATTCACATCGAAATTGCAATATTGGCATATTTTTTAAATGCATCTCAACCATTTTTATAGTTTTGAGACTACTCAAGCAGCACAGCTATTCCTCCTCGCTGTTAGATTCAAAGTTTGCATGCTGTTCTGAGATAGAACAGATTGCTCCAAACAAGAATGAGGCTGCATTCCACGTTCCTTCTTAATATAAGTCATTCAATTTCTATGATTCCAACAGTTCACACGTTTTGATCTTTATTGCACGGCAAATTGCAATATTTGGTCAAACATTCGCAATTCGATTTTTGGCCCATATCGTGCAGCCCTACCTCTTGACACTGAGGAAATGGGCACAGTGCTGATGAATAATGGAACACACTCCTGGCTGCCACACACATTTTGAGCACAAAGAATAATTTCCTCAAAGTCACAGAGTCACTCTTGAAAAAACACAAAGCTATTAAATCGAAGACTTCTGCTCCATATTTATTCATGACATGAACATGACAGATGATAGGAGCCAAACCAGGCTTTGGGTGCACATGACGGAAATAAGATCTTGTTTGATTAAGACCAGGCTGTTTCCATTTCACTGCTGCATTTTCCTTATTCCTTCCAGTGTGTGTGTGTGTGTGTGTGTGTGTGTGTGTGTGTGCGTGTTTGTGTGCGCGTGTGTGTGTGTGTGTGTGTGTGTGTGTGTGTGTGTGTGTGTGTGTGTGTGTGTGTGTGTGTGTGTTAGGGTACTCGAACTGACGTCAAAACTCTATTTTTAACCAGAGATCAATTTTTTTTCTCCAAATACTGTAAAACCAGACAACAATGTGCTTTGACTCTAGTGTTCCATTTGTACATGTGCATTTGCGGGGCACAACAAAAAAAGAAACCAAGCCAAGCATCAAACAGTTCTTCTCCTAAATTTCCTTTCTCCTTCATGTCTCACTCACTCAATTGCGTTCCGACCTCTCTTGCTACACACGTGTGCGGAGCGCGAACACAAGCTCCTGTAAGGCCTACAGTGATAAATGCCTATAAAAACGTATCTAACTGATGGGATACACAAGCTACATTCCTTGCCAAATGACGATAGTTTTATCACAAATTCTAAATGGACTGGTTGACTGAAGTAGGAAAATTTTACAATGAGCTGCAGTTTTGGAATAATTGCGTCCTGTCTAATCCCGCTTAAACTACTTTGCGGTCATCACTAGTTAGCACAGCCACAAAGTCAAAATTGGCTATATCGCAAAAATTCATACAAATAAATCATTAAATAAAACGCTTTTTGGTCTTCATTTAAGGTTAGGCATAAGGTTAGCAGTGTTAAGGTTAAGGGTTTCAAATCTGATTTTAAGACGAGAAATTGTAGAAATAGGCAGGGTTTGAAATTGCTTTCGCCTGGATTCACCTGGTCAGTTTATGACATGGAAAGAGCAGGTGTTCGTAATGTTTTGGACACTCAGTATAGATAAATGCACACATATTTTTTCCCCAGTGCTAGCCTAAAAACAGCGTACTGAAAAAAGAATCATGCGACTACTCGAACAGTCAAAACATTTCAAATTCCCATCCCTAGTGTGTTCCATTGACAGCCAGAGGACAGAGAACTGTGTATGATAAGAGATCATTTGAACGCTGCTATTCTCAGGGACTTTCAGCTACAGCAGGATTCTATGTAAAGACAGAACAATGGAGACTCAACCCCTCAATCCATGTTTCACATCTTTTAATTTATTTGGTTGGAAACACCCACACACGCACAGACACAAGCGGGCCCATGCAAGTGTGTTACACACACATGCAAGTGTGCACATGCACACAAACACCACCAGACACACACCATCTTCAGTGTGAAACAGGCCTCTTCCAGCCAGAGGTAAAACTGTGTAGAGCCAGAGAGAGAGCAGGAGTCTCCTGAACAGAAACATCAGTGGAGAACTCTGTCTTCTCTCCAGCCACACAAGGTCTCTCTCCCTCTCTCCCCCATCTCCCACTGGCTCCATCTCTCTCCTTATCTCTTTCTTTCTCGCAAGCATGCATGCACACATGCCACTTACACACAGACAGACAAACACATCCAACAGTCCTGTCTCTCCATGTTAACCAATCAGCTTCCCAGAGGTTTGTTGAAGGTAATTACATTTCATGCTGCCCATCAATCAAATGTCCAGCCAGGAATAAAAAATGTGGCATTTGACTGTAGATACCTCCTGGCTATCAACACATTACATCAGCCCTCTCTCTCGCCTCCTCTCCCCCTTCCTCCTCCTGTTTTCCAGGGTAAATGTCCCCTCCGGCAGAGTGTGTGCTGGGTGGAGGGAAGGAGTACACGAAAGGCTATGTAGAATAAATATTAGTTAATCATAGGAGAGCTATAACTCTGCCCACTGGTGATGTGGAGCAGAGCATGCTGGGGGATCTCCAACTGAGGAGAAGGAAGTAACTAGAGAAAGTTCACAAGGCAAGAGATAAATTCCAGCCAACGCCTGTGATTACCTTTAGTTAGCATTCTTTGTCTTAGCCAAGGCCAATGTGCGTCCTTCAGAAATGTGAGTTCATATTTCTTACTCTTCATGAGTTGTGGATGCAATCGGCGACGATTGTGGTTTTCTTTGTTATGCTAATTCACGTTTTTAAAGCGAGCTAGCAACTGTTAGCTTGCTTACTCTTGTTGTTTTTGTCATCTCATTTCAGACAGTATAATGTCCACCAGTGCCTGGTTTTATATGCCCTGTGGTTGTATGGATGTACTGTATACTGTATAGATTACGTATTTTGTTAGCTATGAGCCTTGTGGATGTAGCTATATACACACACACTGAACAAAAATATAAACACACCATGCAACAATTTCAACAATTTTACTGAGTTACAGTTCATAAGGAAATCAGTCAATTGAAATAAATTCATTAGGCCCTAATCTATGGATTTCACATGACTGGGCAGTGGCGCAGCCATGGGTGGGCCTGGGAGGGCATAGGCCCACCCACTGGGGAGCCAGGACCACCCACTGGGGAGCCAGGCCCAGCCAATCAGAATGTGTTTGTCCCCACAAAAGGGCTTTATTACTGACAGAAATACTCCTCAGTTTCATCAGCTGTCCGGGTGGCTGGTCTCAGACGATCCTGCAGGTGAAGAAGCTGGATGTGGAGGTCCTGGGCTGAAGTGGTTACACGTGGTCTGTGGTTGAGAGGCCGGTTGGACATACTGCCAAATTCTCAAAAATTACGTTGGAGGCTGCTTATGGTAGAGAAATTAACATTAAATTATCTGCCAACAGCTCTGGTGGACATTCCTGCAGTGAGCATGCCAATTGCATGCTCCCTCAAAACTTGAGACATCTGTGGCATTGCATTATGTGACAAAACGGTTGAATTGTTAGATACTACTGCACTGTTGGAGCTAGGAACACAAGCATGTCGCTGCACCCGCAATAACATCTGCTAAATATGTGTATGTGACCAATACAATTTGATTTGAAAACTGCACATTTTGGAATGGCCTTCTATTGTCCTCAGCACAAGATGCACCTGTGTAACGATCATGATGTTTAATCAACTTCTTGATATGCCACACCTGTCAGGTGGATGGATTATCTTGGAAAATGAGAAATACTAAAAGGGATGTAAACAAATTTGTGCACAACAATTGAGAAATAAGCTTTTTGTGTGTATGGAAAATGTCTGGGATCTTTTATTTCAGCTCATGAAACATGGGACCAACACTTTACATGTTGCGTTTATATTATATATATATATATACTACCAGTCAAAAGTTTGGACACACCTACTCATTCAAGGGTTTTTCTTTATTTTGAAAAAAGTTTTACATTGTAGAATAATAGTGAAGACATCAAAACTATGAAATAACACATATGGAATCATGCAGTAACTGAAAAAGTGTTAAACAAATCAAAATATAATTTTAGATTCTTCAAATAGCCACCCTTTGCCTTGACAGATTTGCACACTCTTGGCATTCTCTCAACCAGCTTCATGAGGTAGTCACCTGGAATTAACAGGTGTGCCTTCTTAAAAGTTAGTTTAAGCCAATCAGTTGTGTTGTGACAAGGTAGGGGGGGTATACAGAAGATATATTTGGTAAAAGACCAAGTCCATATTATGGCAAGAACAGCTCAAATAAGCAAAGAGAAACGACAGTCCATCATTACTTTAAGACATGAAGGTCAGTCAATACGGAACATTTCAAGAACTTTGAAAGTTTCTTCAAGTGCAGTCACAAAAACCATCAAGCTCTATGATGAAACTGGCTCTCATGAGGACCGCCACAGGAATGGAAGACCCAGAGTTACCTCTACTGCAGAAGATAAGTTCATTAGAGTTACCAGCCTCAGAAATTGCAGCCCAAATAAATGCTTCAGAGTTCAAGTCACAGACACATCCCAACATCAACTGTTCAGAGGGGACTGTGTGAATCAGGCCTTCATGGTTGAATTGCTGCAAAGAAACCACTACTAAAGGACACCAATAAGAAGAAGAGACCTGCTTGGGCCAAGAAACACGAGCAATTGACATTAGACCGGCCTCCACAATCCCCCGACCTCAACCCAATTGAGATGGTTTGGGATGAGTTGGACAGCAGAGTGAAGGAAAAGCAGCCAACAAATGCTCAGCATATGTGGGAACTCCTTCAAGATGGTTGGAAAAGCATTCCAGGTCAAGCTGGTTGAGAGAATGCCAAGTGTGTGCAAAGCTGTCATCAAGGCAAAGGGTGGCTATTTGAAGAATCTCAAATATAAAATATATTTTGATTTGTTTAACACTTTTTTGGTTAATACATGATTCCATATGTGTTTCTTTCATAGTTTTGATGTCTTCACTATTATTCTACAACATAAAAAATTGTAAAAATAAAGAAAAACCCTTGAATGAGTAGGTGTGTCCAAACTTTTGACTGGTACTGTGTATATAATATACACTACCGTTCCAAAGGTTGGGGTCACTTAGAAATGTCCTTGTTTTCCATGAAAACATACATGAAATGAGTTTGAATAGGAAATATAGCAAACTGAATAGGAAATAAGGTTAGAAATAATGATTTTTAATTGAAATAATAGTTGTGTCCTTCAAACTTTGCTTTCGTCAAAGAATCCTCAATTTGCAGCAATTACAGCCTTGCAGACGTTTGGCATTCTAGTTGTCAATTTGCTGAGGTAATCTTCAGAGATTTCACCCCATGCTTCCTGAAGCACCTCCCACAAGTTGGATTGGCTTGATGGGCACTTCTTACGTACCATACGGTCAAGCAGCTCCCACAACAGCTCAATAGGGTTGAGATCCGGTGACTGTGCTGGCCACTCCATTATAGACAGAATACCAGCTGACTGCTTCTTCCCTAAATAGTTATTGCATAGTTTGGAGCTGTGCTTTGGGTCATTGTCCTGTTGTAGGAGGAAATTGGCGCCAATCAAGCGCCGTCCACAGGGTATGGCATGGCGTTGCAAAATGGAGTGATAGCCTTCCTTCTTCAAGATCCCTTTTACCCTGTACAAATCTCCCACTTTACCACCACCAAAGCACCCCCAGACCATCACATTGCCTCCACCATGCTTGACAGATGGCATCAAGAACTCCACCAGCATCTTTTCATTTAGTCTGCGTCTCACAAATGTTCTTCTTTGTGATCCGAACACCTCAAACTTCGATTCGTCTGTCCATAACACTTTTTTCCAATCTTCCTCTGACAGTGTCTGTGTTCTTTTGCCCATCTTAATCTTTTATTTTTATTGGCCAGTCTGAGATATGGCTTTTTCTTTGCAACTCTGCCTAGAAGTTCAGCATCCCGGAGTCGCCTCTTCACTGTTGACGTTGAGACTGGTGTTTTGCGGGTACTATTTAATGAAGGCCTCTGTTTCTCAAACCAGACACTAATGTATTTGTCCTCTTGCTCAGTTGTGCACCGGGGCCTCCCACTCCTCTTTCTATTCTGGTTAGAGCCAGTTTGCGCTGTTCTGTGAAGGGAGTAGTACACAGCGTTGTACGAGATCTTCAGTTTCTTGGCAATTTCTCGCATGGAATAGCCTTCATTTCTCAGAACAAGAATAGACTGAAGAGTTTCAGAAGAAAGTTATTTGTTTCTGGCCATTTTGAGCCTGTAATCAAATCCACAATTGCTGATGCTCCAGATACTCAACTAGTCTCAAGAAGGCCCGTTTTATTGCTTCTTTAAATCAGCACAACAGTTTTCAGCTGTGCTAACATAATTGCAAAAGGGTTTTCTGATGATCAATTAGGCTTTTAAAATGATAAACTTGGATTTGCAAACACAACGTGTCATTGGAACACAGGACTGATGGTTGCTGATAATGGGCCTCTGTACACCTATGTAGATATTCCATTAAAAACCAGCCGTTTCCAGCTACAATAGCCATTTACAACATTAACAATGTCTACACTGTATTTCTGATCAATTTGATGTTATTTTAATGGACAAAAAAATGATTTTCTTTCAAAAACAAGGACATTTCTAAGTGACCCCAAACTTTTTAACAGTAGTGTATATTAATTTTTTTGTATTTACCCCCTATTTCTCCCCAATTTCGTGATATCCAATTGTGATCCTATTACGATTGTCTCATCGCTGCAACTCCCCAACGGGCTCGGGAGAGGCGAAGGTCGAGTCTTGTGTCCTCCGAAACATGACCCGCCAAACCGCGCTTCATAACACCCGCCCGCTTAACCCAGAAGCCAGCTGCACCAATGTGTCAGAGGAAACACTGTTCAACTGACGACCGAAGTCAGCCTGCAGGCGCCCGGCCCACCACAAGGAGTCGCTAGAGCGTGTTGAGCCAAGTAAAGCCCCAGCCGGCCAAACCCTCCCCTAACCCGGATGACGCAGGGCCAATTGTGCGCCACCCTATGGGACTCCCAGTCACGGCCGGTTGTGACACCGCCTGGGATCGAACCCGGGTCTTTAGTGACGCCTCAAGCACTGTGATGCAGTGCCTTAGACCACTGCGCCACTCGGGATGCCCGTTGCGTATATATTTTTGTTCAGTATACAAGTTAATGCAGCTGTGTGAGGATGATGGTGCTGCTCGGTAGTGCTGTGTGGCTGCACGCCTCTGATCTTTCATTAGTGAAGTCACAGCCATGTTGTTAGGCTGTATTGTCCTGTACAGCACATAAACTATTGTAGTCATATTATTGTTTATAGCCTACATAATTGTAGGTTGTATTAAGCTTATACCTGCCATTTACTATTACATTTAATTTCCCCTTTTTCAGATCACACAGTCTCTTGGTTAAAACAATTGTCAAGCCATACCTTAAAGTGCCTTAACTCATACACTGTGCTGTGCCGTTCCTGTGAATCAGCATTATTAAACCACCTCAACTGGAATCCTACCCGTCTGTCATCTGTGCCTTTATAAGAACCTGGGAGAGAACACATTGTGCTAAGACAACCCTAAAATAATATACAGTCCACTTCAGGGAGGGTGAAGCTGCCGATATACTGTTTAACAGCAGGGAAATTAATAATTAAATAAATTATTAATTTATTTTTGCACACCGAGTTCTCATTAATTGCCATCCAAAAGAGCAATTGTCCAAGAACGACGCTTCATTTACATTGTGACGATAATGACATCATGAGCATGGCTGCAAGTGTTCAGATAATCATGAGATTCCCCTTTTTCATCATATTTATTGAATATCGGTCATCGGTGGAATTATCGTCTAATATCGATATACTGGTAAAAGGCCAATGTTGGCCAATAATATTGGATATATCGGTCAGGCTCTAGTTTTCAAATTAAATGATCCCTCTACACACTTCTAAAAGAGAACTCACACTACTTCCCTGCCAAAGATACCCCTCTTTCAACTCCTCAGTCATAGATCTCTTTCGAGGCTACTGAAAGAGATATCCCTCTCTTTTCCTCTGCCAAAGATCTCCCTCTCTCTACTCCTCTGCCAAATATCTCCCTCTCTCTACTCCTCTGCCAAAGATCTCCCTCTCTCTACTCCTCTCCAGTCTGAACGTGAAGAATACTTCTATATCGCTATCAGAAATCGCTATCAGAAATCTTCTCCCAGGCTATAAATGTGCAGCTACAGATCTCTCTGTGTCTCAGTCCTCACTGGCAACACAAAGCAGAGCAGAGTGTGGAAACTACTTACAGCTCCTCAACATTAACTCAGCAATGACAGAGATACAGAGGACCAAATGCTTAGAGTGGAATAATAAAATAAACTTGGAAGGGTTTTTATCTTAACTATTTATGCAGGCATTTACTGATGTACTGACCTGTTGCAATCTCTACAACCACTGTGATTATTATTTCACCCTGCTGGTCATCTATGAACGTTTGAACATCTTGGAGAAAAATCTGGCCATAATGGCCATGTACTGTTATAATCTCCACCCGGCGCAGCCAGAAGGGGACTGGCCACCCCTCAGAGCCTGGTTCCTCTCTAGGTTTCTTCCTAGGTTTCTGCCTTTCTAGGGAGTTTTTCCTAGCCACCGTGCATCTGCATTGCTTGCTGTTTGGGGTTTTAGGCTGGGTTTCTGTACAGCACTTTGTGACATCTGCTGATGTAAAAAGGGCTTTATAAATTAAATGTGATTGATTGATTGAAATAAATGTTCAAGCCAGAAACACAAGAAGCTTCTTAAACCCACTGCATCTACTAGTATAATATGAATAGTTTAAATAAATAAATCAGGTAAAAACATAAGAGGCCAAAACACTTGCTCGCTACTTCTATTAGTATATTGCATAAATAGTTAAAAAGGTGATGACAGTAAGACTATATACACAGTGTGTGTGCGCGCACAGTGGTTGTTGAGGATATAACAGATAGAACTGCATGAGTCCCCAGGGAATCCTCCCTAGAGCCTGTTTATGTATTCAGAGGGGGGGGGGGGGGGGGTCAGGCTAAATCAATTCAGAGGGGAGTGGGTGTGTATGAGTGTTGCAGACTAATGCATTCCTGTGGGAATTTGTGTGTCAGACTAGCCAACTAGTTTGGTCTGTCCACACATCTTCCTTAGCCTCATACACTGCAGTGTGTCTAGAGCACTCTGTCCAATCACAACTCTAATCAAAATCCAAACAAACAAATCAATGGCATCATGGAGAGAGAACATTAAGTCTCATTAGTGTTATGCAGTGCTTCTGCAGTTGGCAAGCCAACAAGTCCTTAGAGTGGAGACTCCACGGAAACCTTGTCCCTATAAGGCAGCATGTTCTCTCCTGTGAGGACTAGAAGAGGCACTGTATCCACAAGACAAGTTATGTCCCCACAAGACAACATGTCCCCATAGTGAAGTCTCTACAGTACCATGTCCCCATAGGGGAGTCTCTACAGTCCCATGTCCCCATAGTGGAGTCTCTACAGTACCATGTCCCCATAGTGAAGTCTCTACAGTACCATGTCCCCATAGTGAAGTCTCTACAGTAACATGTCCCCATAGTGGAGTCTCTACAGTACCATGTCCCCATAGTAAAGTCTCTACAGTACCATGTCCCCATAGTGGAGTCTCTACAGTACCATGTCCCCATAGTGAAGTCTCTACAGTACCATGTCCCCTTAGTGGAGTCTCTACAGTACCATGTCCCCATAGTGAAGTCTCTACAATACCATGTCCCCTTAGTGGAGTCTCTACAGTACCATGTCCCCATAGTGAAGTCTCTACAATACCATGTCCCCATAGTGGAGTCTCTACAATACCATGTCCCCATAGTGGAGTCTCTACAGTACCATGTCCCCATAGTGAAGTCTCTACAATAACATGTCCCCATAGTGGAGTCTCTACAGTACCATGTCGCCATAGTGGAGTCTCTACAATACCATGTCCCCATAGTGGAGTCTCTACAGTACCATGTCGCCATAGTGGAGTCTCTACAATACCATGTCCCCTTAGTGAAGTCTCTACAGTAACATGTCCCCATAGTGAAGTCTCTACAGTACCATGTCCCCATAGTGAAGTCTCTACAGTACCATGTCCCCATAGGGGAGTCTCTACAGTACCATGTCCCCATAGTGAAGTCTCTACAGTACCATGTCCCCATAGTGAAGTCTCTACAGTATCATGTCGCCATAGTGGAGTCTCTACAGTACCATGTCCACACAAGACAACATGTCCCCTTAGTGGAGTCACTACAGCACCATGTCCCCACAGTGGAGTCTACAGTACCATGTCCACATAGTGGAGTCTCTACAGTACCATGTCCCCATAGTGGAGTCTCTACAGTACCATGTCCCCACAAGACAACATGTCCCCATAGTGGAGTCTCTACAGTACCATGTCTCCATAGTGGAGTCTCTACAGTAACATGTCCCCATAGTGAAGTCTCTACAGTACCATGTCCCCATAGTGAAGTCTCTACAGTAACATGTCCCCATAGTGGAGTCTCTACAGTACCATGTCCCCATAGTGGAGTCTCTACAGTACCATGTCCCCACAAGACAACATGTCCCCTTAGTGGAGTCTCTACAGTACCATGTCCCCATAGTGAAGTCTCTACAGTAACATGTCCCCATAGTGGAGTCTCTACAGTACCATGTCCCCATAGTGGAGTCTCTACAGTACCATGTCCCCATAGTGGAGTCTCTACAGTACCATGTCCCCACAAGACAACATGTCCCCTTAGTGGAGTCTCTACAGTACCATGTCCCCATAGTGAAGTCTCTACAGTACCATGTCCCCATAGTGAAGTCTCTACAGTACCATGTCCCCATAGTGGAGTCTCTACAGTACCATGTCCCCATAGTGGAGTCTCTACAGTACCATGTCCCCATAGTGAAGTCTCTACAGTACCATGTCCCCATAGTGGAGTCTCTACAGTACCATGTCCCCATAGTGAAGTCTCTATAGTACCATGTCCCCATAGTGAAGTCTCTACAGTACCATGTCCCCATAGTGAAGTCTCTATAGTACCATGTCCCCATAGTGAAGTCTCTGCAGTACCATGTCCCCATAGTGAAGTCTCTATAGTACCATGTCCCCATAGTGAAGTCTCTATAGTACCATGTCCCCATAGTGAAGTCTCTATAGTACCATGTCCCCATAGTGAAGTCTCTACAGTACCATGTCCCCATAGTGGAGTCTCTACAGTACCATGTCCCCATAGTGAAGTCTCTACAGTACCATGTCCCCATAGTGAAGTCTCTATAGTACCATGTCCCCATAGTGAAGTCTCTATAGTACCATGTCCCCATAGTGAAGTCTCTATAGTACCATGTCCACATAGTGAAGTCTCTACAGTACCATGTCCCCATAGTGGAGTCTCTGTTGCATCCCACAGTGTGTGTGACGTTTGGTGTGGTGTTCTTTTATGTTTTTAATTTTACACTATGTTTGTAAACCATCTGTCAACGATGACTTTACAGTGGTGGGGTGTTGGACTGATCTTGTCTATCGTGTACATACCCGCTACAAACTGACTAAATGATGAAAACGCTGCTGGCAGCGGAATCCAATACAGCAGAGAGTTCTGACTACAATGCAACGCAAACACGAACGCGATGGATATCCCAATGGCCCATCTAATCCCCGATTGTCTGTGAGTGGTTTACAAACCCAAATGCAAACGTGGAAACACGGGGGAATCAGACAAAGACTTAAAAAATTTAAGAACAAACTTCCCTTACCCACCACCTTGCTGATCAATGCCCAGTCACTGAGGGGGAAAGCAGATGAGCGGTCATCGAATCTGCGCTTCAAACACGAATACCGGGAGGCCTGTTTGCTGGCGTTTACTGAGACTTGGCTGGATGACAGAGTACCGGACATGGAAGTGGAGCCGGCCAGCTTCACACTGGTCAGAGTGGACCGTGATCTGACCGTCACAGGGAAACATCACGGCGGGGGCGTCTGCCTGTTTGTCAGGGACCAGTGGTGTAAATCGATCCTGGTAAGAGAGAGACTCTGTACCCCCGACATTGAACTGCTTTCTGTGTCACTGCGACCCTACTATATGTCCCGTGAGTTCCCCCAATTGTTTGTTACAGTTGTGTACATTCAACCAAACGCTAATATAGGGATGTAGCTCAGTTGGTAGAGCATGGCGTTTGCAACGCCAGGGTTGTGGGTTCGATTCCCATGGGGGGCCAGTATGAAAAAATAAAAATAAAAATAAAATAATGTATTCACTAACTGTAAGTCGCTCTGGATAAGAGCGTCTGCTAAATGACTAAAATGTAAATGTAAATAGCAAAAGCATCAGAGATGACTTATAATCTGTCACAGAAACTGGAATCCATCTCCCCGACGCACCCATATTTATTTTAGGGGATCTTAACAACTGTACTTTGCACAAGGTCCTGCGCACGTACCACCAGTATGTGAAATGTCACATTAGGAAAAATAAGACTCTTGCTTTGTGCTATGGGACAATACCAAATGCTTTCTCTGCCACCACCAGACCTCCCATCGGGACATCAGACCACAATGTTGTCTACCTCTGGCCAACCTACTGTCGGCTCCTGGAGAGGGAGAAACCTACAGTTAAAACTGTCCAGATCTGGAATGGCAATAGTATCACTCGTCTCCAAGGGTGTTTTGACTGTACTATGTGGGAGGTTTGAGGACAGCAGCTCTGATCTTGATGAACTCACAGATTATGTTTCAGACTATGTAAACTTCTGTGTTGAGTCAGTTGTGCCTACTAAAACCTGTAAAATCTTCCCTAACAATAAGCCTTGGGTATCAAAAAATCTAAAATCACTACTTAATAGGAAGAAGGCAGTTTATGCTGAGGGTAACAGACAGGCTTTAAGAGATTTACAACATGAGATCAAAAGACAGACACTGGTGGACAAGAAGGCATACAAGCAAAGGGTGGAGAGGACCCTCTCCTAAGGAAACTCAAGGGTGGCCTGGCAAGGGACTAAATCCATGGCTAGTGCCCCCCCACATAGGCAGGGGAAAAACCAATGCTGACCTTGGGAGACATGAGGGCCAGAACATGGCTAACCAATGCTGACCTTGGGAGACATGAGGGCCAGAACATGGCTAACCAATGCTGACCTTGGGAGACATGAGGCCAGAACATGGCTAACCAATGCTGACCTTGGGAGACATGAGGGCCAGAACATGGCTAACCAATGCTGACCTTGGGAGACATGAGGCCAGAACATGGCTAACCAATGCTGACCTTGGGAGACATGAGGGCCAGAACACGGCTAACCAATGCTGACCTTGGGAGACATGAGGGCCAGAACATGGCTAACCAATGCTGACCTTGGGAGACATGAGGGCCAGAACATGGTTAACCAATGCTGACCTTGGGAGACATGAGGCCAGAACATGGCTAACCAATGCTGACCTTGGGAGACATGAGGGCCAGAACACGGCTAACCAATGCTGACCTTGGGAGACATGAGGCCAGAACATGGCTAACCAATGCTGACCTTGGGAGACATGAGGGCCAGAACATGGTTAACCAATGCTGACCTTGGGAGACATGAGGCCAGAACATGGCTAACCAATGCTGACCTTGGGAGACATGAGGGCCAGAACATGGCTAACCAATGCTGACCTTGGGAGACATGAGGCCAGAACATGGCTAACCAATGCTGACCTTGGGAGACATGAGGGCCAGAACATGGTTAACCAATGCTGACCTTGGGAGACATGAGGCCAGAACATGGCTAACCAATGCTGACCTTGGGAGACATGAGGCCAGAACATGGCTAACCAATGCTGACCTTGGGAGACATGAGGCCAGAACATGGCTAACCAATGCTGACCTTGGGAGACATGAGGCCAGAACATGGCTAACCAATGCTGACCTTGGGAGACATGAGGGCCAGAACACGGCTAACCAATGCTGACCTTGGGAGACATGAGGGCCAGAACATGGCTAACCAATGCTGACCTTGGGAGACATGAGGCCAGAACATGGCTAACCAATGCTGACCTTGGGAGACATGAGGCCAGAACATGGCTAAAGAACTGAATGTTTTCTTCTCAAGATTTGAATCCGACGACTTTGTGTCGGAGGTACAACAAATGGAAGCACCATTACAAATGTTTGAGAGGGTTGTTGTTAAACAGGCTGATGTTCTGAAGTGGTTCAGGGGATGTAACGCACACTAAAGCCCAGGCCCTGACAAAATAAGAGGACATGTGTTAAAGCACTGTGCTGAACAATTGGCTGGTGTTTTTACAGACATTTTCCAATCCTCGCTCGACCAGCAACACGTGCCAGTATTGTGGAAAAACTCAATAGTTATACCCATTCCTAAATCATCTAATCCCTCTGTGCTGAATGGCTACCGCCCTGTCGCCTTGACATCCTTAGTAATTAAATGCTTTGAGAAAATTGTGAAAAGTCATTGTCAGCGCCACCCAGAAGCTCCTCGACCCGTTTCAGTTTGCCTATCAGCCCAGCAGAGTTGATGATGACATTCTTACTCTCCTCAACATTGTCAATAGACATCTAGAGGGTGTTAAATCCCATGTCAGGGTTCTATTTGTTTACTTTTCTCCAGCCTTACATTCTGCCTCCAGCCTTACATTCTGCCACAGAGACTCAAAAGGGACTTCTTCTTAGATGGGGGGCTGGTTTTGTGGCTGTTGGACTTTCTGAGCCAGTGGTCACAGCGGGTCAAAGTAGGTCCCCACGTGTCGGACATACGCACCACCAACACAGGCTCTCCTCAGGGACACTAATAGTTGCACTAGTTCCCATCCTGACAGACACCTCGTTAAGTTCGCTGATGACACTGCCTTGATCAGCCTGTTGCATGATGACGGAACACCATGGCCCGGTCACACTTGGTCCTCAATACCAACAAGACCAAAGAGATGTGCATAGACTTCAGGAAGCTTACAACACCTACCTCTGCAACATCTATCAGAGGTCAGAACATAGAGATTGTAGAGGAATACAAATATCTGGGTGTCCTCTTGGATAATAAGCTTCAGTGGAGTAAATGTACAGACCTGATCTACAAAAAGAGTCAACAGAGACTGTACTTTCTCAAAAAGCTGGGATCTTTTAATGTTGACTGTACTATACAAAGTACTATACAAAGTCGTCTGTTTTACAAATCTTTAATTGACAGTATTTTAACTTTTTGTATTGTTTGTTGGTTTGGCAATGCCACTGTCAGCCAGAGAAACAGGCAGGCATGGATGAGATCTTTAAGGTCAGGGCCCTCAGCAAGGCTCACAAAATCCTTTTAGACCCAAGCCACCCTCTGTACCCGGACTTTAAACTACTCCCCTCTGGGAGCAGGTATAGGGCACCCCCCGGCAGGAAAAACAGAACTAGACAATAATTTGTGCCAGGTGTGATATCCCTCCTAAACAGCTCGGGTTAATGTTCCTATCGACCCAGTAAGGCCAGCAGGCTAGTCTCTTTTTATTGTTATGTAACTGTTATGAAAGTTGTATTGTCAATTTGCTTTGTATTTAAACGACACTTTAAACGTGTACATGACATGGGGACAATAAAGTCAGTAAAGTAAAGTAAAAAGTAAAAGTAAAGACAGCATGCCCCCTTAGTGGAGGCTCTGCAGTACCATGTCCCCATAGTGGAGTCTCTACAGTACCATGTCCCCTTAGTGGAGATTCTACAGTACCATGCCCCCTTAGTGGAGGCTCTGCAGTACCATGTCCCCTTAGTGGAGATTCTACAGTACCATGTCCCCTTAGTGGAGATTCTACAGTACCATGTCCCCATAGTGGAGTCTCTACAGTAACATGTCCCCTTAGTGGAGATTCTACAGTACCATGCCCCCTTAGTGGAGGCTCTGCAGTACCATGTCCCCTTAGTGGAGGCTCTGCAGTACCATGTCCCCATAGTGGAGGCTCTGCAGTACCATGTCCCCTTAGTGGAGATTCTACAGTACCATGCCCCCTTAGTGGAGGCTCTGCAGTACCATGTCCCCTTAGTGGAGATTCTACAGTACCATGTCCCCTTAGTGGAGGCTCTGCAGTACCATGCCCCCTTAGTGGAGGCTCTGCAGTACCATGTCCCCATAGTGGAGGCTCTGCAGTACCATGTCCCCATAGTGGAGGCTCTGCAGTACCATGTCCCCATAGTGGAGGCTCTGCAGTACCATGTCCCCATAGTGGAGGCTCTGCAGTACCGTGTCCCCTTAGTGGAGGCTCTGCAGTACCATGCCCCCTTAGTGGAGGCTCTGCAGTACCATGTCCCCTTAGTGGAGATTATACAGTACCATGCCCCCTTAGTGGAGATTCTACAGTACCATGTCCCCTTAGTGGAGGCTCTGCAGTACCATGCCCCCTTAGTGGAGATTCTACAATACCATGTCCCCTTAGTGGAGGCTCTACAGTACCATGTCCCCTTAGTGGAGATTCTACAGTACCATGTCCCCTTAGTGGAGGCTCTACAGTACCATGTCCCCTTAGTGGATATTCTACAGTACCATGTCCCCTTAGTGGAGGCTCTGCAGTACCATGTCCCCTTAGTGGAGGCTCTGCAGTACCATGTCCCCTTAGTGGAGGCTCTGCAGTACCATGTCCCCTTAGTGGAGGCTCTACAGTACCATGTCCCCTTAGTGGAGGCTCTGCAGTACCATGTCCCCTTAGTGGAGATTCTACAGTACCATGTCCCCTTAGTGGAGGCTCTACAGTACCATGTCCCCTTAGTGAAGTCTCTACAGTACCCTGTCCTCACAAAACAACCCACTGGGAACACACTGGTTGAATCAACGTTGTTTCCATGTCATTTCAATGAAATGACGTTGAACCAACGTAGAAAAGATGTTGAACTGACGTCTGTGCCTCTTCAGTACCCTGTCCGTCTCCACAGCATTTTATTTATTTAAGTTGACAGAGCCTCATCTCCCTGTAGCTACTTGGCTCTAGACAGACTGATGATGCAATGACTTGGTGGCAGGTGGTGTTGCGTACCACAGAGGCAATGAATCTAATCAAAACTGCTGACTGTGTCAAATGTCTTGGATAATAAATGGTTTCTGGGGAAGTCCCCACTCTGAAAACGAGCGAGCGAGAGAGAAAGCAAAGAGAATGAGGAAACAGAGGAGGGAAAGCCCTAGAAGATTCCATATGGTCTTAATTATAGTCTGGATCTGTTTGTCTTCAATCAAGCTTTTCTTATAAAAGGCATGACAAATGCTACTGTAATGTAAAGCTAGTCACTTTCTTTCTGGGCCATTGAGAGCAGATGTGGACACTCCTCATTGCCATATGCCCTCAAACAGAGACATAGGCCCAAGAAAGTGTGCAGTTGAGATTGTTTTGTGCTGAGGATACGCCCTTAAGAGCTGTACAAAGCAAACACTGTTGATTACAACTCTAACACTGTGGTATACTATATAACCTCTTTATATACAGTGGGGGAAAAAAGTATTTAGTCAGCCACTAATTGTGCAAGTTCTCCCACTTAAAAAGATGAGAGAGGCCTGTAATTTTCATCATAGGTACACGTTAACTATGACAGACAAATTGAGAAAAAAATCCAGAAAATCACATTGTAGGATTTTTAATGAATTAATTTGCAAATTATGGTGGAAAATAAGTATTTGGTCACCTATAAACAAGCAAGATTTCTGGCTCTCACAGACCTGTAACTTCTTCTTTAAGAGGCTCCTCTGTCCTCCACTCGTTACCTGTATTAATGGCACCTGTTTGAACTTGTTATCAGTATAAAAGACACCTGTCCACAACCTCAAACAGTCACACTCCAAACTCCACTATGGCCAAGACCAAAGAGCTGTCAAAGGACACCAGAAACAAAATTGTAGACCTGCACCAGGCTGGGAAGACTGAATCTGCAATAGGTAAGCAGCTTGGTTTGAAGAAATCAACTGTGGGAGCAATTATTAGGAAATGGAAGATATACAAGACCACTGATAATCTCCCTCGATCTGGGGCTCCACGCAAGATCTCACCACGTGGGGTCAAAAATCCCAGAACCACACGGGGGGACCTAGTGAATGACCTGCAGAGAGCTGGGACCAAAGTAACAAAGCCTACCATCAATAACACACTACGCCGCTAGGGACTCAAATCCTGCAGTGCGAGACGTGTCCCCCTGCTTAAGCCAGTACATGTCCAGGCCCGTCTGAAGTTTGCTAGAGTGCATTTGGATGATCCAGAAGAGGATTGGGAGAATGTCATATGGTCAGATGAAACAAAAATAGAACTTTTTGGTAAAAACTCAACTCGTCGTGTTTGGAGGACAAAGAATGCTGAGTTGCATCCAAAGACCACCATACCTACTGTGAAGCATGGGGGTGGAAACATCATGCTTTGGGGCTGTTTTTCTGCAAAGGGACCAGGACGACTGATCCGTGTAAAGGAAAGAATGAATGGGGCCATGTATCGTGAGATTTTGAGTGAAAACCTCCTTCCATCAGCAAGGGCATTGAAGATGAAACGTGGCTGGGTCTTTCAGCATGACAATGATCCCAAACACACCGCCCGGGCAACGAAGGAGTGGCTTCGTAAGAAGCATTTCAAGGTCCTGGAGTGGCCTAGCCAGTCTCCAGATCTCAACCCCATAGAAAATCTTTGGAGGGAGTTGAAAGTCTGTGTTGCCCAGCGACAGCCCCAAAACATCACTGCTCTAGAGGAGATCTGCATGGAGGAATGGGCCAAAATACCAGCAACAGTGTGTGAAAACCTTGTGAAGACTTACAGAAAACGTTTGACCTGTGTCATTGCCAACAAAGGGTATATAACAAAGTATTGAGAAACTTTTGTTATTGACCAAATACTTATTTTCCACCATAATTTGCAAATAAATTCATTAAAAATCCTACAATGTGATTTTCTGGATTTTTTTTTCTCATTTTGTCTGTCATAGTTATTAACGTGTACCTATGATGAAAATTACAGGCCTCTCATCTTTTTAAGTGGGAGAACTTGCACAATTGGTGGCTGACTAAATACTTTTTTTTCCCCACTGTAAGAATATAAGGCACTGGTATACACAGAGTATACAAAACATTAGTAACACCTTCCTAATATTGAGTTGCACCCCCCTCTTTTGCACTAAGAACAGCCTCAAATTTGTCGGGGCATGGACTCTATAAGGTGTCGAAAGCGTTCCACAGGGATGCTGGCCCATGTTGACTCCAATGCTTTCCACAGTTGTGTCAAGTTGGCTGGATGTCCTTTGGGTGGTGTACCATTCTTGATATACACAGGAAACTGTTGAGCGTGAAAGACCCAGCAGCGTTGCAATTCTTAACACAAACCGATGCGCCTGGCACCTATTACCATTTCCCCTACAAAGACACAAATATTTTTTCTTGCCCATTCACCCTCTGAATGGCACACATACACAATCAATGTCTCAATTGCCTCAAGGCTTAAAATTCATTATTTAACCTGTCTCCTCCCCTTCATTTTCACTGATTGAAGTGGATTTAACAATTGACATCAATAAGGGATCATAGCTTTCACCTGGTCAGTCTACGTCATGGAAAGAGCATGTGTCCTTAATGTTTTGTACACTCAGTGTATATACACTACATAATCCAAAGTATTTATATATTTATCCAACATTTATTTAACTAGGCAAGTCAGTTAAGAACAAATTCTTATTTACAATGATGGCCTACCCCGGACAAACCCGGACGACGCTGGGCCAATTGTGATACAGCCTCTAGCACTGAGATGCAGTGCCTTAGACCCCTGCGCCACTCCGGAGCCCCAGTATGAGGACACCCGCTCGTCGAACATCTCATTCAAAAATCATGGGCATTAATATGGTCCCCCCCTTTGCTGCTATAACAGCCTCCACTCTTCTGGGAAGGCTTTCCACTAGATGTTGGAACATTGCTGCGGGGACTTGCTTCCATTCAGCCACAAGAGCACAATAGCATAGGCCAGGCTCGCAGTCATCGTTTCAATTCATCCCAAAGGTGTTCAATGGGGTTGAGGTCAGGGCTCTGTGCAGGCTAGTCAAGTTCTTCCACACCGATCTCGACAAAACATTTCTGTATGGACCTCGCTTTGTGCTCAGGGGCATTGTCATGCTGAAACAGGAAAGGGCCTTCCCCAAACTGTTGCCACAAAGTTGGAAGCACAGAATCATCTAGAATGTCATTGCATGCTGTAGCTTTAAGATTTCCCTCGACTTGAACTGTTTATTTATCCAGCTGTCTAGATGTTGATCGGCTTGGCTTAGAGTCAGGGGCTCCTTGAAACCAGTTCTACTCAATGGGAGTCAGTGAATCTTGGCTCAGAGAGGATCATAGAACGATACATACATACACACACGTGTTGTAACAGAGCTGTGTTCTTTGGCAAGGGAAGTTAGATTGACTCCTGTAAGAACGAAGGAGGGAGAAAGAGAGAGAGCGCTCCAGAGGAAAAATTATTGAGGAGAGGATGAAGGTCAATCCCTCACATGGAGAATCAATGGAAAATCCAGGTGGATTAGTTCAAAGGTACAAGCTGATCTAGTAAGAAAGGCTTTAAGTGTGCGTGTGCGTGTGCGTGTGTGTGTGTGTGTGTGTGTGTGTTGTTTGTGGGCCTCCAGCAGACCAGGAAAGCATTCTTTGTAACCAACTGTATAATATCCTCATACAACAACAATTGAAACCACCAGTATTGTGTCTCTAAAGCCATCTAGTCTCTCAACTGTTTGGCCACCATTAACCTAGAAAAAGGCATGGTGTGTTAATAAAGTCCTGAACTGACTGTGGATCAGATCTCACTGAGACTGAGAAGTTCCCAGCAAAACACAGCAGCTCTGCCTTTCTGAATTATAGATGGAGTTCAGTACAGGGCATGTTTAGTGTCTGGCTACTCAGTTCACTGGTTTAGAAGGAACACCGTTAGTGGTCAACCTTGGCTTTAGCTAATTTCTTCATAAATTTTTTCCTCAATAATCACTAATTATTTAAAAGTAAATAAAATATAGTCAAATAATGTTACCCCTTGGACCATGGAACTCCTGGGTTTCAATAAGAATGCCACCTCTGACTTCACTGATAAACAGATGGAAGAGGTGACATTGAGACTAGTTTGTTTTCTGGACTGACAACTTTCAAAAGTTGATATTTGTAATTTAACATTCTTAACTGCCCCAGAGGAGAATAATAAAGTTGTATTTAATTTAAATAAAAACAGGATGTAGATGTAGATGTAATGTATAATGTATAAATGTATGCATGTATAATTAAACAGTGCGTGTGCCAGATGAATATTATTTGTCCTACTTTACTTTGTGAGTTTTGTAGAGAACGAGAGAGAGAGAGAGAGAGAGAGAGAGAGAGAGAGAGAGGGAGAGAGAGAGGGAGAGAGGGAGAGAGGGAGAGTAGAGAGAGAGAGGGAGAGAGGGAGAGTAGAGAGAGAGAGGGAGAGTAGAGAGGGAGAGTAGAGAGGGAGAGAGAGCGCATGGAAGTGGCGAGAGAGAGAGGGAAAGTAGAGAGGGAGAGTAGAGAGAGAGAAAATATGGAAGATCTGTTTCTCCAGGTGATTCATGAGGAGGACTACAGCTGTTCCACACGCCGCCTCACCACCTTCCCACTATTACACAGCCAACCTGACTGCAGCCTGACCGCTGGCAATGATGGTGTGTGTCTGTGTGATACCAATGCAGCTGCGGTATTTAAGAGATGCAGAGAGAGTCCTCTAATGAAGGTAGCAGCACTAACGGCAGCTTCCTTATGCTTGGCTCAAGGCGCTTAATGACAGAACACACGGATACACACCAGTATTCCTCTCCATCACACTAACACAGCTCTACAACTATAACCTCTCCATCACACTAACACAGCTCTACAACTATAACCTCTCCATCACACTAACACAGCTCTACAACTATAACCTCTCCATCACACTAACACAGCTCTACAACTATAACCTCTCCATCACACTAACACAGCTCTACAACTATAACCTCTCCATCACACTAACACAGCTCTACAACTATAACCTCTCCATCACACTAACACAGCTCTACAACTATAACCTCTCCATCACACTAACACAGCTCTACAACTATAACTCGCTCAACAAAGTGCATCATTTTCTCTTGCACAACAGCCTAGCAAAGAGAGTCTGCTAAGTCTGGCAGCAGCTCAGTAAATTGTACAAATGAAATTCAATAGGAAAAACCCAGTAGGGGAATAGCATCCTCCAAGCCCACTTCATTTAAAATATGGAGACCTAGTGGATTACTGTGAGGCCTAGAATACTGTAGCTCTGTTGATATGAATGTGATTTAAACAAGCTGAAGGAGGTGGTTTAGAAAAGGCTTTGGGAAAGAAGACAGTCTAGAAATATGAGAGGAACGACACATGGCTGCATAAATCATCATAGCTGGAGGAGTCAAAACGTAATGTTAAAGTGATAAATGCCCCGCAGCGCTTCTAATGATATTGAACAAATAATAAACACTAGAAGCGTAGCGCCATATTGCGTTTCATTCATCTCAAACTCTCAGTTCCAAAACATTAAACAAACATTGATGGAACATTATGGGTCTAGAAGGAGCTCTGGTTCCTCTCACTCCTCTCTCCCAAGGACGGTCTAATGACACGTCTCTATGGTTCACCTGACTGAGTGACTCATGATAACATATTTGTTGGCTCTGCCACTGTAATTTCACCTGACTGAGTGACTCATGATAACATATCTGTTGGCTCTGCCACTGTAATTTCACCTGACTGAGTGACAAAGATTGTCTATTATATTGACAAGATATTCGAGTGACCGCTCTAACAATGGAAATACATGGCCTCAATGACGGAAGGCAGGCGGGAGGAGGTGAGATCAGGTGGGACCATTCTAGCCAATGAGAGGGCAGATACATGTGTGAACAAAAGGCCATAGAGACAGACGACAAATTTTGGTATCTATGCCATTATAGCGTCTGTGACAGCATGAGCAACCACATTGAGGCCATCTCCATTTTAAAGTAGTCAATGTTCTTCTTCTTCATTGGCTGATTGCTCCCAACGCATAGGAATCCCCACCCATATGATTTTAAAAGGGCGGAAGCCCCCAATGGCAATGTCCATGTTCAAATGGGTTATATCCATGATGAATCCTCTAGCTATATGACAACAGGCACAACTTCGATATAAAGTAGTTTTTTTCAAAGTAGTCAAAATGCCACGTGCGTCCACTTATATTAGTGCATTCGATCAAATAACCCTCACATAGCAAATTAGCAATTACATTTTTATTGACCAAATTCAACACCCTCATTGACCTCCATATACAAACACTCCTCACTTCGTAGCCTTATTTTCATGGAAAGACTTTGGGCAGAGTAAAACCTCTCGCAATCGCCTCTTCCTCTGGTGACAAATGATGACATCGATAGCTTGGGACTATAAGCTTTTATCTGCAAAAATATGATCCTGAGATAATTGGCTTTAAAGTTCCAAACCCTCATTGGTTTGAATGATATCAGCAATTTTGATCTTGTATTCTTTTGAACTTAACATGAATATTTAGACAGAGAACATTGCACAGAACAGGTTAGCTTAGGGCTTAATCATAAATTGTATGCATAACTCAAGTTCTGTATGAAACAATAAAGTATTGGGGTTGATGGCAGATATGAACAAGCATGAATTTTGCAAAAGAGGGTGATACTCCCAAAGCTCCTGTCAACTGTCTGGAACTGAGCTGTGTGGATCTCAAGTCCTCACACTGATAATAGAGTCATAACTCCATCTGGCTGACTCAGCGCAGCATGTTCACTTGAATAGAGACACAGAAAATGGCCGACGTAGGCAAATGTGAGCAGAGCCGCAGGATCCACAGAATCCAGCAACCAGTCTGCAGCTACACAGACAGAAACCCCCACTGGATACTGCAGCCACAAACACTCCAAACACTCCCCCTAGTTTCTACTGTAGCCATACAGACACTCCCCCTAGTCTCCACTGCAGCCACACAGACACTGCTCCTAGTCTCTACTGCAGTCACACAGACAAACAATCCAGACACTCCCCCTAGTCTGTACTGCAGCCACACAGACACAAACACTCCAGACAATCCCTCTAGTCACTACTGCAGTAAGTACGGTTAGGGTTATAACTACAGTAGAGGTATGGTTAGGGTTATAACTACAGTAGAGGTACGGTTAGGGTTATAACTACAGTAGAGGTATGGTTAGGGTTATAACTACAGTAGAGGTATGGTTATAACTACAGTAGAGGTATGGTTAGGGTTATAACTACAGTAGAGGTATGGTTAGGGTTATAACTACAGTAGAGGTAGGGTTAGGGTTATAACTACAGTAGAGGTATGGTTAGGGTTATAACTACAGTAGAGGTATGGTTAGGGTTATAACTACAGTAGAGGTACGGTTAGGGTTATAACTACAGTAGAGGTACGGTTATAACTACAGTAGATGTATGGTTAGGGTTATAACTACAGTAGAGGTAGGGTTAGGGTTATAACTACAGTAGAGGTATGGTTATAACTACAGTAGAGGTATGGTTAGGGTTATAACTACAGTAGAGGTATGGTTAGGGTTATAACTACAGTAGAGGTATGGTTAGGGTTATAACTACAGTAGAGGTATGGTTAGGGTTATAACTACAGTAGAGGTATGGTTAGGGTTATAACTACAGTAGAGGTACGGTTATAACTACAGTAGAGGTACGGTTATAACTACAGTAGAGGTACGGTTATAACTACAGTAGAGGTATGGTTAGGGTTATAACTACAGTAGAGGTACGGTTATAACTACAGTAGATGTATGGTTAGGGTTATAACTACAGTAGAGGTATGGTTATAACTACAGTAGAGGTATGGTTAGGGTTATAACTACAGTAGAGGTAGGGTTATAACTACAGTAGAGGTATGGTTAGGGTTATAACTACAGTAGAGGTAGGGTTAGGGTTATAACTACAGTAGAGGTAGGGTTATAACTACAGTAGAGGTATGGTTAGGGTTATAACTACAGTAGAGGTACGGTTATAACTACAGTAGAGGTATGGTTAGGGTTATAACTACAGTAGAGGTAGGGTTATAACTACAGTAGATGTATGGTTAGGGTTATAACTACAGTAGAGGTAGGGTTATAACTACAGTAGAGGTATGGTTAGGGTTATAACTACAGTAGAGGTACGGTTATAACTACAGTAGATGTATGGTTAGGGTTATAACTACAGTAGAGGTAGGGTTAGGGTTATAACTACAGTAGAGGTATGGTTAGGGTTATAACTACAGTAGAGGTATGGTTAGGGTTATAACTACAGTAGAGGTATGGTTAGGGTTATAACTACAGTAGAGGTATGGTTAGGGTTATAACTACAGTAGAGGTAGGGTTAGGGTTATAACTACAGTAGAGGTACGGTTATAACTACAGTAGAGGTACGGTTATAACTACAGTAGAGGTATGGTTATAACTACAGTAGAGGTATGGTTAGGGTTATAACTACAGTAGAGGTAGGGTTATAACTACAGTAGAGGTACGGTTAGGGTTATAACTACAGTAGAGGTATGGTTAGGGTTATAACTACAGTAGAGGTACGGTTATAACTACAGTAGAGGTATGGTTAGGGTTATAACTACAGTAGAGGTATGGTTATAACTACAGTAGAGGTATGGTTAGGGTTATAACTACAGTAGAGGTATGGTTAGGGTTATAACTACAGTAGAGGTATGGTTAGGGTTATAACTACAGTAGAGGTAGGGTTAGGGTTATAACTACAGTAGAGGTATGGTTATAACTACAGTAGAGGTATGGTTAGGGTTATAACTACAGTAGAGGTATGGTTAGGGTTATAACTACAGTAGAGGTAGGGTTATGGTTATAACTACAGTAGAGGTATGGTTAGGGTTATAACTACAGTAGAGGTATGGTTAGGGTTATAACTACAGTCAAGGTATGGTTAGGGTTATAACTACAGTAGAGGTAGGGCTAGGGTTATAACTACAGTAGAGGTATGGTTAGGGTTATAACTACAGTAGAGGTAGGGTTATAACTACAGTAGAGGTACGGTTAGGGTTATAACTACAGTAGAGGTATGGTTAGGGTTATAACTACAGTAGAGGTAGGGTTATAACTACAGTAGAGGTATGGTTAGGGTTATAACTACAGTAGAGGTATGGTTAGGGTTATAACTACAGTAGAGGTATGGTTAGGGTTATAACTACAGTAGAGGTATGGTTATAACTACAGTAGAGGTAGGGTTATAACTACAGTAGAGGTAGGGTTATAACTACAGTAGAGGTATGGTTAGGGTTATAACTACAGTAGAGGTAGGGTTAGGGTTATAACTACAGTAGAGGTAGGGTTAGGGTTATAACTACAGTAGAGGTATGGTTAGGGTTATAACTACAGTAGAGGTATGTTATAACTACAGTAGAGGTATGGTTAGGGTTATAACTACAGTAGAGGTAGGGTTAGGGTTATAACTACAGTAGAGGTATGGTTATAACTACAGTAGAGGTATGGTTAGGGTTATAACTACAGTAGAGGTACGGTTATAACTACAGTAGAGGTATGGTTAGGGTTATAACTACAGTAGAGGTATGGTTATAACTACAGTAGAGGTATGGTTAGGGTTATAACTACAGTAGAGGTATAGTTATGGTTATAACTACAGTAGAGGTATGGTTATGGTTATAACTACAGTAGAGGTATGTTATAACTACAGTAGAGGTATGGTTAGGGTTATAACTACAGTAGAGGTATGGTTAGGGTTATAACTACAGTAGAGGTATGGTTAGGGTTATAACTACAGTAGAGGTATGTTATAACTACAGTAGAGGTATGGTTAGGGTTATAACTACAGTAGAGGTATGGTTAGGGTTATAACTACAGTAGCGGTACGGTTAGGGTTATAACTACAGTAGAGGTATGGTTAGGGTTATAACTACAGTAGAGGTAGGGTTATAACTACAGTAGAGGTAGGGTTATAACTACAGTAGAGGTATGGTTAGGGTTATAACTACAGTAGAGGTATGGTTAGGGTTATAACTACAGTAGAGGTATGGTTATAACTACAGTAGAGGTATGGTTATAACTACAGTAGAGGTATGGTTAGGGTTATAACTACAGTAGAGGTATGGTTAGGGTTATAACTACAGTAGAGGTAGGGTTATGGTTATAACTACAGTAGAGGTATGGTTATAACTACAGTAGAGGTATGTTAGGGTTATAACTACAGTAGAGGTATGGTTATGGTTATAACTACAGTAGAGGTATGGTTATAACTACAGTAGAGGTATGTTAGGGTTATAACTACAGTAGAGGTATGGTTAGGGTTATAACTACAGTAGAGGTAGGGTTATAACTACAGTAGAGGTATGTTATAACTACAGTAGAGGTATGTTATAACTACAGTAGAGGTATGGTTATAACTACAGTAGAGGCAGGGTTAGGGTTATAACTACAGTAGAGGTATGGTTAGGGTTATAACTACAGTAGAGGTACGGTTACGGTTATAACTACAGTAGAGGTATGGTTAGGGTTATAACTACAGTAGAGGTATGGTTATAACTACAGTAGAGGTATGGTTATAACTACAGTAGAGGTATGGTTAGGGTTATAACTACAGTAGAGGTATGTTATAACTACAGTAGAGGTATGTTATAACTACAGTAGAGGTAGGGTTAGGGTTATAACTACAGTAGAGGTATGGTTATAACTACAGTAGAGGTATGGTTAGGGTTATAACTACAGTAGAGGTATGGTTAGGGTTATAACTACAGTAGAGGTATGGTTATAACTACAGTAGAGGTATGGTTAGAGTTATAACTACAGTAGAGGTATGGTTAGGGTTATAACTACAGTAGAGGTATGTTATAACTACAGTAGAGGTAGGGTTAGGGTTATAACTACAGTAGAGGTATGGTTATAACTACAGTAGAGGTATGGTTAGGGTTATAACTACAGTAGAGGTATGGTTAGGGTTATAACTACAGTAGAGGTATGGTTATAACTACAGTAGAGGTATGGTTAGAGTTATAACTACAGTAGAGGTATGGTTAGGGTTATAACTACAGTAGAGGTAGGGTTATAACTACAGTAGAGGTAGGGTTATAACTACAGTAGAGGTATGGTTAGGGTTATAACTACAGTAGAGGTATGGTTAGGGTTATAACTACAGTAGAGGTATGGTTATAACTACAGTAGAGGTATGGTTAGGGTTATAACTACAGTAGAGGTATGGTTAGGGTTATAACTACAGTAGAGGTACGGTTATAACTACAGTAGAGGTAGGGTTAGGGTTATAACTACAGTAGAGGTACGGTTATAACTACAGTAGAGGTATGGTTAGGGTTATAACTACAGTAGCGGTACGGTTATAACTACAGTAGAGGTAGGGTTAGGGTTATAACTACAGTAGAGGTATGGTTATAACTACAGTAGAGGTACGGTTATAACTACAGTAGAGGTAGGGTTAGGGTTATAACTACAGTAGAGGTATGGTTATAACTACAGTAGAGGTATGGTTAGGGTTATAACTACAGTAGAGGTACGGTTATAACTACAGTAGAGGTACGGTTATAACTACAGTAGAGGTATAGTTAGGGTTATAACTACAGTACGGTTAGGATTAAATGACCCATACCTGACATAAGGGGCTGTCCCGTCATGCTCATGGGAGCCATGCCAAGGTTGTTCATGGCTGTGGCCCAGGCGTTGGGGTCTGACATGGGCATCGGCATGGGGCTGGAGTCCATTGACATGTTACGAATCCCTTCTGCAAAGAGGGAGACAGAGAGAGAGACAGAGCGAGAGACAGAGAGACAGAGAGACAGAGAGAGAGAGAGAGAGAGAGAGAGAGAGAGAGAGAGAGAGAGAGAGAGAGAGAGAGAGAGAGAGAGAGAGAGAGAGAGAGTCAGAATACGGTACAATCAGATATTGTCTCAAATCACTTTTGGCTGCTTTGTTCGATTCCCTCACATTTCCTATTTAATAGCTTCTATAACCCTGTAAGGTGTTACAAAAAAAATGAATTTTTGTTTTAATTCATGTCTGGCAATAGCAGAGAGGAATAATTCCTATTTGTGAGTGGAGGGAGGAGAGGCCATCTGTCCAGTAACACAGCCTTTTACATTGTATTCAGAGTGGAGGGAGGAGAGGCCATCTGTCCAGTAACACAGCCTTTTACATTGTATTCAGAGTGGAGGGAGGAGAGGCCATCTGTCCAGTAACACAGCCTTTTACATTGTATTCAGAGTGGAGGGAGGAGAGGCCATCTGTCCAGTAACACAGCCTTTTACATTGTATTCAGAGTGGAGGGAGGAGAGGCCATCTGTCCAGTAACACAGCCTTCTGCCTAGGCATGGCTCCCATGAGCCTTCTACCATTAATTCCCCTCTTGGCTGAACTTCCTCTGACCTCTGACCTCTACTAAGAGAGGGCCTCCTGACACTCCTCAGATAGAATCTAGCCAATAAAACTCCAGTAAAAGAGCAGGGCTAGTTTATGTTTCTCTGTCACGGTCAATTTAAGGGAATAAAGCTCATGAAAAGCAGATTACTAGCTATGGTACTAAGCAAAAGGCCATTTCTAAAGCAGTTGGGCATTCAAAAGTTTAAAAAAATCTCTGGCCTACTATTACAGACACACACATAAATTCAGACACAACCCCAGGGCAAGCAGTCTGGTTTTCTGCCAAGTGTAACACATTCAGATCCCTATAGTAAAAGGCTCCAAGTAAACAAGAACAGATCACACATTCAACCCCAGCCTATTCCTCCCAACTAAACCATTTCACAACTCTAAATGGGCTTTCTTTCTCTCCTTTCTGTACCGTCCCTCTGACGGACGGTAAAGTGTGTCGGCTGGCTGTGAGACTGAACTGCTCTCCTGCCTCATGATGCCAAAACAAACAGTTGGTGATGATGAGAACAACACTTCACACACCTCAAAGGTCACTGTCATCTGCTAACACTGATGCGGTGTGTGTGTGTGTGTGTGTGTGTGTGTGTGTGTGTGTGTGTGTGTGTGTGTGTGTGTGTGTGTGTGTGTGTGTGCGCACGCGCTCGTGCCCTGAATGCCCTGTCTAATGACTTGAGCAGCGGGCTGATTGTTCCGAGGCAGCTGAGGGCTGGTATAATAAAGGACTAATGATGTTACCTCTGTCCCTGCATCCCTGATACTGTCATTACACTCCCATCTCTGGGTTGCCATGGCAAAGGCTGCTAAAACCTTACTCTGTTGTTCCAATGTAAATGTCTCTCACAAGATCCTCAGAGGCTTGTTAACCAACTACACACTCATTAACCAATTACACACCCATTAGCGGTTCCACAGAGTGTCAAGGTGCTGTAACTCTTATATGACAGAGGGGAGAGGGGATGGTTGTTTTACAGCAGTCATCATGGTGTCTCTGAACAAACAGGCAGGTAGAGATGAGGCTCAGAGGCTTGTTAACCAATTATACCCTCCTTGGTGGATCCACCGAAACAACAACTGAAAGAGCTCTAACTGCAGAAGGGGGTTGGATGTGTTTTATAGAAGGTCAAACAGGAGTTGTGTAAACAGTCTCACTGACCAGTCATAAACTAATTAGTCTCACTGACCAGTCATAAATTAACTAGTCTCACTGACCAGTCATAAATTAACTAGTCCCACTGACCAGATAAAACAAACTAACCCATATCACTGACCAGTCATAAACTAACTAGTCTCATTGACCAGTCATAAACTATCTAGTCTCACTGACCAGTCAAACTAACTAGTCTGGTCCTAAATTACTTTGTAGAGTGGTGTGATGAATCACACTTGGTCCTCAATACCAACAAGACCAAAGAGATGTGCATAGACTTCAGGAAGCGAATAACACCTACCTCTGCAACATCCATCAGAGGTCAGAACATAGAGATTGTAGAGGAATACAAATATCTGGGTGTCCTCTTGGATAATAAGCTTCAGTGGAGTAAATGTACAGACCTGGGGCCTCATGTATCAATCTTGCGTACGCACGAAAACACGGCGTACGCCAGCTTTCACATTCACGGTCAGATGTACTAACAGTGAATTTAACGTAAGAATGTGCGTTCTTCCACGTAAACTTCAGGCCTGGCGTACGTACATTTTTGTGATGTTTGTCCGTTGGCGACTCAGAGGCAATAAAGTGAAGTGGCAAACATTACACTACGAACTGTTCTATCGCACCTGCCAGATATTGCTTATAATTTGTAATTGATAAATGATTTGCCATATTATTGTCACACGAGTCTTATTAGAATATTCTATTAATTATGCAATTAAGTAAGAACATATATAAAGGATGTGAAAATTGATACAACCCGTCTAGCAATGGCAGCTTTGGCTTTATTAGAAGACATTTTTAATGGACAAATCCGGAGAGAACGAGTTTTTAGGGACCACGGTGATTTTCTGGCCCACGACGATGACTGGCTCATCAGCCGTTTCAGATTTCCAAGGGCTATACTCTTGGAGCTCTGCGCTGAGTTGGGTCCGAATTTGGAAAGAGAGACAGTGAGGAGCCACGCATTACCCGTTCCTTTACAGGTGCTTACTACACTTGGTTTCCTAGCAACCGGTTCTTTCCAAAGAGAACTGGCAGACCGCTCAGGAATAAGCCAGTCGTGTTTGAGCCGTGCAATGCCACCTGTATGGTACGGCATCATCCGCTTGTCTACCAGGTATATAACGTTCCCATACGATGCAGGTGACCAGCCAAACATCAAAGCGCAATTTGCAGCGATAGCCGGTTTTCCTAATGTAATCGGAGCGATCGACTGCACACATATTGCTATAAAGGCGCCATCTGAAGACGAATTTGCATATGTGAATCGGAAACATTTCCATTCAATAAATGTGCAGATTATATGTGATGCACAAATGCGCCTAACAAATATTGTGGCAAGGTGGCCTGGGTCAACCCATGATTCATATATCCTTACAAACAGCATGGTTGGGATGAGACTCCAAGCTGGCAGGGTGCGCGATGGGTGGCTACTTGGTAAGTTATGCATTTAAATGTATGGTTCTATCTAAAAGTAAAATGTTTGTGTCTGTAATTATTATTACTGCCCATCAGGAGACAGTGGTTATCCACTAAAGACGTGGCTGTTAACCCCCCTCACCAACCCACAAACTGACCGAGAGCGCAGATACAATGATGCCCATTCCCGCACTCGGTCAGTTGTGGAGCGGGCGATTGGGCAGCTGAAATGTCGGTGGCGCTGCCTTGACAGGACCGGGGGGATGCTGTTATACCGCCCTGACAAGGTTTGCCGCATCATACTGGCCTGTGGAGTGCTGCACAATGTCGCGCACAGGCATGGCATACCCCTTGGTGAGGTGGGGGCACCGCCAGATGACCCTGACCCAGGACCAGTATATGTGCAGCACAATCAACAAGCCATTCAGGCCCGTCAACGTGTAATTGCGACAATATAAATGGTACTCAGACACAAAGTTCATTTTTTGACCAATTCTTTTAATGAATGGCTTATTTCTGTGAGTGCGTCAGTGACATTTTTAAGGTGACTGTTCATTTCTTCAATGGCCCTAACAATTTGTTGTTGTGACTCCAGAACAGCATGCGTCAAGACACGGCCAGATGGACGGGCTTCAGCACTGGGGGGAACATTAGAGACACGGGAGACGCTGGACTGAATGGGCTCTGGCTGCTCAGGTGGTGCGGACTCTGAGTGCGTGCCAGTGGACGTTCCTGCGGTTCCTAAGTCCAATTAAACACAGGCACATCTTAACAGTAATTTGAGTCTGTTCCTTATTAATGGGTACACGCATTTGCAATAAAAGCAGTGGATACGTGAAATCTCTGGTGTACCTTTTGCTATATTGCATGCATTTTAAAATTAAACGGTGGCTGGCTATGTATATCAAAGTTAAGGAAATAAATCTGAGTCACCTTGCTGGCAGTCCTGTAGTATATCCGAGTCTCCTACATCAGCGGATACGATTCCAGAGATTAACGTGTCTCCTACAATAGAGGCAACTCTCTGATCAAAGGGTGCAAGTTCATCGGTCCCTGTACCACCGCCTGTTCTGCCCACACTTTGTCGGTGCGCAGCAGTTCTCCGCTTAACTTCCACCTTTATGTCTGACCATTTCTTCTTCAGTTCATTTACGGTGCGACTCTCAGATCCCACCGCGTTGACGGCATCAGACAAACTCGCCCACTCTTTTTTCTTTCTTTTGTTATTAATTCCAGAGGACAGATTTCCAAATACATTTTTTTTTCTTGTTTCTACCTCTGATAGTAGCACCTCTAATTCGTTTTCAGTGAAATTTCGTTTCTTGCTTGCTTTAGCCATGTTCTTGCAGGTTTCTTTTGCCAAATTGGACTAATTACCATATTTAAATTGATTTAATTGAGGGAGGAGACAGGGTGTGGTGTGGTGCTCGTGCATGTGCGCTCAATTTCGCGTTGATTGGGATGTACAAAGAGAATGTATGTGGAATGCTGCGTACGCAGAGATTCATACATCAGATTTTTTTGGTGCGTACGCACATTTATGGCTTTGTCCGTACGCAATGTTTTAGTATGAATTCAACGCAAGTCTTTGTACATGAGGCCCCTGATCTACAAAAAGAGTCAGCAGAGTGTACTTTCTCAGAAAGCTGGGATCTTTTAATGTTGACTGTACTATACGGACTCTGTTTTACAAATCTTTAATTGACAGTATTTTAATTTTTTGTATTGTTTGTTGGTTTGGCAAAGCCACTGTCAGCCAGAGAAACAGGCAGGCCTGGATGAGATCTTTAAGGTCAGAGCCCTCAGCAAGGCTCACAAAATCCTTTTAGACCCAAGCCACCCTCTGTACCCGGACTTTGAACTACTCCCCTCTGGGAGCAGGTATAGGGCACCCCCCGGCAGGAAAAACAGAACTAGACAATCATTTGTGCCAGGTGTGATATCCCTCCTAAACAGCTCGGGCTAATGTTCCTATCGACCCAGTAAGGCCAGCAGGCTAGTCTCTTTTTATTGGTATGTAACTTATGAATTTTGTATTGTCAATGTTTTCTACTGTATTTAAACGCCACTTTAAACGTGTACATGATACTGTAACAACATTTCCCCATGGGGACAATAAAGTCAGTAAAGTAAAGTCTCACTGACCAGTCAAAACAAACGGGGCACAAATGCCAGCAAGAAGACAGAACAACCTGAGTCAGTTTAGAGACAGTGACACCAATGTTCAGCTTAAAATAGTCTCAGTTTCCGAAAGGGACATGATACATCCACAGGGCCACTGTCTCTCAAAGGGCCATGATACATCCACAGGGCCACTGTCTCTCGAAGGGTCATGATACATTCACAGGGCCACTGTCTCTCAAAGGGCCATGATACATCCACAGGGCCACTGTCTCTCAAAGGGCCATGATACATCCACAGGGCCACTGTCTCTCAAAGGGCCATGATACATCCACAGGGCCACTGTCTCTCAAAGGGCCATGATACATCCACAGGGCCACTGTCTCTCAAAGGGTCATGATACATCCACAGGGCCACTGTCTCTCAAAGGGTCATGATACATCCACAGGGCCAATGTCTCTCAAAGGATCCCAATGCATCCACAGGGCCAATGTCTCTCAAAGGGTCATGATACATCCACAGGGCCACTGTCTCTCAAAAGATCCCGATGCATCCATACTGTTCAGCTCATTACAGGAAGTCTTAGGAGTTCTGATCTTATTAGGTTCATAGTTATCTAAGGGCTGAAGGCTTTGACAGAGAGTTAAAGTGCTGGTCAAGGTCAAGGTTACCCTCATGCCCTGTAATGATAAGATGTCGTGGAGGAAATATCCACAGTGCCTCTCACTAGTTCCCTCCATCTATCCATCCATCCCTGCCTGCCTGGGCGCTGGCCTCCTGGGATTTAAGGCTTCTTAGAGTGACCTTGAGGGCAGAGCTCTGGCATGGCACCCCTCAGCTCCCTTCCACTCAATCACATCCACACAGAGCAGAGGGAGTGTGCCTGAATAGCAAACAGCAGTGGAAAGATCAACACGCAAGCACGCACACTCGCTCACACACACACACGCACGTACGCGCACACACACGCTTATATGCACACACACACATGCTTGTACGCACACACACGCGCTTGTACGCACACACACGCGCTTGTACGCACACACACGCGCTTGTACGCACACACACACGCTTGTACGCACACACACACATGCTTGTACGAGCACACACACACACACCACACACACACACACACGCTCGCTCGCTGGCCCAACCAGAATACATTTCAGCCAGTGAAAATATACATCTGTCATCACGAGAAGGGCTAAATGTGTCTGAGATTGAACACGTGTCTGAGATCGAACACATTTACATTTTACATTTACGTCATTTAGCAGACGCTCTTATCCAGAGCGACTTACAAATTGGTGCATTCACCTTATAGCCAGTGGGATAACCACTTTACAATTATTATTTTTTTTTTTGGGGGGGTGGGGTGGGGTAGAAGGATTACTTATCCTATCCCAGGTGTTCCTTAAAGAGGTGGGGTTTCAAATGTCTCCGGAAGGTGGTGAGTGACTCCGCTGTCCTGGCGTCGTGAGGGAGCTTGTTCCACCATTGGGGTGCCAGAGCAGCGAACAGTTTTGACTGGGCTGAGCGGGAACTGTGCTTCAGCAGAGGTAGGGGAGCCAGCAGGCCAGAGGTGGATGAACGCAATGCCCTCGTTTGGGTGTAGGGACTGATCAGAGCCTGAAGGTACGGAGGTGCCGTTCCCCTCACAGCTCCGTAGGCAAGCACCATGGTCTGAGATTGAACACGTGTTTGAGATTGAACACGTGTTATACCATTTTTCTCTTGTTTTTAATGATTCAATGCCTAACGTTTGGCAGGGATTGATTCAATGTGTAAGCTCTATTGAACATTTCACTGTGTTCAATCCAAGGTCAAACGAGGCAGAAAAAAATCAATGGTGATTAAATTGTAACAAAATTGGGTTACTATACCTATGGCTCTATTTCCGGCTGGCGTTAAGCATGCACGCTTGTTTGCAATTTCGACCTGTTAAAGCCGGCGCTCTTCTACTTTCAAACCCTCGCGCATGTATTGGTAATTTACTGGTCTTATATGAGCTCACTTACGCTGAGGTGGGAGGGGTGGCAATATCTGAGGTGTGTCCTTAAAAATGTGCGCCAAAGTGCCAATTTCAGTATGCGCTCATGGGGATATTTAAGACCAATCAAAAGCTGGTCTTAGTGCAAACACGGTTGGTTATGGCATGGATTTTGACAGCGGAAGTGCAGCCTATTCAGCCGTGACGCAAAGTGCCCATATGCACATGGAACAAGAGATATGTGCTTATTGTGCCCGTAAACCTTGCATTTAGAAACAAACAGTTTTTTCCCATTTCGTTTAATTTGATTAAAAACCAAGCATAGCCTCCCTTCCTCTCAATGAAGGCAGTTTTTTTTTGTCATACCCAATGCATTTGCCAAAAGGTCAAGACTATCGAAAAAAGGGTTTGGCTCGTGAGAACTCTTTGAAATAAATCTTAAATCACCAAAGCTTTATTAAAATATCAAGTCTGGCAAAACGGTGGACATTCCCTTTTTATCTATGTGCCAAAGTAATGGCATGAGAAACACTGCCACAGGCCTGACCTCAGCCTTACTGGCTGTTGAGCTGCAGTAAAGGGCTTTTAAGCTGCAATAAACGGTCCCCCAGGGTGCTGATGGGAAATGAATCTGTTTTAAGGCCCCTTGGCTGGAGGCCTCCCAGCAGGCAATGAGAAGCTCAGGGACATTTAGTTTACAACAGACAAGGTCTTAACAGCTAACAGGCCAATTACAGCCTTTTTACAAAGAAAAGCCTTATGTAACACTATCATGGTCACACACCCCCAGGACAGGGAAGGTAGGCTGCACTCAGGATTAACTGATGTAAAGAATGGGAGAATGGAGAGAGAGAGAGAGAGAAAAAGAGTATGGTCTAACTCAGAGATGGGCAACTGGTGGCCCCTTTTGTAGGCCCGTGGACCAATTCAAAATAATACTAATAAATACAAATAAATTATATATACATACAGCGCACTCAGAAAGTACTCAGACCCCTTGACTTTTTCCACATTTTGTTACGTTACAGCATTATTCTAAAATTGATAAAATCTTCACACAATACCCCATAATGACAAAGCAAAACAGGTTTATAGACATTTTTGCAAAAAACTGAAATATCACATTTCCATAAGTATTCAGACCCTTTACTCAGTACTTTGTTGAAGCACCTTTGGCAGCGATTACAGCCTTGATTCTTCTTGGGTATGACGCTACAAGCTTGGCACACCTATATTTGGGGAGTTTCTCCCATTCTTCTCTGCAGATCCTCTCAAGCTCTGTCAGGTTGGATGGGGAGCGTCGCTGCACAGCTATTTTCAGGTCTCTCAGATGTTTGATCAGGTTCAAGTCCAGGCTCTGGTTGGGCCACTCAAGGACATTCAGAGACTTGTCCTGAAGCCACTCCTGCGTTGTCTTGGCTGTGTGCTTAGGGTCGTTGTCCTGTTGGAAGGTGAGCCTTCGCCCCAGTCTGAGGTCCTGAGCGCTCTGGAGCAGGTTTTCATCAAGGATCTCTCTGTACTTGGCTCTGTTCATCTTCACCATCGATTCTGACTAATCTCCCAGTCCCTGCCACTGAAAAACATACCCACAGCATGATGCTGCCATCACCATGCTTCACCATAGGGATGGTGCCAGGTTTCCTCCAGACGTGACGCTTGGCATTCAGGCAAAAGAGTTCAGACTTCCGTCTGGCCACTCTACCATAAAGGCCTGATTGGTGGAGTGCTGCAGAGATTGTTGTCCTTCTGAAAGGTTATCCCATCTCCACAGAGGAATTCTGGAGCTCTGTCAGCGTGACCATCGGGTTCTTGGTCACCTCCCTGACCAAGGCCCTACTCCCCCGATTAACAGCTCTAGGAAGAGTCTTGGTGGTTCCAAACTTCTTCCATTTAAGAATGCTGGAGGCCACTGTGTTCTTGGGGACCTTCAATGCTGCAGACATTTTTTGGTACCCTTCCCAAGATCTGTGCCTCGACACAATCCTGACTCGGAGCTCTACGGATAATTCCTTCGACCTCATGGCTTGGTTTTTGCTCTGACAGGCACTGTCAACTGTGGGACCTTATATAGACAGGTGTGTGCCTTTCCGAATCATGTCCAATTAATTGATTTTACCACAGCTGGACTCCAAAACTTAGTTGTAGAAACATCTCAAGGATGATCAAAGGAAACAGGATGTATCTGAGCTTAATTTCGAGTCTCATAGCAAAGGGTCTGAATACTTATGTTTTTCATTTTTAATACATTTGCAAACATTTCTAAAAACCTGTTTTCGCTTTGTAATTATGGGGTATTGTGTGTAGATTGATGAGGAATATTTTTAATTTAATCAATTTTAGAATAAGGCTGTATCGTAACAAATTGTGGAAAAAGTTAGTGGGTCTGAATACCTTCTGAATGCACTGTATATATACACACACAGTACCCCTCAAAAGTTTGGACACTGACTGATTCCAGGGTTTTTCTTTATTTTTACTATTTTCTACATTGTATTACAACTATTAAACAACACATATGGAATCATGTAGTAAGCAAGAAAGCGTTGAGAGTTACAATAATAGAATACACAAGGTGCAATTTCGAAATTTGGTTCTGTATCAGCAGTCACTCAATTAGCCCATGTCAGCCCCAAAAAATGGGACTGGTAAATTAGTCTAGCGGCCGGGGTGGGGCCCATTGATCATCAGTTATCATATTAAGAACAGCAAACATTTGCCTCCACCCTATTGCAAAAATGTGTAGAAATGCTGGAAATGCGCTGTAAAACTGCTAATATTTCTCTCTGACCCATGGCAAAATTTGTAGAATTGCATGAAATGAGTTAGATGAGGGATGTGGGAACGCAGAACCACGAGCCACTGCGGCTCCTCATGATGAGTTCAGTTCTTTTGTGGCCCCCACCCCCATCAAAGTTGGCCATCCCTGGTCTAACTAATTGCAGGCATTCTCTATGGAAATCTGGACCATCCACAAAGAAAATCTGATCTAATGACAGTTTGTCAGAAATGTGAAATGCCTGGTAACAAATAATTAGGGGTTATATCAACCTATAATTATGAAAATGGCCTATACATTTGTCCTTGCTGAACAGAACATTGGTGGTTGAAATGGTGTAGTATCTAATTAATTTCCACTGTCTGTATATCAAAAGGAAAAACAACCATGACATTAGATGTCTGTGATTTCCTTTGAATATGGGTTGGGTCCTTAGACTCACAGCATGAATCACAATATAGGAGGAGGAAGAGGCGGTCATTTTCATTAAAATACAATCTTCAGAGTAGTGATGCCAGTCCATCCTTATGCATACAGTATGAAAATGTATGCACTCACTAACTGTAAGTCGCTCTGGATAAGAGCGTCTGCTAAATTACAAAAAAATGTAAATGCATGAAAAACACTCACCAGGCAGAATAAAATGCATGCATGGTGAAATAGCTTTGTTGGAGTGGAAGGATGTCTGTTTAACCTTTATCTAGTGGATACAGATCTGTGTGTTTCTGCTTGTCTGCTGTTTGTGTGTCAGCAGAGATTCCCTCCAACTGAAGCCAACTCAGACAACACAACTCAGTCCCGTGTAGCTCAGTTGGTAGAGCATGGCGCTTGCAACGCCAGGGTTGTGGGTTCGTTTCCCACGGGGGGCCAGTATGAAAATGTATGCACTCACTAACTGAAAGTCACTCTGGATAAGAGTGGCTGCTAAATGCCTAAAATGTACATGTAAAATGTAGATCAGCAACGTGGGGAGCCTGGATTCAATCAACTAAATCATGTTTCTGTATTTCATAACTTGGGAGCTTTGGAGACAACAGTAACGATATACACATTAGATCCACCCAAAGGTGTATGCACACACACACCACACACACACACACCACACAAACCACACACACACACACCCACAGTTGAATAATGCATGAGTGACCTTCTCTTCCCTCCTTTCATCTCTTAATGATATAGAAATCTTAGGGCATTTCTCATTAGCAGTGGAGCTGGGAGGGAACGCTCAGAGTGGGGTGTAGAGAACAGATCTGTTCATTTAGGATGAGGGCCAATGAAAGGAGAGTTCAGACAGAAGTAGCTGATAGTAGCAGCCTGAGGACACATATCTCTCTGCACCAGGGAATCCCTCAGCCTGATCCTGCCAAGAAGCTTTCAGAGGGGAAAGGGTCTCCATCTCTCTCCCTCATCAAGGGTCTCCCCCATCTCTCTCCCTCATCAAGGGTCTCCCCATCTCTCTCCCTCATCAAGGGTCTACCCATCCCTCTTCCTCAGCAAACTAAAGACCCAGACTGTTGACCAGTCTTTTTGATGTGTTCAAGCCTCGAGGGGTTTTCAGAGGGTGTCCCCCATCTTCCTCATCAAACTAAAGACCCTACTGCTACATTAGTTCACTCCTCCACTAGGGTTGGAAGCCAGGCTACAGTAGCATCAACAGACTCCAGCTGCAACAACTTGGCTGATAAAGTACACATTAGGCTCAACTCGTCTTATAGCTTTTATCTTTTGAAATAAACATTTGTATCCAGCTTCTTTCAAGACAGTTGATAAAACTAAATGGCTGTCTCCAAAGAGGTAAACATATTTTTCTTCACAGAGCCTTTAATTCACATTTACTGCCAGCAGAGACGAGTAACTTGATGTTTTTTTTAGGCATGTCAGAGATTATCTTCATCCTAACAAAAATCCAACATCACTCTGCTTCTATATTTGTTTGACCTCTGAGCTGAATGAATCATCCACACATATTTCTTCACTCCAAACCAGACAAATTATGCAGGTATGAACTCCGATAGCATAATGATGTTGACATGAGCAATGAGCACAAATCAAAACGGCATTGTCATGCAGTCCAGCTGATTCCTGTATGTGCACAGACTAACTGCCTGACTAGCTTGATTAGCTTTCATTATGATACAGTAGCTTGAATGAGATCAGCATTTAGTCTTAAACTAACAGAGCCCTTTTGAAGAGCTGTGTGATTCAACTCTGAAGCAAGGAATGATAGGAGAAGAAGAGTGAAATGCCATCTACTCAGCATAATGTTGGAGACAAATCGGCTTCATCAGAGGGCGTTGCAATAGCATAATACAATGGTGAGAATCTCTATTCTCTGATGTGGTCTTGCTGTTTCAGTTTTGTCAAGTGTGTCTTTCCTGACATTCTCCACCTCTCTTAGGTGAGTGTTTCTTCAGTGTGTATCACTCTCTCAAGTCCAGAGAGAAGAGATTTTCGGAGGATGATGACACTTGGAGAGGAGTTGGGCTGAGGTATCTGGGGACATGCAGCTAATGAAAGACACCACATTACTGTAAAAGCACCCAGGCTTGATTTCTTCTCTTAGACAACCTTGAAGATGAAGAGAAAAAACACCTCAGCCACAGAGGCTGTGATTTTTGTCTTTGAAGTATTTTTGCTGCAGACTTCCCAGGACAGAGTGCTTTTTAGTAAACAACCTCTGTTTCTATCCGGAGCCATTTTTAGATGTGTGGAGCAGGAGCACTCGTGCTGTGTCACTGGAGCAGAGAGGGACGTGACAGACAGAAACACTGATTACACAGATAACACAACGAGAGAGAGAGGGAGAGAGAGACATGTCTCAAACATGTTTTCCATGCCAATAAAGCCCTTTGAATTGAAGATAATTGAAATTGAGAGAGAGAGAGAGAGAGAGCGTGAGAGCGAGAGAGAGATAAAAGGAGAGAGCTGCTCCCCAACAGTAACATGGAACAAAATGCTAGGAAATATAATATGAGGTTACCAACGGACATTGGATTCTAATCAAATGTACATACACCCCAAATGTACATACAGCCCTGATGGTCATTGTTAGCAAAGGTGTTTTGTCTCTGTCATCAATTAAATCCAATCACCATTTATAAAACAATCCATTTGCACAAGACATTATCGACAGTTAGAAGCAGGATGATTACATTAATGCGAGATAACTCTTAGACACCTTGATTGTGGCATTGATCCTAATTATACAGCAGTTATACAGGGGCCTCCTGTAGCTCAGTTGGTAGAGCATGGCGCTTGCAACGCCAGGGTTGTGGGTTCGATTCCCAAGGGGGGCCAGTATGAAAAATGTATGCACTCACTAATTGTAAGTCACTCTGGATAAGAGCGTCTGCTAAATGACTAAAAATGTAAATGTAAAAATGTTGGCCACAGCAGAGGAATGGACCTAATTCATGCTGTGGTCGTGATGGTTTGAATGCGGAAGTGTTCCATTGAAATAATAATATGCCATTTAGCAGACGCTTTTATCCAAAGCGACTTACAGTCATGTGCGCATACATTTTTACGTATGGGTGGTCCTGGGGATCGAACCCACTACCCTGGCGTTACAAGCGCCATGCTCTACCAATTGAGCTACAGAGGACCACATCAATGGAAATCAATGGAAAGTCGTGCCAAAACTTACAAATGTATCCTTTAAATGAACACATAAATAACGAACAATGGGAAAAATCTGAGTATCTGTAGTGAGAAATAAAAATAATAGAATACAACTTTCCTGTCCATGTGTTACAGCGATGTATATAAATACCTTACACTGGAAATGCTCTAGTTTAGAATGAGAAGTGGTTTGTTGTTCTATTGATCTGCAGCCATCTCCATAACTCTTAGTAGTATAGTAGCGTGTAATCATCCTTGTGTGTGTGTGTGTGTTTCTTAAATAGATGTGATGGGCATGTACAGTATCTGCCAGAGAAAATGTATTGAGGCTCTAAGGACAGAATCCAGTACAGACATGGTGGGATTCTCTTCACCACTGGTAGGATGTTGAATCAGGGAGTGAAAGCCATCTCTCAATTCTAAGGATTTGATTCAGAGGCAAGAAGTAACCTAATATTTCTGATTGTCTGAAATTCAAGAATTTCACATCTCTGTTCCAGGCAAGAGAACAGCACTACAGAACTCGGTTCCCATCCATAAGAGGATCTGTTCTGTCCATGTGGCCACTATCAAATCACAGGGGTGTTTTCTAATTAACTGCAGTAACAGAACCATGGTCAGGATCCAACATGGCAGCAGAGACACAAACACACAGAACATCGTAGTGACAGCTGACATACTCTTCCTGCTTCTGTGTGTTCATGTCTACCGACTCTCTGCAGTTCTATCCCTTCTGACAGGCTCTAATAATCGAGTTCTCTCCCCTCTGACTGGCTCTAATAATGTAGATCTCTCCCCTGTGACAGGCTCTAATAATGTAGTTCTCTCCCCTCTGACAGGCTCTAATAATGTAGTTCTCTCCCCTCTGACAGGCTCTAAAAATCGAGTTCTCTCCCCTGTGACAGGCTCTAATAATGGAGTTCTCTCCCCTCTGACTGGCTCTAATAATGGAGTTCTCTCCCCTCTGACTGGCTCTAATAATCGAGTTCTCTCCCCTCTGACAGGCTCTAATACTGTAGTTCTCTCCCCTCTGACTGGCTCTAATAATGGAGTTCTCTCCCCTGTGACAGGCTCTAATAATGGAGTTCTCTCCCCTCTGACTGGCTCTAAAAATCGAATTCTCTCCCCACTGATTGGCTCTAATAATGAGTTTAGTGTTCCAGTAGTAGCCAAGGTGGCTCCATGTCCCCTGGCTGCTGCTTGGCCCCTGAGTGTGTTCACAGACAGACAGGCAGACAGACAGGCAGACAGACAGGCAGGCAGGCAGGCAGGCAGACAGACAGACAGGGGTCCAGGGGCCCAAAGCTACAGTCCAGTTAAACAGGGCAGCTTCAGGCACCACAGGGACAAACACAGGGGCAGCAGTCACCTAACACTACCCCCTAAATGAACTCTAGCCCCTAAATGAACTCTAGCCCCTAAATGAACTCTAGCCCCTAAATGAACTCTAGCCCCTAAATGAACTCTAGCCCCTAAATGAACTCTAGCCCCTAAATGAACTCTAGCCCCTAAATGAACTCTAGCCCCTAAATGAACTCTAGCCCCTAAATGAACTCTAGCCCCTAAATGAACTCTAGCCCCAGGGTCGGGGTGAATTCCATTTCAACTAATTAAATACAGGAAGTAAACAAATTGAATTTCTCCCTCTAAATGAACCTTGTAACCTAACACTGAACCCTCCTCTCCTCCACTGCTCCATTCTCACTACAGAACTCTGTTCACGTCCATTAAATAAATAAAAAATAGTTTGTCATTTAGCAGACGCTCTTACAGTAATGAGTGCCTACGTTTTCTTTAAAAAAAATCTTACTGGTCTCTCGTGGGAATCGAACCCACAACCCTGCCATTGCAAGCTCCATGCTCTACCAACAGAGCTACACGGGACCACAAGAGGATATGTTCTGTCCATGTGGCCTCTATCAAATCACAGAGGTGTTTTCTAATTAACTGCAGTAACAGAACCCAGGTCAGGATCCAACATGGCAGCAGAGTCACAAACACACAGAACATCGTAGTGACAGCTGACAGACTCTTCCTACTCCTGTGTGTTCATGCCTACTGACTCTCAGTAGATCTATCCCTTCTGACAGGCTCTAATAATGGAGTTCTCTCCCCTGTGACAGGCTCTAATAATGGAGTTCTCCCCTCTGACTGGCTCTAATAATGGAGTTCTCTCCCTTCTGACTGGTTCTAATAATGTAGTTCTCTCCCCTCTGACTGGCTCTAATAATGTAGTTCTCTCCCCTCTGACAGACTCTAATAATGGAGTTCTCTCTCCTCTGACTGGCTCTAATAATGGAGTTCTCTCCCTTCTGACTGGTTCTAATAATGTAGTTCTCTCCCCTCTGACTGGCTCTAATAATGTAGTTCTCTCCCCTCTGACTGGCTCTAATAATGGAGTTCTCTCCCCTCTGACTGGCTCTAATAATTGAGTTCTCTCCCCTCTGACTGGCTCTAATAATGGAGTTCTCTCCCCTCTGACTGGCTCTAATAATGGAGTTCTCTCCCCTCTGACTGGCTCTAATACTGTAGTTCTCTCCCCTCTGACTGGCTCTAATAATGGAGTTCTCTCACCTCTGACTGGCTCTAATAATGGAGTTCTCTCCCCTCTGACTGGCTCTAATAATGGAGTTCTCTCCCCTCTGACTGGCTCTAATACTGTAGTTCTCTCCCCTCTGACTGGCTCTAATAATGTAGTTCTCTCACCTCTGACTGGCTCTTATGAGTTTACTGTTCCAGTAGGGTAGCCATGGTGACCCCATGTCCCCTGGCTGCTGTTTGCCCCTGTGTCCTGTGTGTGTTCACAGACAACACTGTGTTTGGGATGGAGATTGTCACTGTCAGCCAAGTTAATAAGGGCAGCCTCAGGGGCCACAGGGACACACACAGGGGCAGCAGTGGGTTTTGAGTAAATTCCAATAATACCAGTAATGTCATTTTGTAACACAACAACGGATTCTGAACAGACCTGACATGCGCCACACATCATTTCACCATTTTGAGGGGAAATGGAATATGACGTGATGAGCATATTGGTAATTATCTTGGCAACGAGAGGAGAGGACCCCCACTGAAACAGTAATTGAAAAAGTTTATGTTGCTACATAATCAAAGTGAATGATTCCAGGGGAATAGACAGTTGTGAGCCGAGCTCAGATTCTTCATCCAGTCTCAAAGCTGAAGCAGAAAGCACATGCCAGAGAATTCATTAAATAAATCCAACCAGACAGTTCATAAACATACAGGCCTAATTACATTCAACTGATTCAAATGGTTCATCCATTACGCAGTGGGTCAGAAGATGACAGTGTGGAGGAGACTTGATGGATTCATTAGAGCCATGTGATGGATGGAGCCAATTTTAATCTACATGACATTCAGCTGTCCTGCAGAGTATCCTTAGCCTGCCAGTCACAACAAACCTAGTATAACCAAAACAAACCTGCCAGTCATAACAAACCTAGATGTCTAGGCCTATATAATCAAAATACAGTATTAAAGCCTTTGATGGTGAAAATCCCTGCCAGTCATAAACCTACAGCGAGAGCAGCTTTACCACAGAGAATCCCCATTGATCCAGAGTGTCGGAAATAGACAGACATGGAGCGGATGTATTAATTAATGAGCTGACCTTCAGCTGGGTCATTGTGTGAGAGATAGAGCTAGAGAGAAAGAGAGAGATATGACCAGTGTGGGAGATTAAAAGCTTTGAACAGGTTCCTGAAGGTGACAAATGAGTGCTGTAGTTCTCATTAGCTCCATAGATCACTGGATCTACAATTCACATTAATAAAACCATCCCACATTCACATCAATAAAACCATTCCACCTTCACATCATTTGTGATGTTCTAAACCGCCCACACACTCTTGCCCACTCCTCGTCCTCACATACAGTTATGATGTTCTAGTACCCAAACATTTAGCACAGTGGGGCTTCAGTCCTTCTCAGTCTCCTCATAGGAGAATAAAGGCTCTCTGTGGAGACAGTCACATGGTCAGGGTAACTAGCTATCTTGAAGGAATAGCGACTTCAAAAGAGACAAGCGTACACCGATTGATCATGTTTCAGTGCTTTTCAGTCCTTATCTCTCAGTCCGCCTCCATATTTGACAGAAGAAAAAACACACATGGACTGACACACACACTCACTCATGCACTAGGAAGTGCACACACACAGGAAGAAAGATGTGAGCGCTCCTTGTCTCCATCTTTGATGTCTATCTCAGCTCACTGCATCTGAATCAACACTGACAGATGACTGTGGTTAATAGGTCATTAATGTACAAATGAGAGAGGTGTGGGCTGAGCTGCTAGTTCCCTCCTAGATAGCATTTTGCTCTACCGCCTCCGCTTTTCTCTGCTCTCTCTCCCCCACATGAACTTTCATTAATCAAAACAACTTCATTAACATACCTTAATTACAACACAGAGAAGAGGGTTTGAAGAGGGAATGCCTGGCCATTCAAATGTAAAGTCCTACCTGAAATCAGTTTGAAACAACAGAAAATTTGTGGAATTAAACCAATGATTATAACCTAATGTGGGTATACTTCATTTCTGCTTGACAGCTCAACCTTTCATTTTGCATTCCTCTTCATTTGTGTTTACATTTGAGATTTTATTCATTTAGCAGATGCTCTTACCCAGAGCTACAGTACTTACAGAAGTGAATGCATCCATTTATATACTTTTTCATACTGGTCCCACGTCTTTATCGAGCTGAAGGGGGATTAAATGACTTGGAAAGTGCTCGTTTGTTGCTGTTTGCATATATGTGTAGCTAGATTAGCTCAGTGCAGAAATATAGCCGCATCTATGTAATAGACGTTCACGTTTCTGTGAGCAGTGGAAGTCTTTACCAACTGTTACAAAACCCGGTCCCAAATGTATCAGGAGCTCAAGGGAGCTGAACTAAACTATAGTCTGCTCTCAAAAACCTCAACATAGGACTCCAAAGAGTAGTAGCTCTGAAAGCCTGAGAAAACACTCCCTCTACACTGACAGTTCCATCATCCTTCATGTGTCCCAGGAGAAGAAAGAAGAAGATCCCCAAACCAAGACGTCCTCTTTCTGAGGAGATCCCCAAACCAAGGCATCCTCTTTCTGACGAGATCCCCAAACCAAGACGTCCTCTTTCTGAGAAGATCCCCAAACCAAGGCATCCTCTTTCTGAGGAGATCCCCAAACCATCACCTCCAGAGTAGGCTCCACCTGTCAGAGGCTAGAAGGAGATGAAAACCACAAAACCAGACTTCTGAACTAGAGGCTCTTGCTAGGATAAATATGATTCTACAGTATTTGGTGTTTAGTTCCATTCAGCCTCATTCACCATGGCTCCCTGTACACTTCAGGGTGAGAATCTTTACATTTGTCCCTGTACTTCTTATTCTTGTTCTAGGAGGGAAAGTGGAACACCCCTCTTTCTCATTTCAAACAGAACTCTAAGAACTCAGTCAAACTACTCACCTAGACAGACCAGTCACTGTGTCCAGCTCAGTACCAGTACATTGTTGCCTGGAGGAGAACTTGACACCCCTCTCGAAAAACAAGCACAAGAGTTTCTTTAATCTGTTTTCCTTTTCTTTTGAAGTGGTGCCTGTCAGAACAACAGACCAGTACTGAAGAGAAGACTGATGCTCTCTGATGCTTTGCTCTTATTAAAGGGAATGACAGGATGAGTGTCTGAAGCTCCTAATTACTTGTTATCTCATGGTAAGCCTTGCAGTAGAACATTGCCTTTGATGGTGGCTGTTAATTCAATAGCAGTGACTTAATAAGAGCGTAACAACACAAATATACCTAGGAAAAAGGGGATGGCACTTTTAAAAGCCATGTAAATAACCTCAGATGATTACAGACTACAGCAAAAGGAAAGCCATTATAAATCTGTAACTCATGAAGTATGCAGTTGATGAACTAAGATGCTCTGTTATTCAGTGAGCTGGCTGTACAATTGACATGCCTGTCTAAAAATGGCTATGACATGTCATTTATTGTCACCGAATTGGTTCATAGAGGGTAAAAAAATGAATCCATTTATATTTCACTAACAGATTGACACAGTTTGATCTAATTAAATGATCAAAGATGGCAACTTGTTGTAAAAAAAATAAATGTAAGCTAGCCTCCAGCAATTCAGATGCAGTGGTAAAAATAGGTTGCTAGACAGTTGTTTACAACATCTCTTGCTAAAGGGTTAGAGGTAAGCTGCATGTACATGGTGAATGTGAATAAAGTTAACTTGTGTTTAGTCCTAAAGCCCTTCCACTGTCCTTGTCGGTCACCCTTTCTACCTCCATGGTGACATGGCTGCTAGCCTGCTACAGTATAGATTGAGTTTCTATCTATCTGATACATTCACCGCATATCGAGGGTCTGTTTCTCGGCTCTCCTCCAGTCCCCTGGGGGCCATACTTGTAAACGTTTGCTTAGACCATGGTTTAAACCATCGGTTTAGAATGGCTAGCTGCTACCTTTTCTCATAGGCCAACCTGGCCAAATTAACCATAATGCTGAGGACGGCCAGCAGAGCAGATAATTATATTTGGTAACAAATTCTGTCTCAGCCAATTAAAATCGTCCACGTAGTTAGACGTGATCAAACACTTTTTCACTAAAGCATCCTTACCAGGTACGTTCTCTGATACTCGAATTAATAATGACCTTACAGTGTTAGACGCTTAGTTCTTGACACTTTTCACCACGACGTAAGTCTGAATCCGCCGAGGGGGTCATAATTTTTCCTTTGATATTTTGACTTTCCTTCGCAACACACTACGACAATGAATGTAAGTGCAGCCTTTTTAGCAGTCATGTGACCGAATGCTGCAGACAAAGTATTCACGGGTCATTACGGAGGAGTTTGGGTTCCTGACTCAGAGGGAATACCCTGCAGCGTCCTTCAGAGCGTTAAAGCTCATGGTACCATTCGCCAGCTCTCATCTGCATTAAAACCAAATATCGATCCAGGATGGATGTGACAGTAGAGAAGAGGTGCGCACTGCTGCCCACAACCCCTGACTTTGAGAAGCTCTGACGCGACATGCATCAAGCCACACCCATCTCATTAGTGGTGGTGAGATAAGAGATGTTATGTCAGACTAATTTGCAATTGACTATCATAGCCCCACATTAAAAGTATGTGATGGTGAGTTGGGAAGACAGTCAGAAATACTATTAGAATGTTTTTCAACTGACTGCCACCGCCTTAAAAATAAATCTTGCCCCGAATGGGATTCGACCTCACAGCCACAATATGCCGACGACGTGGAGTAGATCCCTTTAGTGGATCACGCCACCACTCAGGGCTAGCAGTACTGGTTAGTTTACTGCTATTTGACAACAATATGAGAGTCATCGCCTTTGACTTTTACAATGTCTGGATACGGTTACATATTATATTTTATAATCCTACTTTTTTCAGCCAAAAGTTCTAAGCAGGCACATGGCGCCGGAGGAGATGGCTGCCGTTTTACGGGCTCCTACCCAATTGTGCTATTGTGTGTGTTTTTTAGCATTATTTGTAATTATTTTGTACATAATGTTTCTGCCACCATCTCTTATGACCAAAAAGAGCTTCTGGATATCAGGACAGTGATTACTCACCTCTACAAATATGTTTTCTTTAACGAGTCGGACGCAAAGGATTTACTTCAGACACCCGACAAGGCCCAAATCCCCGTCATTCACAGGAAAAAGAGACAGAGATTACAGGGACGTAGGACGGGGTGCCTTGTAAGGATCCGACGGCAAGTGGGAAATCTGCCTCTACCATCAGTCCTATTATCCAACGTACAATCATTGGATAACAAAATAGACGAGCTACGATCACGAATATCCTACCAACGGGACATTAAAAACTGTAATATCGTAAGTTTCACCTAGTCGTGGCTGAACGACGACATGGATAACATACAGCTGGCGGGATCAACAAGATAGAACAGCCACCTCCGGTAAGACGAGGGGTGGCGGTCTGTGTATATTTGTAAACAACAGCTTGTGCACAAAATCTAGTCTTGTGGTTTTGCTCGACTGAGGTAGAGTATCTCATAAGCTGTAGACAACACTATTTAACAAGAGAGTTTATCTATATTTTTCGTAGCTGTCTATTTACCACCACAAACCGATGCTCGCACTAAGACCGCACTCAATGAGCTGTATAAGGCCACAAGCAAACAGCAAAACGCTCATCCAGAGGCGGCGCTACTAGTGGCCAGGGACTTTAATGCAGGGAAACTTAAATCTGTTTTACCTAATTTCTACCAGCATGTTAAATGTGCAACCAGAGGAAAAACTCTAGACCACCTTTACTCCACACACACATGCGCCGCCCCCCCCCCCCCCCCCCCCCTTTAGTTCCAGTGAAGGAAAATCTTAACGCTAGAGCATACAATGACATTCCAGACATTTCTGTGCTTCCAACTTTGTGGCAACAGTTTCAGGAAGGCCCTTACCTGTTTCAGCATGGCAATGCCCCCGTGCACAAAGCAAGGTCCATACAGAAATAGTTTGTCAAGATCGGTGTGGAAGAACTTGACTGGCCTGTACAGAGCCCTGACCTCAACCCCATCGAACAGCTTTGGGATGAATTGGAACGCCGACTGCGAGCCAGGTCTAATCGCCCAATATCAGTGCCAGACCTCACTAATGCGCTTGTGGCTGAATGGAAGCAAGTCCTTGCAGCAATGCTCCAACATCTAGTGGAAAGCCTTCCCAGAAGAGTGGAGGCTGTTATAGCAGCAAAGGGGGGACCAACTCCATATGAATGCCCATGATTTTGGAATGAGATGTTCGACGAGCAGGTGTCCACATACTATTGATCATGTAGTGTATCTCTAGCTTAAATTTACAGATTTTGATGGGGATTTTTTATTATGTTACTTAGATTGACGCAGCGGTGTGTCAAAACACTCTAGGGGGTTAGTAAGGTCTCAGATAGGTTGATTCATTATCTTGTTACAGGATATAATTATCTGCTCAGCTGGCCATCCACAGCATCATGTCTAATTTGGCCAGGTTAGCCTATGAGAAAAGCTAGCATTTAGCCATTTTTGACCAATGGTTTAAACCATGGTCTAAGCAAAAGTTCACAAGTATGGCCCCCTGCAAGTTGGGATGGGAAATACATACTGAAAAACAGGCACGAGAAATGTGATCCTGCCCAACATATTGATTCACCGTAACACTATGGTCCAGCTGAGACCCATTGCAGATGTATGAAGCATCTCTAAGTGTGTGTAGATATGCTCCATTAGAGGCCACTGTGTCTCCTGGGTGGTAAACACAGTGGGTGGTCATGGCTTAATTACCCGTATCACACTCAGACTACTTTACAAGATACCATAAACATCTATTAGATGGGCTGTATGGAAAGTAGCTGCAATGAAAGTGCACTGCATATGGTCTCATAGCTAGTGGGGGTTCAATGCACCATTAGCCAATAACAGCAGGCCACAGTGCTAGCTGGAGACAGATTAACACATTACCCAGTCACCTCATGCTTGGACATGCACACTGATTTCACTCTAGAGGAGTCTCTTCAGAGCATAATAACACACTGGGAGAAGCTGCAGTTAGAGTAGAGAGGGAGAAAATGTCCTGCAGTATCAGATTCAATATCAAAAGCAGAAAAACCTTTGTTCAGACATTAATCAAATCTGATGAGCGTGGCTAAAGGGGGCCTAACCAGCACAATACAGTACGTTTCTGCTGCTGTGTAGTCAGCCTTGAACAATGTCCTCTGGTTTTACCACAGTCTGCTGAGCTGATGCTCTCTAAAGCTAGCTAGAGTGATAACTGAGAACACATGATGCCAGTAAGAAACTCCTACAGCACCCTCCCAGTGTCATAGTGGTCAAGTCACCCAGTACAATATCCCAGTATTTGTATTTATTATGGATCCCTATTATGTGTATAGTGCGTATGTTATCGTGTGTGTATGCATGTGTCTGTGCCTATGTTTGTGTTGCTTCACAGTCCCCGCTGTTCCATAAGTTTATTTTTATATCTGTTTTTTAAATCTAACTTTACTACTTGTATCAGTTACTCGATGTGGAATAGAGATCCATGTAGTCATGGCTCTATGTAGTACTGTGCGCCTCCCATAGTCTGTTCTGGACTTTGGGACTGTGAAGAGACCTCTGGTGGCATGTCTTGTGGGATATGCATGGGTGTCCGAGCAGTGCGCTAGTATTTCAAACAGACAGCTCGGTGCATTCAACATGTCAATACCTCTCATAAATACAAGTAGTGATGAAGTCAATCTCTCCTCCACTTTGAGCCAGGAGATATTGACATGCATATTATTAATATTAGCTCTCTGTGTACATCCAAGGGCCAGGCGTGCTGCCCTATTCTGAGCCAATTGCACTTTTCCTAAGTCCTTTTTTGTGGCACCTGACCACACGACAGAACAGTAGTCCAGGTGTGACAAAAATAGGGACTGTAGGACCTGCCTTGTTGATAGTGCTGTTAAGAAGGTAGAGCAGCGCTTTATTATGGACAGACTTCTCCCCATCTTAGCTACTGTTGTATCAATATGTTTTGACCATGACAGTTTACAATCCAGGGTTACTCCCAGTAGTTTAGTCTCCTCAACTTGCTCAATTTCCAGATTATTTATTACAAGATTTAGATGAGGTTTAGGATTTAGTGAATTATTTTTCCCAAATACAATGCTTTTAGTTTTAGAAATACTTAGGACATTACCGCGGTCATCCCCCTCTTCAAAGGGGTTGACACTCTAGATCCAAACTGTTACAGACCTATATCCATCCTGCCCTGCCTTTTCGAAAGTATTTGAAAGCCAAGTTAACAAACAGATCACCGACCATTTCGAATCCCACCGTACCTTCTCCGCTATGCAATCCGGTTTCCGAGCTGGTCATGGGTGTACCTCAGCCACGCTAAAGGTCCTAAACGATATTATAACCGTGATCGATAAAAGACAGTACTGTGCAGCAGTCTTCATCGACCTGGCCAAGGCTTTCGACTCTGTCAACCACCGCATTCTTATTGGCAAACTAAATAGCCTTGGTTTCTCAAATGACTGCCTCGCCTGGTTCACCAACTACTTCTCAGAGTTCAATGTGTCAAATCGGAGGGCCTGTTGTCTGGACCTCTGGCCGTCTCTGTGGGGGTGCCACAGGGTTCAATTATTGGGCCGACTCTGTTCTCTGTGTATATCAATGATGTTGCTCTTGCTGCTGGTGAAGCTCGGATCACCTCTATGCGGACGACACCATTTTGTATACATCTGGCCCTTAATTGGACACTGTGTTAACAAACCTCCAAACGAGCTTCAATGCCATACAACAATCCTTCAGTAGCCTCCAACTGCTCTTAAACACTAGTAAAACTAAATGCATGCTCTTCAACCGAACGCTGCTTGCACACGCCCACCCGACTAGAATCACTACTCTCGGCGGGTCTGACCTAGAGTATGTGGACAACTACAAATACCTAGGTGTCTGGTTAGAATGTAAACTCTCCTTCCAGACTCACATTAAGAATCTCCAATCCAAAGTTAAATCTAGAATCGGCTTCCTATTTCGCAACAAAGCCTCCTTCACTCATGCTGCCAAACATGCCCTCGTAAAACTGACTATCCTACCGATCCTCGACTTCGGCGATGTCATTTACAAAATAGCCTCCAACACTCTACTCAGCAAATTGGATGTAGTCTATCACAGTGCCATCCGTTTTGTCACCAAAGCCCCATATACTACCCACCATTGTGACCTATACGCTATTGTTGGCTGGCCCTCACTACATATTCGTCGCCAAACCCACTGGCTCCAGGTCATCTATAAATCACTGCTAGGCAAATCCCCGTCTTACCTTAGCTCACTGGTCACCATAGCAACACCCACCCGTAGTCTGCGCTCCAGCAGGTATATCTCACTGGTCATCCCCAAAGCCAACACCTCCTTTGGCCGCCATTCCTTCCAGTTCTCTGCTGCCAATGACTGGAACGAACTGCAAAAATCTCTGAAGCTGGAGACTCTTATCTCCCTCACTAAATTTAAGCGTCAGTTGTCAGAGCAGTTTACCGATCACTGCACCTGTACACAGCCATTCTGAAATTAGCCCACCCAACTACCTCATCCCCATATTGTTATTTATTTTGCTAATTTGCACCCCACTATCTCTATTTGCACATCTATCATTCCAGTGTTAATACGAAATTGTAACTATTTTGCACTATGGCCTATTTATTGCCTTACCTCCATAACTTACTACATTCACACACACTGTATATATATTTTCTGTTTGTATTTTTGACTTTATGTTTTGTTTACCCCATATGTAACTCTGTGTTGTTGTTGTTTTTATTGCACTGCTTTGCTTTATCTTGGCCAGGTCGCAGTTGTAAATGAGAGCTTGTTCTCAACTGGCTTACCTGGTTAAATAAAAGGTGAAATAAAAAAATTTAAGAAATTATGAAGCTGAGTTTGCCTTTTTTCCCAAAATGTCATTTAAGGTGCTCCAAAGCTTTTTACTATCATTCTTTATGTCATTTCATCTTTGTTTCGTAGTGTAGTTTTTTCTTCTTTTTATTCAGTTTAGTCACATGATTTCTTAATTTGCAATGCGTTTGCCAATCGGTTGTGCAGCCAGACTTATTTCCCAGTCCTTTTGCCTCATTCCTCTCAACCATACAATTGTTCAATTCCTCATCAATCCACAGGGATTTAACCGTTTTTACAGTCATTTTCTTAATGGGTGCATGCTTATTAGGAACTGGAATAAGCAATGTTATAAATGTGTCAAGTGCAGTGTCTGTTTGCTCCTCATTACACACCACAGACCAACATATATTCTTTACATCAACAACACAGGAATCATTACAAAACGTATTGTATGACCTCTTATACACAATATTAGGCCCAGCCTTTGGAACTTTGGTTTTCCTAGATATGGCTACTATATTGTGATCACTACATCCAATGGATTTGGATACTGCTTACAAACAAATCTCTGCAGCATTATTAAAGATATGATCAAAACATGTTGATGATTTAATTCATGTACTGTTTGCAACTACCCTGGTAGGTTGACTGATAACCTGAACCAGATTGCAGGCACTGGTTACAGTTTGAAGCTTTCTCTTGAGTGGGCAGCCTGATGAAAGCCAGTCAATATCACAATGTCCTGTGTCAGAGTGGTCCAGTGACTGTAGGAAGCAGAGCAGCCAGTACACTGTACAGTCCAGTAGACAGACCGTAGAGTCCAGCTCTGAGGGGCTTTAATCTCTTCCTTCCTCCACTGGTGTCCCGGAGCTCCCATTATCAGTATCTGACCTGCTGATGCTGCTGCTGCCAGGCTCTTATCACCAGCCAATTAGAACACAGGGATCTTATCACCAGCAGCCAATTACAACCGAGGGAGCTGCTGTGAGGAAATGTCAACAACTCAGTGACCTCACGCCTCTCTTATCTGGAACCGCCTCTCCCTCCAGACAGCTCCAGCTCTATTGTCATGGTAACTGCTGGTGATGGATAACTTTTACAAGGGAAACAGGTACAGGCCAGCTAAAAAAATTAAACAATCCCAGACCGTGTCTAAAGAATCCCCCAACAATGTCAACACCCTCTTGATAACTAGACTCCAGCGACATTTTATTCATTGGGTCTATCTCCAGTTGAAGAAAAGGCTGCAGCTGCTCTGATGGTGTGTGTGTTTGACCATCCCAGCTAACAGCTATTACCCACAGCATTTAGAGCTACATGACCAGAGGAAGGAGCAGACAAGCTTGGAACGCTCCACACGTGTACCTCTTGATAACGCAGGCTTTGCAGATTGATTACAGGAGAGGAGATAGAGATTACTTTCTGTTTGGCTTATTCTCCTTGACAAGGATGCCATGAAGAACGGATTCTGCTCCCGACCGCTCCTCTATCTGTCCATCAATCTCCATGCAGGTGTCAATGCCAGGGCAACTCTGATAGGCTGTTTCCCATGACAACAGATAACACTTGGAGGTCAACTACCTATTTTAATGGTTTCATTGGTCCAGCTTGGTGGTGTCACCTTGGCGTCATCAATAAAGCTACCAATACTTCAAATAGAGAGACAGTTATTGCAAAGGCAACATTCACAAGCACAAAGGTCTGTGTAAAATCAATTAATGAGGGTCCTTTTCTGTTGACCGAATAGACGTCCAAGGTTGTCCGTTCAGAGTGAGTGACAGCCTGCTCTCTTTGACACTCTGAGCATGTGACTGCCTGTGATGGCTGTGTGACATGGCCATGTGACATCATGGCTGACTCTCAAGTGGCTGTCGGGGGAGACGTGCTCAGGAGTGTCACTGCCACATCACATCTCCAGACCTAACATAGAAACTAGACAGACTGGCCGGACGTCTAGGACATTTAGGACACTTCCACAGAAAGAGTCCTCTACTGCCGGTCAACAAGGACATATTGCCCAATACTCAACTGTCAGTCAACACAGACCGGTCAACCTCCATACAATCTTTTACTGTCAGTCAACAAGGAGATCCTATAGACCTACACTTGTACACTACACAAACGATATAGACCTACACTTGAACACAACACAGACCTACACTTCTACACTACACAAACTATATAGACCTACACTTAAACACTACACAGACTATATAGACCTACACTTGAACTACAGACACTATATAGACCTACACTTCTACACTACACAAACTATATAGCCCTAGACTATATAGACCTAGACTATATAGACCTACACTTCTACACTACACAAACTATATAGACCTAGACTATATAGACCTACACTTCTACACTACACAGACTATATAGACCTAGACTATATAGACCTACACTTCTACACTACACAGACTATATAGACCTAGACTATATAGACCTACACTTCTACACTACACAGACTATATAGACCTAGACTATATAGACCTACACTTCTACACTACACAAACTATATAGCCCTAGACTATATAGACCTACACTTCTACACTACACAGACTATATAGACCTAGACTTGTACTACAGACACTCTACTAGCAGTCAACCAGACCAGATCCTCCTCTACTGCCAATCAACATGGACCATGTGGTAGATTGTCATGCCATCTAACTCAGAATAGGGACCATTAACATTTCCTAAAGTTTAGACTTTCCAATGGTTGACTTGTCCTCTGATGGAGAGTTGCAGTGCCAGTGGGGAGGACAGGCAGGTGTTGTTGTGATGACAGAGAGGAGATGAGGCTCAGTTGATGGGACTTTATCAGACTGATGACTGACTGACATGTCTGTGTAAGTCTCCATACCTCCCTGAGGATGACAGCTCCTCTTCTCTGGCTCTGTGAGCTGAGAGACAGACACTGAGTAGAGGAGAACATTCTATAGTGCAGAGTGGAGCTACAAAACGCTGCCTTGACAGAGGACCCAAACACTGCTCTGCTCACTCCAAGTTCCCCCTAACGACATCTATCCAACCTGAACCATTAGGAGGTAAAAACATCTGACTTTGGATCAGTGATTAGGGGCAAACTGAAAGATCTGGTCAATCAGATAACAGCAGGCTAATTATTTAGTACGATAACTTGATTAACTGAACAGTCGTTTTCTGATTGAAAACCTCTTTCCCCAAGTGCAGAACGGGAGCATGTTAAAAGGCTGTTAACAACACCAATGTTGCGTTAATACAAACATCACCATGATAGAATATGCTGAGGCCTTCAGATATATATGAACTGACACATCAAAGGAAGAAAGCTTGTTCTCACTACAGAGCTGTTAGAAATCAGTCTGTTCAATGCAGCAAGATGCACAACAATCTGTGCAATACAAGACAATTGTAATCTGTGACAAACATGTGGCTGTTCCTTCCCAGCTCTAAACCCCTGAAAACAGTCCAAGAAGCCACTAGTGCACGACAGTGTTGTAGCAACTAGGTGCAGGAGCTCTTATGAAATATGAAGCATTGCCAGGTCCTGCTCCTCCACCCACACAAGGGAATGATGTACTATATTGGGAGAGAAGGGAGGGAAAGAAAGACAGAGAAAAATCAAAAGGACATTGCCAAGCAAATGATTACATTTTCCCAGTGAGATGGATGTCTGTCCTTATGTGTCAAGGAGATATGTAGAGAGAGATGAAAGAGCTGAGGGAGAGAGAGAGGGAGGGATCCCTGCATTTAATCCATAAAATCTCAATGACATGTCAATATATGATAATATATGCCATTTGGCAGACGCCTTTATCCAAAGTGACTTACAGTCATGCACATGTAGATTTTCTTATGGATAGCCCAATGGGAATTCAACCCACAATCCTGGTGTTGCAAGCTCCGTGCTCTACAATACCAACAGAGGTGCACAATGACCTCACATGTAAAGATTCATCCTCAAACTAGACATTTGTTAGATGTTGTTGATATAGTAGGACCAACAGAAATTAACAGTGATCTAGATATCATCTGTCATACAGTGCAACTTAATGACAAGTGAGACAAAATGTCCTAATAACTGGCAATCAATGAACAACAGGATGGAGGATTGTCTTAAGAGATTATGACCAAGTGGGGCTGACAGCAGCAGCAGAAATACAGAAAGAGAGAAGGAGAGAGTGAACATGGAATCAGACTGGATTGCCAGACAACCCTTATAAAAGATTTGTATTGTGTCAGATCGATGGAGGATAGAGGAGGATGTTACAGCCAAGGAACATGGACAGAGATCCTCTGATCTGACCATCAGCTGCAGTAGAGGGCTTCAGCAGAGAGAGGGCTTCAGCAAAGAGAGGGCTTCAGCAGAGAGAGGGCTTCAGCAGAGAGAGGGCTTCAGCAGAGAGAGGGCTTCAGCAGAGAGAGGGCTTCAGCAGAGAGAGGGCTTCAGCAGAGAGAGGGCGAAGCGCGAGAGAGAAGGAAGAGAGTTGCTCTGGGAAAGGTGTGAACTGTGGCTTTCACACATTTATCTTTGTGAGCAGGAATCTGAGCAGAACCCTGCTCCCCTATAGGGTTCTATGGGAAACCTTAGAAAAATGTGTTATATACTGAAGTTAACTTAGGAGTAAGAGAAAGTAGTAGAAATTGCTGCACAATGTCACGTACACACATACACACTCCAGCCAACCCAATCACCTTTTTCTCATCTGTAAAACTTCAAAGGCTTTTTGCCTCCCTCTGAAATCAATTATAAAACACAATTCTCTGCTGCTCTCTCGCTGTCCTTCTCTCACCACAGCGGATCAATAACTCCTTTATACTGAGTTTAATGAAACTGCTGGGAGCCTCAGCTGACTTAGTTGGCTTTTATTCCTTTTCCATAATGAATAAGCAAGTAACTGAATCATAAAACCAGCAGCCCACCATCTCTCCCTCCTTCCATTCATGAGCCCCACCCAATCCAGTGGGGGGCACACTACTCTCACACTTCACCAAGGTAAGTGAGTAAGGGAATGAGTTCCTCTAGAAAGAGAGGAGGAAGGGTAGAAAGAGGGGAAGAAAAGAGAGATGGCAGGATGGTGATGAGGAGGGGGTGGAGGAGTGCAGCAGCTCATTAAAAGCCCCACTGTGACAGCCACAGAGAGGCAGCTGCTGTGGGTCAGTGGAAACGACTGGAGGTGGAGAATGAGAGAGAGGCAGAGAGAGTGACAAAGAGAGGGAGACACCTTACGACAGACCACGTATACACCCTGCACACCCTTATTGACAAACAAATAAACCAAATAAAAGCAAAGTCTTTTCATGCTTTGTTGATTTCAAAAAAGATTTAGACTCAATTTGGCACGAGGGTCTGCTATACAAATGGATGGTAATCCGTTTTGGAGGAAAAACATGACATAAAACATCAATGTACACAAACAACAAGTGTTAGAATTGGCAATAAACACAGATGTAATTCCTTAGGGCTGTGGGCTGAGACAGGGATGCCGCTTGAGCCCCACCCTCTTCAACATTTATATCAATGAATTGACATGGGCCCTGACAGTAAATCTCAGTAAGACAAAAATAATGGTGTTTCAAAAAAGGTCCAGTTGCCAGGACAATAAATACAAATTCTATCTAGACACTGTTGCCCTAGAGCACACAAAGAATTATACCTACCTCGGCCTAAACTTCAACACCACAGGTAACTTCGACACGGCTGTGAACGATCTAAGAGACAAGGCTAGAAGGGCCTTCTATGCCATCAAAAGGAACATAAAACTCAACATCCCAATTAGGATCTGGCTAAAAATATTTAAATTCACCAACCAAGAATTCACAAAATGGGACAAACACCCAATTAAGAGACTGTTTGCAGAATTCTGCAAAAATATACTTTGTGTTCAACGCGAAACCCCAAACAATGCATGCAGAGCAGAATGAAGACTATACACGCTAGTTATCAAAATCCAGAAAAGAGCTGTTAAATTCTACAACCACCTAAAAGGAAGTGATGCCCACTCATTCCCCCACAAAGCCCTCACCTATAGAGAGATAAACCTAGACAAGAATCCCCTCAGCCAGCTGGTCCTGGGGCTCTGTTCACCAACACAAACAGATCCCACAAAGCCACAGGACAGCAACACAATTAGACCCAAACAAATTATGAGAAAGCAAAAAAATTATTATGACACATTGGAAAGAATCAACCAAAAAAACAGAGCAAACTGGAATGCTATTTGGCCCTAAACAGAGAGTACACAGTGACAGAATACCTGACCACTGTGACTGACCCAAAATTAAGAAAATCCTTTACTATGGAAGACCTGGCTCTCAAAAGAAGACAGGTTTTACCAACATTGATAAACTCCCATATCTGTTAGGCGAAATACCATAATGTGCAATAACAGCAGCAAGATTTGTGGCTCATTGCCATTAGAAAAGGGCAACCAGCAGAGTACAAACAACATTGTAAATACCACCAATACTTATGTTTATTTATCTTCCCCCACAATTCGTACTACAACTATTTGCACATTGCTAAAACACTGTACATAGCTGATAATATAACACTTGAAAAATCTTTATATTTTTGAAACCTTGCAATGTTTCCAGTAATTTCTAATAATTTTTTGTTGTTGTTAAATTGGTTTCTTCTCAGTTTTGTTTATTTCACTTACTTTGGTAATGTAAACATATGTTTATCATTCAAATAAAGCGCCTTTGAATTGAATTGAGAGAGAGTGCGAGAGAGAGTGAGCGCAAGAGAGATACACACTTGCTTTGGCAATGTAAACATATATATCCCATGCCAATAAAGCCCTTTGAGTTTCATTGAGAGAGAGAGGAGGGAGAACCACAGGAAGAGTATATTTTGATGTGTGTGCTGCTGTGAGCATGGTGGCGAGTTAAAAAGGGGGATTTCTGCATCACCTCTCACTGAGATGATGACAGATGTGGAGGGAGAGATAGGAGGGCAGAAAGAGACATATGTTGAATGAGACTAAGAGCTGAGTAAGGTCTTCCACACACACACACACACACGTCTTCATCCGCAAACCTATAGACCATATCTCCCCTGGCTGAGACGCATAAGACAGGGAATTCTAGTGGTACTTTACACTGTTTCAACTTTGAAAATCTAATTTTGGGACTTCAAAAAGAGCTAATACTGAGACAGCACATCCTCTTCTGTCTGCCTCTCAGGTCAGAGGAGAAACAGACCGACTAGAATTCAACATAGCTCCTCGTCGTCCTCCTGTACCAGTGTGAGGCCTCCAAATGTCATCTCCAATTAGAGCTGATATCATAGTGGAGGTGACAATGGGGCCAGCGCTGGCCCTCAGAAAGCTCTGGGCTTTGATTCAAACGAGGACACAGAGCCCGGGGTCTTTCCTGTTGTACTGAGACTGGCGCCACAGTTTGGTCCACTTAGGCACAAAGGTAGAGCTGTGAGATGCATAATTCAACAGGTCAGCCGGGAGACCTATCAGAAAGAGTGTTATTCCCAGCTGGTCTATCAGAGAGACTGTTATTCCTCTGATGTTTGGATGCCATCTCAGACAGAGGTGTAAATCATACAGTGTCCCGCTCTCTTAATGAAGAGCATTGGGATAAAACACATTCACAACATTTGGATTGTAAATTGAACTTTGTGATCCCTTAAATCTCAGACTGCCTTCTGGGTAACAGTAATAGCCCCTGGCTAGAAGGAAGTGGCAGATTCCAATTAGTACCAGAGTCGAGGGGTCTGGAATGGGATATTATGTTAAGATGAAAGCCCACTCACAGAAGGACGTGGTTAAACATTCTAAACCTTTCCTTACACTCTGCTATAGAGTTTCTAGCGGACTTCTCACTTTCTCTCCATTTCTTTACTCTTTTTAAACCAAAAACAGCTGGGCTTGACTGGTCTAATTGATACCAGTGTATCTGCTAGTAAACTGGGACTGGGAGTGTGTGTTTAATGTTGAATGGAACATAATGTACAGTACAAATGTCCCAAGTGGGGATTCAGATCCTCCCACAAGCCTCTTGGTACTGTAGACTAGAGCCAAGCAGAGTGAGAGTCAGTCAAGACCTGAAAATGGTTGTCAAGCAATGATCAACAACCAATTTAACAGAGCTTGAAGAATTTTGAATAGAATAATGGGCAAATGTTGCACAATCCAGGTGTGGAACATTTTTAGAGACTTACCCAGAAAGACTCACAGCTGTAACCGCTGCCAAAAGGTCCTTCTACAAAGTATTGACTCAACGGTGTGAATATGTATGTGAATTAGATATTTCTGTATTTCATTTTCAATACATTTGCAAACATTTCTAAAAACATGTTTTCACTGTCATTATGGGGTATTGTGTGTACATGGGTGAGAAAAACACAATTTAATCAATTTGGAATTCAGGCTGTAACAGAACAAAAGTGGTATGAATACTTTCTGAAGGCACTGTATATCATTCAAATATCAAATTTAATGGTGGCCGATATTGAGAGATAGAGGTGCACTCCAGCACTGTTTTGCGCTGTAATGCATTGGAGCGGGCTGCAGGCTTGCCCCCCAGCTAGGTATGGAATGTTTGAAATGATCAATCAATCATTGTAATGCCTCAAACGAGATTTTCTTCAAATTGCCTTCCAACAGACTCCTTTAATGGCTCAATAATTTAGCTTGCAATTATAAAGTACAACCCATTTTACTTTTTTCTTAAAGCTATAAGCATGAGCTGACTCAAGTAAGAAACATGATGGCTTTTAACCTGTGACAGATATGGTCCTCTACACAGAGAGGTATTAAATAATAAAACAGCTTCACTTACGAATTATTCCATACCAAAATCTTAAGTGGTGCAGAATGTACACACTGAATACGTTTTTAATCAAATCAAAAATAATATGTCTCCCCTACAACAACACTGCAGGGACAGCGTTCACTCGGAGTTGATAGCATTGACTCTTTCTGTGGGGCCATATTCCCCAGGCTGATAGACGTAGGGAGAAACTCATCAGAGTTAATTGTTTATCTTCCCTCCAGTGTGTTGTGTCTGGATGGCTGAAAACACAGGCAGCTGTCTCCTCTGTTCTAGTAAAACATTTACTGGGATACGAGACCCCTGAATAGAGCTACCTCCCCTCTCAGACAGGTGACAACACACAGCAGCTAGCATTAGCAATAGTCTCAGCTTTAGAAAGACAGAAGTACTGAAACTACCCCAGCTTTAGAAAGGACAGAAACCATTTTGTTCATTCAGAGTCTGTGTCCTCTGGCACTTTGAGCTCCTCAGATCCCATATTGACGTATTCAGGATGAATGCAGCCCTGAGCCCTGGCAGTCCAGAGATGAAGGATGGAAGATGCTGAGAGGAGGAAGAAGAAAGCGCTGATGGGTAGGGATGGGCACGGTTATTTGAATACCCAAACGGATGTTAGTATTCGAATACTTGCCAGAGTAATCACTTTTGAGGAAAATCATAGGCCTATTTTGATAATGAAAGGGCTTTGTCTCACTAAATAAAATGATCTATGTGACATTGCTACACACAAGAATATACCATGACACTTTAAATTATTAATTTAATAAAGCAACAAACTTTTGAATGTAGTTTTTATGACGTGTGCATTTCATATATACAGCCATTGTGTGTGCCCCAAGACATGCCGTACAGCCTACATGGGTTTTATGCATGCAGCTTGTTGTTGGCACTAGTCAGAGGCTCCATGAGTAGCAACGTGAAGTGGGAGATCTCTAATCAATGCTAAATGGAATAAAAATTACAGAATTACGTTAGCTAAATGACAAAGAGTAGGCTACAAAGAGCAACTGACAGGTAGGCTGTTGTTTAATCTGAATGGAGTTGCTGTAGACAAGGACAGGGAGTGCAGCAAAATAGCCTTAACTAGCCTAGCTAGCTAGCTGGCTGGCTATCTTAGCTAGCTTCTTTACATCGATTTGATGCCTTAAAGACCGGCACTGACAAATAGGATGACAGATAATCTATGGCATTTACAAGTTTGTCTAACTATTTTGTCTAACTAGCATGATTCAGTAGTCTCCCTCCATCCCGTGTCACACACACCACCGGCCCAGGCCCACCCCCCGCCCTGCTGCAGCGCCATCTCTCCCGAGTCGCACAGGCTGCCTGCGCAGCAAACAAGTGTCCAAGTTTAAACAAAGTTATTTGAATAGTGAAATTGTTTAAAATGCCCATCTCTACTGATGGGACTTCGACAGGAGATGGAAGGAGAGAGAGAAGGATGAAAGAGAAGGAGCCCTGTTTCTCCCCCTAATGAATCCATCACTGGTACAGGTGGAGAAGAAGCAAGGCTGGGGTCGGAGAGTTCCACGATCAAAGGGAATGTTTTATAAATATGGGGGAATGTTCAGCTGGAGTTTTCAATATGAAAGGGCCCAGGAGAGCATTGATCAGGGCACTCTTCCTCTGTAAACTCTACTGTACAGTACTGAATATGTCTGTCCCAAATGGCACCCTATTCCCTATATAGTGCACTAACTTTGACAAGAGCCCTATGGACTGAAAAAATAATGCACTATAAAGGGAATAGGGTGCCATTTGATGCAGACGATGTCCTTTAAGGATGCCGACCACATCAATATGAAGTGGATCATTGAACTGGATTTACAAGGTGTCTTAAATCCACATGCAGTATCTCAATTACGAGCCATGAAAGACATTGGTTTATGCTGTCACACACCATGGTTCCACAAGAGAATTGGAACACGGAAACTCTCATGCTCAGTTACACAAAGCTACGATAAAACACACACACACATAGATGTAATGTAGTGCCGCACACATGGAGGCACGCACACAATCTGCAGCATGGTCTCCGCTCTAACACAGCTTCCCCAGCTGCAGTATGACAGTTACCTGGGCTCAGTGGTGGAAAAAGTACCCAATTGTCATACTTGAGTAAAAGTAAAGACACCTTAATAGAAAATGACTCAAACAAAGGTGTTCTGACTGAAGAGCTCCCTGATGTATACTGCAGGAAAACCACAGCTTGTTATGCAGAACTCAAATACACTGAAGACGACCACGCACCCAGTCAATGTCACTCTACCCACACTCCAACAATGTCACTCAGCTCTACCCACACGCAGACACACGTCAGGTTAAATCAACCTTATGACCAAATAATACAATCAACAACTAACCAGCAATGTTCCCTCTAAGCTGAGCCTGGGCGTGCAGAGAAGCACGAGTTTGAACTTCACTCAACTCTAGTTTTCCCCTTTAGTTAACACTATCAACGTTTCCCTCTACTGTGCGAATTGTGATCGAATCAACGCAATATTAGCCACTTTCAATGCAACATACTGAAACAAAACATACTATGCAAGAGATTTTCTTGTAGGCAGAGCGCATTGGAGTAGGATTCTATTGCATTGACAGGCACGACTCAGGCCCATACTCTACTCAGGTCCATACTTTCCACAGACCGGTGCGCCATAACCAATCAGCGCTGCAGTATCCCTAGATGCAAATAGACCATTGCCATATATGGATCTGTGCAATTCACTTTGTACTGGCCTGTGTTTACAGCATGAGTGGACGCAAGTAGATGCGCTTTTTGAGATCAAAATGAGAGCTGCATGTAGCCAGGTGTGTACATTTGTTCATATTCTTTGCTAGTAATTGAGTTATTAGCCCAGTTATAGCTAATGTCTAGTCAGCAATAGGGGCGTGGTTGCTTCTTACAAGAGCACAAAATGTTTGCATTTCTAGCAATCTTTGAAAGCAAGTCAGGTAAAGAGCTTTTTTTCCTGTAAGGGGCAGTGTAGTATTTTGAGACAGGCTTGAATTACCTAAGTAGCCAATTGGCAAAGGGTAGCATAATTTGTCTGATTCTCTGTAATAATGGAATGGGAATAATTAAGTGGTTTCTTGCATCAAACAAACATTTTCAGTCAACTCCTTGTCTGAAGGACAAGTGGATAAACAGGTTAATGTCAATCACTACATGTTTATTTTTTTTCAAAAGTCTCATGGAATGTAGGCCTACATTGAACACCACACATTGGCTGCTACTGTAGGCTGAATGATAGAACAGCTAGCATACTTGTCCACTGTTAGAACTGTAACTTAAAGCTGGTACAGCCTCAGTGTTCACATTTACATTTACATTATTTAGCAGACGCTCTTATCCAGAGCGACTTACAGGAGCAATTAGGGTTAAGTGCCTTGCTCAAGGGCACATCGACAGATTTTTCACCTAGTTGGCTCAGGGATTAGAACCAGCGACCTTTCGGTTACTGGCACAACGCTCTTAACCACTAAGCTACCTGCCGCCCCACAGTAAACATGCGCTAGAAGTTGCACAGAATTTTTGCAACGTTCAAGTTTGCGCTCAGCAGACCTGAAATTTGCTCAGTGCCGAAAAAATTTGAGGGAACATTGCTAACCAGTCAACCAAACAACTGAGCAAATAAACTCAAGGCAAATAATTTAGTTCAATAAAGGTGACACACTATCAAGCAGTACACTGTTGGGGTCACTATGTTGTTGAACGCTGAGCCGTAGTCAATGAACAGCAATTCTCACGTAGGTGTTCCTTTTGTCCAGATGGGAAAGGGCAGTGTGGAATGCAATAGAGATTGCATCATCTGTGGATCTGTTGGGGCGGTATGCGAATTGGAGTGGGTCCAGGGTGTCTGGGATGATGGTGTTGATGTGACCATGACCAGCCTTTCAAAGCATTTCATAGCTACAGATGTGAGTACTACGGGGCTATAGTCTTGGGCACAGGGATTATGGTGGTCTGCTTGAAACATTAAGGTATTACAGACGGGGCCAGGGAAAGGCTGAAAATGTCAGTGAATACACTTGCCAGATGGTCAGCGCATGTTCTGAGTACGCGTCCTGGTAATCCTTCTGGCCCTGCTACCTTGTGAATGTTAACCTGTTTAAAGGTCTTTCTCACATCGGCTACGGAGAGCATGATCACACAGTCATAAAGAACAGCTGGTGCTCTCATGAAGTGTTGCTAGCCTCGAAGTAAGCATAGACGGTATTTGGCTCGTCTGGTAGGCTTGCATTACTGTTGTTGCAATCCATAGCTTCTGGTTGGGATATGTTCGTATGGTCACTGTGGGGACGACGTCATCAATGCACTTATTAGTGAAGCCGGTGAATGATGTGGTAAACTCCTCAATGCCATTGGATGAATGCCGGAACATATTCCAGTATGTGCAAGCAAAACAGTCCTGTAGCTTAGCATCCGCTTCATCGGACCAGTTCCGTACTGAGCGCGTCACTGGTACTTCCTGTTTGAGTTTTTGCTTGTAAGCAGGAATCAGGAGGATAGAGTTATGGTCAGATTTGCTAAATGGAGGGTGAGGGAGAGCTTTGTATGTGTGTACACACCATGTAGGCCGCTAAACACCACCATGTCATATCTCCAGTCATCCGTCAGTGTCAGGCCTATAATCCTGACTGTCACTCGATGCCCTCACTGTCACAGAGACGATAATATCCAGCTGTAAGTCTGAGAGAAGTGCATAGGGCCTGGCTTTCGGTAAGCCAAGACAACATTCTCTAGTATCTCGACACAGTAAAATATCTCCATGTACTTCAGACACAGCTCAGCTCTGACAGGGTGAATTGCCATTCACCTGATTTATCTCCTTAAACAGCACTTCCCCTGCCAACAATGGTATAAAGAGAGTGACCTAAGTGAACTCAGAGCTATAACTTGAAAGTTAATGCAAATGCCTCTGACATCAGTGCATGATATACGTGGAGGTCCGAGTAACGCATAGGATCTTCCTTTTTTAAGGCTGTGGCATAGTTGTCATTGCGTCAACAGAACCAGAGCAGAGGATAGAAGGGAGAGACCCAGAGAAGCCCAGAGAAGAGCATCCGTCAGAGGAGGCAAGTGGAGAGAGACAGGAACTGGATCACATACTCCAACGGCGCCAGTACAATGACAAACCGCCCTCAGCAGATCCACTAGGCTGTGTGAAAAGCTCCTGCCACTAAATACTGTACTGTTTCAGGGCTTTCACCACGAAAACACTCCAAACCTAACAAGCACACTGACAAATTACTCCTTTTCACATCCAGCAGACATGCTGTTCTCGAAGAGATTGTATGGAGAGAGCTGCTGATCTTTAGAGAACGTAGCAGATTCTTAAGAGAATAAATGAGATATTTTAGAGATAGCAGATGATCCAATCAGAGAAAATAGGTATTTTAAAGAAAACAGCAGATCTTTTAGAGAAAGTAGCAGCTCAAAGCAGACAGCTGATCCCAGAGCAGGCCTGAGTTTGGTCCTAAACGGTCTGACAGCCATCTGTCTGAGACTACTCACAGACAGCCAGTTAGGCTACACTCTTATTCACAAACACACACAGAGTACAGATGTGAACAGTCCTTCTGGCTCTAAATGTCTCCTCCTCATCTTTTCCTAGATTGCATTTTGCCAGGCTGTCCAATGACGGGCTGAGCTCAGCCTCCCGAGGTGCCACATTAGTAGCTCATTAGAGCAATGCAGCCATGGAGGCACACTGAACATGTGTGTATGGCACTGACACAGTAATGTAGACACAGCTGTGAACCTCTGCTCCCTGCTACCCTTCACACCCACAAGTCTGTGGTGAGCTGCCACTTTGTTTTCTGTCTCAATACCAGGAGAAGTGAACAGCACTGCTGCTGTATCATTCTACTGCACTTACCATCCACACCCTGGGAATCAATAACAATTTATTCAGCACTGCTCTGCTAGCACTCGCTAAAGGTTAATGAACGTGGGATTGGATCGGAGAAAGCTAACAATTCCCTCTACTTTTTGCAGTGTCAGTGGCTTTCTTTTCACACATTTACATTTTATGGATTTTATTAATTGCACAAATATGACAGTCTGAATAACATAAATCACATTACTATCAACATGCAGTTTCAAAAGGCCTGAGATAGACATGGGTTTGGAGTAGTATATGTTTTTGCTTCAATTCAATATTGTTACAGTGCTGTAGGCCAGGGTTCCCCAACTGGCCTACTATTCCCACACAGAGATATACACCAGTGTACAAAACATTAGGAACACCTTCCTAATATTGAGTTGCACCCCCTTTTGACCTCAGAACAGCCTCAATTCGTTGGGGCATGGACTCTACAAGGAGTCGAAAGCGATCCACAGGGATGCTGGCACATGTTGACTCCAATGCTTCCCACAGTTGGCAAGTTGGCTGGATGTCATTTGGGTGGTGGACCATTCTTGATACACACGAGAAACTGTTGAGTGTGAAAAACCCAGCAGCGTTGCAGTTCTTGACACACAAACCGGTGCAACTGGCACCTACTACCATACCCCTTTCAAAGGCAATTCAATATTTTGACTTGCCCATTCACTCTCTGAATGGCACACATACACAATCCATGTCTCAATGGTCTCAAGGCTTAAAAATCCTCCTTTAACCTGTCTCCTCCCCTTCATCTACACTGATTGAAGTGGATTTAACAGGTAACATCAATAACGGATCATAGCGTTCACCTGGACAGTTTATGTCATGGAAAGGTGGTTCCTAACATTTAGTACACTCAGTGAGCAAGGTTTGAAATTATTTGGTTTTAGTCAAATATTATCTCTGTTTGGGCTTCTTGCGGTAAATTTGCAGTCTACAAATTATTTATAATTATGTTCCGGCCCCCTGATCATCACTCAAGAAAAAAAATCTAGTTTATGATGCCTGCTGTAGGTGGTTGAAACTCATTCAACACAAGCCCAGAGTTTCAGCATCAATCTACAATGTAACACGGAAACCACAACAAGTATCCAAAAGTTGGATTTATCCCATGTCAAAAGATACTCCCAATAACAGGAGCCTTAGAGTAACTGTCTAGCAGCGAAGTGATGTCACTTCCCTAAAAATACAGTAGGTGTCCTACTGTTCTCAAAGTTGTTCATTATGATTGTATAAAAAGAGGAATTCATCACAATAAACCAACACCATTCTACAAGCTTATCCTCTGTATCCGAGCACGCCCCCATTCGAGAGCTTCAAGTTCCTCTGTGTCCACATCACTAAGGACCTATCATGGTCCAAACACACCAACACAGGAGGATGAAAAGCTGCATCATGGGCCCTCAGATCCTCCAAAAAGTTATAGAGCTGCACCATTGAGAGCATCTTGACTGGCTGCATCATCGCTTGGTATGGCAACTGCTTGGCATCCGACCGTAAGCCGCTAATTAGCATTAGATTATTTTTTTTGGGGGGGGGGGGTACAGGCAAATATATTGATAAAAGTCACCTAGTCCTCGAGAGATTTACACAGTTATTAAAACATCACGCCAGGGTAAGCCTACACGAAACACAGCCCCTATTTTAAGTGTTTCTAAAATCCCCTATGGGAATTTGGAGAAAAAACAACAGTAGGCACGCGTCACCCACCACTTTACAATGTGAGCTGGAGGCAGTATGCATTTTGAAAACATACTTAACTGTTTGAAACATGAATGTTTTACTTACATGTCTTGCCTTGCTTGAAAATCAGACCATAGAAAGGTGGAGGCAAATATTTTACTAAGAATTCATAGGCGGCGTGTGAGTTTCAAGTTTGGGGAAGCATACAATTTATCCTACCATTTTTACCGTTCTGCGCACCAGTTATGATTTTCATATGTGCATTTTTGTGGAACAGTTTCATTTCAATAATAAAGTTTTCATTTCTCAAAATCATTGTCACGTGGTTAATCATAAAAATCTTAATTAAAATGATAAAAATATAAAAGTTAAAATTCAACTAATGCTATAGCACCAGCCTCTGCCATATGGACATATTGATACACTGTGATCACTGGAGGCTAAATAGCCTAAATGAGTGCATGGAACTCAGATGGCCAATGCAGCCGTTGGTCTAGAACTTCCATTGTCAACTAAGTAAAAATGCATAAAGCTAACAAATAAAACAGAAGAAAATATATTGACTTAAGCTATCGCTAGTGAAGTGCAACATTGTATCAAATCAATCAACTGGATCCTGGCTGAAGCAGTCTAACGAACTTGCAACATTGTATCAACTAGCCTATTCTGGGTTTCCCTTGCCAGTGAGCTCGGGACAGACAGCTGTTTTTGCGCAAGGGAAAAGTATTTTATGTTTCCACTGGATATATGAAATCATCAGATTATATTTTGCCCTTTCACACCGAGGCTTGGTGATTATCGAGGGGAAGATTGTTGGAAATATTTTTCAAATAGGCCAGCTGTGAGGAACTATTCACAATGGATGTTTAAAAAACTCACTTTGTTGACTTACTGTATGAGGTGAAGAAAAAATGACTGAGAAACTCAGCTTATTAGCGGTGGTAGACGTGGAGACTAAGACAATCAGAAATCCAACATCCTTTCCTACATTTGCGCGCAGCTGGCCAGGTAGGCTCCTTCTATGGGTGCTCAGGCGCTCACGCTCCCTCAACATTAACAAGACAGAGAAACCAGACCCATGCTCATTGCTCACATGGAGCACTCCAAACAAAATTGACAACTCGTAATTGATGGTTATGAAATAAGTGTAGCATGTTGTGAACTCTACCAACAACGTTTCCACTCAGAGAATGAGAGTGGTAAATGACTGCAGGCCTAATCAGTAATACAATGCATTAACAGAAATTAATGTAACCAAATGACTGGGATTAACGGCACATTTATTACTCGTGACATGCACTGAGTGTACTGCTCTTTCCTTGACATGGACTGACCAGGTGAAAGCTATGATCCCTTACTGATGTCACTTGTTAAATCCACTTCAATTAGTGTAGATGAAGGGGAGGAGCCAGGTTAAAGAAGGATTTTTAAGCCTCGAGACAATTGAGACATGGATTGCGCTGCCTACAAAATACTTCCTCATATGCCATTTCTCTCCTGTTATATTGGATTTCATATCAACTTTCTTCCGTTGTCCAGAAGCCAAATACACAATCCTAGTCAACCCATCCTAGTTGTTGCATGTTTAGATTCACCCTTTTCTAAGTTTCTAACGGAGATTTTCATCTCTATCATATACACTCACATCAGATGTGCTGTTTAGAATGGTGTCTTCCCTTTTTCCCGCAAATTGCAATTTGGAAAATGTTTAAAATATATATTTTATTAGCTGCTTCATTGTAGGAGTTGTATGTTTTAAGAAAATGAATTAACATAATCTACATGTGATTTCTGTGGGTGGACACCCTAATGGGTTACCAGCGGCTTTCACTCCCAATGCATATACCTGTCCGCAAAATCTCTCAAATGGCCGGTAAATTAAAATCTTCCCGGTCACGTTGTCCGGCACCACATTTTCATATCATCCCTAACACACACACACACACACGCTACATATGCTCACACATTCATATTGACGCTACACACACATTTTTTGTCAGAGCGACTTACAGGAGGAATTAGGGTTAAGTGCCTTGCTCAAGGGCACCAACAGATTTCTCACCTAGTCAGTTTGGGGATTTGAACCAGCAACCTTTCGGTTACTGACTCAACGCTCTTAACTATGAGGCTACCTGCCGCTAGGCTACACACAAACACACACATTCAATGCTGCTACTCTGTTTATTATCTATCCTAATTGCCTAGACACTTTTACCCCTACCTACATGTACACTACCGTTCAAAAGTTTGGGGTCACTTAGAAATGTCCTTGTTTTCGAAAGAAAATAAATTTTTTGGTCCATTAAAATAACATCAAATTGATCAGAAATACAGTGGAGACATTGTTAATGTTGTAAATGGCTACTGTAGCTAGAAACGGCTGATTTTTTTATGGAATATCTACATAGGCGTACAGAGGCCCATTATCAGCAACCATCAGTCCTGTGTTCCAATGGCATGTTGTGCTTGCTAATCCAAGTTTATCATTTTAAAAAGGCTAATTGATCATTAGAAAACCCTTTTGCAATTATGTTAGCACAGCTGAAAACAATCAATCAATCAGATTCCAAACTCTCCACCATGGCCAAGACCAAAGAGCTCTCCAAGGATGTCAGGGACAAGATTGTAGACCTACACAAGGCTGGAATGGGCTACAAGACCATTGCCAAGCAGCTTGGTGAGAAGGTGACAACAGTTGGTACGATTATTCGCAAATGGAAGAAACACAAAATAACTGTCAATCTCCCTCTGCCTGGGGCTCCATGCAAGATCTCACCTCGTGGAGTTGCAATGATCATGAGAACTGTGAGGAATCAGCCCAGAACTACATGGGAGGATCTTGTCAATGATCTCAAGGCAGCTGGGACCATAGTCACCATGAAACAATTGGTAACACACTATGCCGTGAAGGACTGAAATCCTGCAGCGCCCACAAGGTCCCCCTGCTCAAGAAAGCACATATACAGGCCCGTCTGAAGTTTGCCAATGAACATCTGAATGATTCAGAGGAGAACTGGGTGAAAGGGTTGTGGTCAGATGAGACCAAAATCGAGCTCTTTGGCATCAACTCAACTCGCCGTGTTTGGAGGAGGAGGAATGCTGCCTATGACCCCAAGAACACCATCCCCACCGTCAAACATGGAGGTGGAAACATTATGCTTTGGGGGTGTTTTTCTGCTAAGGGGACAGGACAACTTCACCACATCAAAGGGACGATGGACGGGGCCATGTACCGTCAATTCTCGGGTGATAAACTTCTTCCCTCAGCTAGGGCATTGAAAATGGGTCGTGGATGGGTATTCCAGCATGACAATGACCCAAAACACACGGCCAAGGCAACAAAGGAGTGGCTCAACAAGAAGCACATTAAGGTCCTGGAGTGGCCTAGCCAGTCTCCAGACCTTAATCCCATAGAAAATCTGTGGAGGGAGCTGAAGGTTTGAGTTGCCAAACGTCAGCCTCAAAACCTTAATGACTTGGAGAAGATCTGCAAAGAGGAGTGGGACAAAATCCCTCCTGAGATGTGTGCAAACCTGGTGGCCAACTACAAGAAATGTCTGTCCTCAAGGGTTTTGCCACCAAGTACTAAGTCATGTTTTGCAGAGGGGTCAAATACTTATTTCCCTCTAGCCTGGACTATTATCGGCCAGTCTGCACTGTCTGCACAGCGCGCTATCGACCAATAACATATAGGATTTCTGCCGGAATCACTGAACCTTAACACTGAATCATCGCAACTAGCTAGCTGCAACCGAATGGATGTTGTTGGCTAATCACCACCGCCCTCGAAGCAAGCACCAGTTAGCCTTGAACTAGCCCCGAGCCAGGCCCATCTCCCGGCTATCTACCTCTCTGTGAACCGGACGGGACCCTCCTAGTGTCGACACGGAGCCTCGCCGATCCATCACGACTGGTCTGCCGACGTAATCGTCTGATGTGGTTTCAACAGGCTTCCCGTTGTGACGACCACGAAGATCCATCTGCTAGCCCCGGCCCGCTAGCACACGCAATCAACAGCCGTGCTTCCTGCTCGCCTGTGCTGTAGCAGCCATTCGAACTGCTCCCGGTCTCACCTATTGCTGTTCACTGGACCTTATGATCACTCAGCTGCACAGCTGATGCCTGCTGGACTGTTCCTTTACACGGTACCCCCATCCTGTCTATCTGTCCTGTTTATCTGTTTAGCCTCAGCCCAAACTTTCATCGCCATTACCAGTTGTTGTCTTAGCTCTCTCGAATAACACCTGTGATTGCTTTATGCCTCTCTCCCATGTCAATAAGCCTTGCCTTTTGCTGTTCCGGTTAGTTCTTATTATACAATTTCACTGTAGAGCCCCTAGTCCCACTCAACCAGCCTCAGAGAGCTCCTTTGTCCCACCCCCTATACACACGGAGACCGGCTCAATCGGTGCCTCCAGTGATGCTATGTCTTTCATCGTTACCCAACGCTTAGGTTTACCTCCACTGTGCTTAGGTTTACCTCCACTGTGCTTAGGTTTACCTCCACTGTACTCATATCCTTCCATATCCTTGTCTGTACATAATGCCCTGAATCTATTCTACAATGCCCGGAAATCTACCACTTTTATTCTATGTACCCAACGCACTAGAAGACCAGTTCTTAAAGCCTTTAGCCGTACCCTTATTCTACTCCTCCTCTGTCCCTCTGGTGATGTAGAGGTTAACCCAGGCCCTGTAACCCCAAGTATCACTCCTACTCCCCAGGTGCTATCATTTGTTGACTTCTGTAACCTTAAAAAGGCTTGTTTTTTTGCATGTTAACATCAGAAGCCTCCTCCCTAAGTTTGAGTTATTCACTGCGTTAGCACACTCCGCCAACCCTGATGTTCTAGCTGTGTATGAATCCTGGCTTAGGAAGACCACCAAAAACTTTGAAATGTCCATCCCCAACTACAACATTTTCCGTCTAGATAGAACTGCCAAAGGGGGCGGAGTTGCAATCTACTGTAGAAATAGCCTGCAGAGCTCTATCATACTATCCAGGTCTGTGCCCAAACAGTTTGAGCTTCTACTTTAAAAATCCACCTTTCCAGAAATAAGTCTCTCACTGTTGCCGCTTGCTACTGACCCCCCTCAGCCCCCAGCTGTGCCCTGGACACCATATGTGAATTGATTGCCCCCCATCTATCCTCAGAGTTCGTACTGCTTGGTGACCTAAACTGGGATATGCTTAACACCCCGGCCGTCCTACAATCTAAACTAGATGCCCTCAATCTCACACAAATGATCAAGGAACCTACCAGGTACAAACCTAAATCCGTAAACATGGGCATCCTCATAGATATCATCCTGACTAATTTACCCTCTAAATACACCTCCGCTGTCTTCAACTAGGATCTCAGCGATCACTGCCTCATTGCCTGCGTCCGTGGTCAAATGACCACCCCTCATCACTGTCAAACGCTCCCTAAAACACTTCAGCGAGCAGGCCTTTCTAATTGACCTGGCCCGGGTATCCTGGATGGATATTGACCTCATTCCGTCAGTAGAGGATGCCTGGTTGTTCTTTGAAAGTGCTTTCCTCTCCATCTTAAATAAGCATGCCCCATTCAAAAAATTCAGAACTAAGAACAGATATAGCCCCTGGTTCACCCCAGACTTGATTTCCCTTGACCAGCACAAAAACATCCTGTGGCGTACTGCATTAGCATCGAACAGCCCCCACGATATGCAACTTTTCAGGGAAGTCAGGAACCAATATACACAATCAGTTAGGAAAGCAAAGGCTAGCTTTTTCATACAGAAATGTGCATCCTGTAGCATTAACTCCAAAAGGTTTTGGGACACTGTAAAGTCCATGGAGAATAAGAGCACCTCCTCCCAGCTGCCCACTTCACTGAGGCTAGGAAACACTGTCACCACCGATAAATCTATGATAATCGAGAATTTCAATAAGCATTTTGCTACGGCTGGCCATGCTTTCCACCTGGCTACCCCTACCCCGGCCACCAGCTCTGCCCCCCCCCCCCGCTTCTCCTTCACCCAAATTCAGATAGCTGATGTTCTGAAAGAGCTGCAAAATCTGGACCCCTACAAATCAGCCGGGCTAGACAATCTGGACCCTTTCTTTCTAAAATTAGCCGCCAAAATTGTAGCAACCCCTATTACTAGCCTGTTCAACCTCGCTTTCGTATCATCTGAGATCCCCAGAGATTGGAAAGCTGCCGAGGTCATCCCCCTCTTCAACAGGGGTGAAACTCTAGATCCAAACTGTTACAGACCTATATCCATCCTGCCCTGCCTTTCGAAAGTATTTGAAAGCCAAGTTAACAAACAGATCACCGTCCATTTCATATCCCACCGTACCTTCTCCACTTTGCAATCTGGTTTCCGAGCTGGTCATGGGTGTACCTCAGCCACGCTAAAGGTCCTAAACGATATTATAACCATGATCGATAAAAGACAGTACTGTGCAGCAGTCTTCATCGACCTGGCCAAGGCTTTCGACTCTGTCAACCACCGCATTCTTATTGGCAGACTAAATAGCCTTGGTTTCTCAAATGACTGCCTCGCCTGGTTCACCAACTACTTCTCAGATAGAGTTCAATGTGTCAAATCGGAGGGCCTGTTGTCTGGACCTCTGGCAGTCTCTGTGGGGGTGACACAAGGTTCAATTCTCGGGCCAACTCTATTCTCTGTGTATATCAATGATGTCGCTCTTGCTGCTGGTGACTCTCAGATCCACCTCTACGCAGACACCATTTTGTATACATCTGGCCCTTCATTGGATACTGTGCTAACAAACCTCCAAATGAGCTTCAATGCCATACAACACTCCTTCCATAGCCTCCAACTGCTCCTAAACGCTAGTAAAACTAAATGCATGCTCTTCAATCGAACACTGCTTGCACCCGCCTGCCCGACTAGAATCACTACTCTCGACGGGTCTGACTTAGAATATGTGGACAACTACAAATACATAGGTGTCTGGTTAGACCGTAAACTCTCCTTACAGACTCACATTAAGCATCTCCAATCCAAAGTTAAATCTAGAATCGCTTCCTATTTTGCAACAAATCCTCCTTCACTCATGCTGCCAAACATGCCCTCGTAAAACTGACTATCCTACCGATCCTTGACTTCGGCGATGTCATTTACAAAATAGCCTCCAACACTCTACTCAGCAAATTGGACGTAGTATATCACAGTGCCATCCGTTTTGTCACCAAAGCCCCATATACTACCCACCATTGTGACCTGTACGCTCTCGTTGGCTGGCCCTCACTACATATTCGTCGCCAAACCCACTGGCTCCAGGTCATCTATAAATCCCTGCTAGGCAAATCCCCGCCTTATCTTAGCTCATTGGTCACCATAGCAACACCCACCCGTAGTCTGCGTTTCAGCAGGTATATCTCACTGGTCATCCCCAAAGCCAACACCTCCTTTGTGTTGAGTAGGCAGGATTCCTTTGAACTTTTTTACTTTCCAGGCATTTGCAGGGTTGACTTATGAATACAATGTCATCATAACTATAAATATTTAGTTAATTGCATGAATTACAAAGTGTTGAGTGGGCATGAATTCAGCTGCACTTTGCTGTGAAGCTGTGGGGTTATTAATACAGTGTCAAAGCCATGAAAACTTCATTAAACTGTTTACTTTGCTGAACAGTTGCAGTGTCTGTTAAGTCAAATGGACCCTCATTACTGCTGTAAGCTAGCCCTTCTGCTGCTTGTTTGAGACATTTAGAAGTTTAGTGGTTTAAACTTCAGTACATGGAGTAAACATCACTGTTTTGGTCTTGGGAATCACTCGCTGCCTAAATTATCACCACACACACCCCATCACCAGAGAACCAGTGTTGCCGAGTGTGCGGATTTCTGCGTCTAATGAATTGCAACCCCTAACGAGATGAATATATCCAGTAGAATTCCTTAACGAGGGTAAATCCACATGGCTGCTAATTAGTCCGTGCTCCATCTTTTCTCCTCAGAGAGCTGGAGGACTGTACTGGTTCTTGTGATGCTAGAGAACATTAAAGCCACTAAATGTACCCAGCTCCAGATGCTGCAGATTGTCCCCATTTAACAGGTTTTCCATTAGGGAGCAGATTAATGTAACACAGCAATAACAGATATAATGCCAGTGTTCTGAAAGGCTGAGGGACCCCTGCGCTGTCGTTAATGGTAAGTCATCATTATCTAATGTTCTGTTGCTAAGCAGGTGCACGTAGACAGAGCAACTCTTGAGGGTTTGTGAGGTGTGACTCATGTCTAAACCAGCGCACAGCGTGAGGTTTTAACATAAGGATGTTCTTAAAAACACCATACTTTGATTAGTCACTATCTTTTTATCTCTCTCTCTCTATCTCCAAGATGCTGTAAAACAATGAATGCTCTCTCCTCTCCAAAGGGACATGGTGTATTAGATGTGTGTGCAGAGGCTTTGATCTAAAGCTCTCTGACTGGCTTTCATCTTAGCAGTGACATTACACACTCTCTTAAACACCAACATGTACTCAAACTAGGGGTGGTCGGTATACCAGTATGAATGTAAATACCGGTATGACGTTGTGCCATGATATGGATTTTTCCATATCGTGCATATCATGATAAATTAATGTATGAAATAAGGCGTTTTTGTTTCGTTCAACATTTCTGTCGAGTGATACAGCCTAGTGGGATAGTTAAAATGGTTTATTTTACTAGAAACATAGCCTTTTTTAGCAAAGAAAAAAACTAGAAGCATGGACGTTACGCACAATCTGCCTGCCAATCAACAAACAAGCATGCGCAACTTTAGAGTAAGCAAACATTTAGTGAAGTAAACTCCTTTCGTTAGCAAAAGTGTCCGCAAATAACGCTAGAGGTTGTTTTGCAGGACGACGAAGAATTGGTTCGAAAAAAGGGGGCCTCTGTCGTTTGGAACTGGTTTGGCTTTAAGATATCTGACCTCGACCAACAAACAGTACTGTGTAAGTTGTGTCGACGCATTGTGCTAGCCAAAGGCAAACAGTACTGTGTAAGTTGTGTCGACGCATTGTGCTAGCCAAAGGCAAACAGTACTGTGGAAGTTGTGTCGACGCATTGTGCTAGCCAAAGGCAAACAGTACTGTGGAAGTTGTGTCGACGCATTGTGCTAGCCAAAGGCAAACAGTACTGTGGAAGTTGTGTCGACGCATTGTGCTAGCCAAAGGCAAACAGTACTGTGGAAGTTGTGTCGACGCATTGTGCTAGCCAAAGGCAAACAGTACTGTGGAAGTTGTGTCGACGAATTGTGCTAGCCAAAGGCAAACAGTACTGTGGAAGTTGTGTCGACGCATTGTGCTAGCCAAAGGTGGAAACACCAGCAATCTTTTTCACCACCTGAAAACCCTGCATGTGCGCGAATATGAAGAATCTACTAGAATGCGTGCAACAAACCACCTGAGCAGCGGAGCAAGTCCCAAGACATCTTTAAGCCAGAACCACACTCAGCTGTCACTCAAGCCATCATTCATTAGTGGTACTCCCTATGACAAGAAGAGCAAGAAGTGGAATGAGATAATGTTGGGATTTGTTTTCTCATAATTGGATCTGTAAGTGATGAATAGCTTAGAAGGAATGCATTAATGAGGAGCATAGGTTTGAATTGTTTCACATAACAGGCTGTGATTCATGTGAGGAACGTTAGGGGCTAGGATGAGATAAAACTTGTATTTCTTATAGATAAGACTTGTATTTCTCACAGATACGAACACTGCTTCTTTGTGATCTGTGAACCTTCCAAGGACATGGGTACTGCAAAAAAGTGCTAACTCCACAGGTTGTTATGATAAACTTATGCCTGGCAACAGTGTGCAACAAATGGAGCGCCGAGGGATTGGGACCAACCCGTGCGCCAACGGATTGGCTGAGTAAGTCTAAACCACGCTCAGCATCTACTCTGATTGGCCAGCAGAGAGGTGGGAACTCTCTCTCTCTGTCAGATTATTTGAGGAAGAACCTGTAACAATGGATCAGTTCTCTGAGTGCCCTGCGTGGTACTTCAGCGGACCCGTATATATACGAACCTTCATACTTATCATACATACATTTTGCATATAATAAATTAAGCTTTGATTGAAGATCTCTTGATTCTTATTCCAATACCAGATTTGAATTACGCAATTTCTAACAATAACGAGTGCAATTACGTATCACATAGAGAAAGACATGGAACCAATTCAAACTGTGGAGAAAGACTGTTTCAGAAAGTTGATTCGAACTCTAGACCCAAGATCCCGAGCCGTAAATACTTCAGCAAAACATGTCTGCCAGAACTCTACACAGAATGTCGGGACAGAGTTGCCAACGAGATCCGTAACGCTGCATTCTTCTCTACCACTGCCGGACCACAGAGCCATACATTAGCCTCACGATTCATTACATTGACGACAACTGGAAGCTGCAAAGCAAATGCCTTTAGACCTCTTATTTCCCAGACGACCACACCGGAGAAATAATTGCAGCTGGGCTGAGGGAGGCACTTTCATCCTGGGGCTTGAAAGAGTCGAGTCAAGTATATACATACTACCGACAGCGGATCGAACATGGTCAAAGCATTGGAGCTGAACAAATGGACAAGACTAGGGTGTTTCGGACACAGACTACACATTGCTATTGGTAAGTTTCAACGTCCAAAACACACAGAGCTAGGTAGAAATATAACATCACTTAAAAACAACATAAAATGCAGAATAACTGTTGTATTCCTTATCTCCTCTGTTGAAAGTTAGAGCTGACTACACTGCCTGATCCTTCTTATACGTTAAGCCAGATATATACAGCTATGCAAATCTAGAATAATTGTAATTTGTAAATGTGTGCAATATCCAAACATTACATGGATTACATTGCTTTTATTTATAATTGATACATTAGCCTATGGTTTCAATATATGAATCTATCCTCTCTCTTTCAATAATAAATAGCCTACTCAATAAATGATACTGTTTTCTAAAGCAACATAGCTCTCTTAATCACAACAGTTGTTTGTAAATCTATAGATGGATTAAATGTGTAATCATGTCCAGTGTCCATGCTGTAAATTGTTTTAATTACAGCAGATGTCATGTTATTTCTATTGAATAATTGTAATTCATATGTAATTATTTTTCACCTTTTTATTTTGCAGAGAGGAGTGTGCAAAACAAACCTCGGGTTTCCTGGGCCACAGGAGCGTGGAAGAAAGTGGTCAGCACATTTTCCTATAGTTGGAAGAAGCAGAAGGCCCTGACAAGTGCACAGGATAAACTGAGCCTGCCCCTCCACAAGCTCATCACGGAATCCCCGACAAGGTGGGGATCACGACTGCAGATGATGGAAAGAGTCCTGGAGCAGGAAAAGGCCATCACACATGTCCTGGCAGCAGACAAAAAAACACGTGACCTTGCACCCTCCTGGCAAGACATTGAGGTCTTTGAATCTATCACGGCAGCACTTAAGCCCCTCCAGGATTTCACAGATGCCCTGTCAGGAGAGACATACGTGAGTGTGTCCTATCTGAAGCCGGTCCTCCATTTATTGAAGACGGAGGTTCTGAAATCAAATGAGGGCGAAGCCAAACTGACCGGAGAGATTAAGATGAGGGTCCTCAATTACCTGAATGACAAATACACCGACCCTGAAACAGATGAGCTGCTCACCATGGCTACCTTTCTGGAACCGAGGTTCAAGACCACCTACATGACCAATGAGAAGCTGGTGGAGGTGAAGGTGAGAGCTGCCTCCGAGACAGAAGCCCTCCTGGTAGGGAACACAGCCGTGGGAGACTTCTCTTTTGAAGAGGACCAGAGTGAGAGAGAGAAAGAAGCTGCCACTGCTCCACAATCAGCAAAGTCCAAGAAGAGCCTTGGGAGCTTCTTTAAGAAAACCAGTAGTGCACCTGCCTTAAGAATCCAGAGACAGGTCATCGAGCAAGAGCTGGACAGCTACACTCTGATGATGGCAGCAGACAGTGAGGCTGATCCTTTGGAGTGTTGGCGAGTTCACACATCCAACTTCCCACAATTGAGTTGTCTGACAAATAAATATTTATGCATCCCTGCCACAAGTTCGCCCTCAGAGAGCATTTAGCACTGGGGGCAATGTGGTCACATGCCACCGGGCAACTTGGAAGCCAGAAACTGTCAATAGGCTGGTGTTCCTGGCACGGAACTTGTGAAGAGGGAGGCAGTGAATTGTTACATGATGAACTGAGAAACATACAGACTGTCTGGTTAATCCTTGAAGTTAATTTGAAAAGGTTTACAACTTGAATTCATAATGACCAGTGTTATATGGAATAAGACTGCACTTCTTATATTTGGCAGGAAAAAGTTTACATCCTGAGTACTTTAAATGTTTTTTTTTAAATAAAATGTAACTGCATATTTATTTAACTCATATACCTTTGTTTATGTTTCATGTTTGCACAGGTTTACAACAGAAGTAAAACAAATAATTTTAAAAATGTGCAATGCACCCTTTCTGTTTCTATAAGGTTAAAAGCAATGTTTAGTCATTTATGAACTTTGAAGGGCTCATAAAATGTTAAAACATTTTTTTACCATTATATTATTATCGTCTGGACAGTGGAAAATATTGTGATATGAATTTTTGTTCATATCGCCCACCCCTAACTCAAACACAGACGGACATTTCATATACTATGAAACTTTCTATTTCCGCACACCCAATCAGCCTACTATTTAGAACGCAATTACGGATAATTGGACATGGCCATTCACACAGGTTTTCACAGTGACCAGCACTTAATGTGAGTCAATATTTTATTATGTGTCTCTCTGTGCGTATATCTACAGGACAAGACTGACACTCTATTCATTGACATGCAGCACACTAGCGAGAATATACTGAGGCAAGAGAGCATTGAAGTGTATCGATTCTATTCAGGTTATTTGCTCTGTCGCTCTAGTCAATTTCAGTGCATAGACCGTGTAACATTGTTCTGCATAAACAGTATGTTTATTACTTACACATCGAACATGTCCTTTGTACCTCCATCAATCTAAACCTACTCAAGGTCTTCATGTCTAGTTCTGGGTTGGTAATGATGCATAATAATTAGATGAAATGAACAGATATTAAATAGTGAGAACTCAATCAAACTCACTAGAAAGGGTAATTTATTTAAAAGTGCAAAAAGACGAATGGTAAAAAGTGGTTAATTAACACTGACAATTAATCCTGACCTATTAAGGTCACCAAGACACCAGAAAACATACAGCAACACCTCTCTGTCTTAAGGACCTCTTCATTCTACTTGTCATAATGCAATTAATTAGAGACACATTCTTTAATTAGAATGCAGAGTCACTGATTAAAACTAGGCCTCCTTTAGTAATGAAAAAGTCAACGACACACACACGAATGCGGGGGCGCACACACACACACACACACACACACTTCCTCTCAGCACATTACTCTCTGTGCGACAGGTCACTCGTGAGAGAAACCTGAAGGCATTTCTAAGAATTGATTGGCAGGTGTTGTTGGCACGGTAACAGCCAGGCTAAGGTGTGAGAGCTGCAATCACCAGGACCAGAATCCTGCAGCTTTAGACAGACGGCCCTGACCTCCACAGGTCTAACTGGCAATAAGGCCCTCAGGATGGAAAACACGAAAGAGCTTTTACCAAGTTTCGACCTCACTTTAAATTACTCTCACAGTTACAGGCTCACAGTTTAAAATGCAAAGGTACCACTGATGTTCACCTTGTCAATTTTAACAGTATTTTATTGTACCAGGAGGCAGAGCTGTGTAGTGTTATGTACTTCTTATATACTGCAGTAATATGACAGTACTATAGTACCTGGATGCAGAGCTGTGTAGTGTTATGTACTTCTTATATACTGCAGTAATATGACAGTACTATAGTACCTGCAGGCAGAGCTGTGTAGTGTTATGTACTTCTTATATGCTGCAGTAATATGACAGAACTATAGTACCTGGAGGCAGAGCTGTGTAGTGTTATGTACTTCTTATATACTGCAGTAATATGACAGTACTATAGTACCTGGAGGCAGAGCTGTGTAGTGTTATGTACTTCTTATATACTGCAGTAATATGACAGTACTATAGTACCTGCAGGCAGAGCTGTGTAGTGTTATGTACTTCTTATATGCTGCAGTAATATGACAGTACTATAGTACCTGGATGCAGAGCTGTGTAGTGTTATGTACTTCTTATATACTGCAGTAATATGACAGTACTATAGTACCTGGATGCAGAGCTGTGTAGTGTTATGTACTTCTTATATACTGCAGTAATATGACAGTACTATAGTACCTGGAGGCAGAGCTGTGTAGTGTTATGTACTTAATAATAATAATAATATGCCATTTAGCAGACGCTTTTATCCAAAGCGACTTACAGTCATGCGTGCATACATTTTTTTTTTGTGTATGGGTGGTCCCGGGGATCGAACCCACTACCTTGGCGTTATAAGCGCCGTGCTCTACCAGCTGAGCTACAGAGGACCACTTCTTATATACTGCAGTAATATGACAGTACTATAGTACCTGGAGGCAGGCTGGGTCTCTTCCTCTTAATGCTGTTTTCAGCTCCGTTCTCCAGGGGACAGTCTGACACCAGCGGACCGTTGGAGTTGCTGAACTGCAGGGGTTCGTTGTTGGAGGACGGGTCAAAGGACAGCGGGTTCAGTCCTGAAACACAACAGAAACACAACAAGCAGCCATGTTAAACCAGATGGACCATAGATATACAAACCACAACAGAAACACAACAAGCAGCCATGTTAAACCAGATAAATCTTGAGTTAGATACTATTGTTTAACACATTCACAATATATCCACAGAGCAGAGTACATAGACTACAAACGATTTAATATGTGATGAGAAAACCACAAGGAGAGACAAATGTATGACTTCCTCTGGAGAAGTCTAAACTAAAGAAACAAAGGCAAGACCCCGCCAAAGACTGTGGAAATACAACTCTATTCAACCAAAGGGTAGAGCTGCCGCTTTCAAGGAGCGGGACTCTAACCCGAACGCTTATAAGAAATCCCGCTATGCCCTTGGACGAACCATTAAAACAGGCAAAGCGTCAATTTAGGACGAAGACTGAATCGTACTACAGCGGCTCTGACGCTAGTCGAATGTGGCAGCGCTTGCAAACTATTACAGACTACAAAAGGAAGCACAGCCGCAAGCTGCCCAGTGACACGAGTCTACCAGATGAGTTAAATTACTTCTATGCTTGCGTCGAGGCAAGCAACACTGAAGCATGCATGAGCGCATCAGCTGTCCCGTACGACCGTGTGATCACGCTCTCCGTAGAGGATGTGAGTAAGACCTTTAAACAGGTCAACATTCACAAGGCCACAGGGCCAGACGGATTACCAGGACGTGTACTCCGAGCATGCGCTGACCAACTGGCAAGTGTCTTCACTGACATTTTCAAACTGTCCCTGACTGAGTGTGTAATACCAACATGTTTCAAGCAGACCTCCATAGTCCCTGTGCCTAAGAACACTAAGGTAACCTGCCTAAATGACTACAGACATGTAGCACACTGCCCTTTCCCACCTGGACAAAAGGAACACCAACGTAAGAATGCTATTCATTGACTACAGCTCAGCGTTCAACACCATAGTGCCCTCAAAGCTCATCACTAAGCTAAGGACCCTGGGACTAAACACCTCCCTCTGCAACTGGATCCTGGACTTCCTGACGGGCCGCCCCCAGGTGGTAAGGGCAGGTAACAACACATCTGCCACACTGATCTTCAACACGGGGGCCCCTCAGGGGTGCGTGCTCAGTCCCCTCCTGTACTCCCTGTTCACCCATGACTGCATGGCCAGGCACGACTCCAACACCATCATTAAGTTTGCCAAAGACACAACAGTGATAAGGTCTGATCACCGACAACGATGAGACAGCCTATAGGGAGGAGGTCAGAGACCAGGCCAAGTGGTGCCAGGATAACAACCTCTCCCTCAACGTGACCAATACAAAGGAGATGATTGTGGACTACAGGAAAAGGAGGACCGAGCACGTCCCCATTCTCATCGATGGGGCTGTAGTGGAGCAGGTTGAGAGCTTCAAGTTCCTTGGTGTCCACATCACCAACAAACTATCATGTTCCAAACACACCAAGACAGTCGTGAAGAGGGCACGACAAAGCCTATTCCCCCTCAGGAGACTGAAAAGATTTGGCATGGGTCCTCAGATCCTCAAAAAGTTATACAGCCTGACTGGTTGCATCACTGACTAGTATGGCAACTGCTCGGCCTCTGACCGCAAGGCACTACAGAGGGTACTGCGTACGGCCCAGTACATCACTGGGGGACATGTGGTCCTCTGTAGCTCAGCTGGTAGAGCACGGCGCTTGTAACGCCAAGGTAGTGGGTTCGATCCCCGGGACCACCCATACACAAAAATGTATGCACGCATGACTGTAAGTCGCTTTGGATAAAAGTGTCTGCTAAATGGCATATTTTTTATTTTACTGGGGCCTAGCTTACTGCCATCCAGGACCTCTATACCAGGAAGTGTCAGAGGAAGACCCTAAAAATTGTCAAAGGCTCCAGCCACCCTAGCCATAGACTGTTCTCTCTGCTACCGCACGGCAAGCGGTACCGGAGCGCCAAGACTAGCTCCAAAAGGCTTCTTAACAGCTTCTACCCCCAAGCCATAAGACTCCTGAACTGCTAATCAAATGGCTACCCGGACTATTTGCATTGCCCCCCCATCCACCCCCTCTTTTACACTGCTGCTACTCTGTTATTATAATAATAATAATAATAATAATAATAATAATAATAATAATAATAATAATAATAATAAGCCATTTAGCTGACGTTTTTATCCAAAGTGACTTACAGTCATGTGTGCATACATTTTAACGTATGGGTGGTCCCGGGGACCGAACCCACTACCCTGGTGTTACAAGCGCCATGCTCTACCAATTGAACTACAGAGGACCACATAGTCACTTTAACTCTACCTACATGTACATATTACCTCAATTACCTTTACTAACCTGTGCCCCCGCACATTGACTATGTACCGGTACCTCCTGTATATAGCCTCACTATAGTTATTTTACTGCTGCTCTTTAATTATTTGTTACTTATTAGTTATTTATTTTTTACTCATCTATTTTTTGCTTAACACTTATTTTTCTTAAAACTGCATTGTTGGTTAAGGGCTTGTAAGTAAGCATTTCACTGTAAGGTCTACACCTGTTGTATTCAGCGCACGTGACAAATAAAATGTGATTTATATTTGACTTTGTGGGCCGGCAGGCTGCCTAAAATGTGCAGGATTTCCTCTGCCTGGGTTCCAACAGCGCCTGACTATATGCCCTTCCCTTTTACAGAAATCACAACAACACTTTGTGGGCTGTTTGGGATTAGCCTCTGTACCTGTCCCTATAGCTGCAATAGGAGCCATTTCGGTAGCTTGGTCCGCTCACACACCAGAGAACAGCTTGAAGTCACACCACACCCCTAGGTTGGACTGACTTTGTCCATCCCGCTATCTGTACCCAAGATAGACAAATCACTTCGGAGCCTATTTGTGCTCTGTTCTCTAAAAAATCTCTCATGTAGAAATTACCTAGTCAAATCATGCTCTTTTTCGCATGCTTGAAGCCAGTGGAGGCTGCTGTGGGGAGTATATTTACATTTTAGTCATTTAGCAGACGCTCTTATCCAGAGCGACTTACAGTTAGTGAGTGCATACATTATTTTTTTTATGTTTCATACTGGCCCCCCGTGGGAATCGAACCCACAACCCTGGCGTTGCAAACACCATGCTCTACCAACTGAGCTACATCCCTGCCGGCCATTCCCTCCCCTACCCTGGACGACGCTGGGTCAATTGTGCGCCACCCCATGGGTCTCCCGGTCACGGCCGGCTACGACAGAGCCTGGATTCAAACCAGGATCTCTTGTGGCACAGCTAGCACTGCGATGCAGTGCCTTAGACCACTGCGCCACTCGGGAGATATACGGGAGTACGGCTCATAATAATGGCTGGAATGGAGTCAATGGAATGGTATCAAACATGTGGTTTCCATGTAGTGGATACCATTCCATTGACTCCATTCCAGCCATTACTATGAGCCGTCATCCCCTCAGCAGCCTCCACTGCTTGAAGTTCTGATAGCAACTGCTCTATTTTGCGCTCTGATGTCCTCTGGGACTTCACCGTCGTAACAAGAATGTTCAACGCGAGTTTGCTGTGTCGTAATTCATTCTTCCCTAGTCGAATCAAATGTAAGACCTTTTTTGATCAAATAATTAATACGAGTTGATTGCCATAACTCAAAAATATCAATTGCTTGCATATTCGCCATCACGTAAGCTACATATTCGTTATAAATCAGGGAATCTAATGGTATAAACTCCAATTAAGTCCAAAGTATCCATAAGATAAATGCTTATGGATGGGCTGCCTTACAGAACTATAAAAAGCATATGCATGACCATGGTAGCAATTGAAAAAGAACACTGGATATTATAGGGAAATGATCAGACCAAAGGTGAGGACACAACAGTTCACCTGACACAAGACTGAATCCAAACATTACACTGTTGATTTTATGTGCATTTTATATGCAGCATTTTGTCAACAACTAAATCTGAAAATACTCTGGATACATTAAATAACATAAGTTGTTTCAAGGCACTTTTATGACTCAAGGAAAGAGCTTTCAACTATAAAGGTTATTTGTTGAGTTCTCCTAGCTTTGCCATTGAGGAACTGAAGCAAGCACACTTGTAGTTTAGTTTGGAACACAGCCCTGTGTCCCCGCCATCACACAATTACTGTTGTTCACGCAATCCAAAAATGTTCCATTATAAATCGCAATCTGGGTCAGGTGGGCTTGATTTAAAAGCTTGTTCTATTGCCAACACGGCTAGCTAAGTTATAAAATAATATCTTACAGTGTTAGGCTTTCAAAAGGCACTTCGGACAAACATATTGTAATTTTGGGTCATGAGTGCATTCAAGTGCGTGTTCCACGGCTAATTCTGTTCAGGACAACCCAGGGTATAACAAATGCCATCCTTGTAACTGTGGATCAAACATAGCGATCATAAACGTTGACAGTGTAAATGACATGAGTTTTCAAATATGGAAATGTGAAGAGCACATTTGGACTCATGGGTGTGTGGTTTGCTTGTATTAGGCTTGGGCAGTATGTAGATCGTCATACTGACCTTGTGCCATATTCAGTAATACTGGCAGCTATTTTCAAATCCCACTGAGCCTCTGTAATATGAAGGTTAGCAATGCTAACAAGTAAATGTAAAATCCCATCGAGAATGCTAACTAAATGCTAATGAGCGCATTGCAAACATTTCATAAACTATATTCAGGACAGACATCCCAGCTCATAAAATTACATAAGTAACAAAAAAATGCTACTCACAGTTTGCGGCATGCACAAAACAAATAGACAGCAAGGCTCTTGAGCCAGAGATTCTCTGCTGTTAACGGCAAGCAAAGCTTGATTTTGGAAGAAGCTAATCACTTAGCTAGACAGCTAACTAGTTATAAAATTAGCAAACCAAATGCACAACTGCATTTAGCACATTTTACACAGTTAACTTAATAGTTATAAGATATCTAGTTGGCAAACATTTAGTTGTGAATTCCATACCGTAACTAGATCACCTGGTATGTGCTGCACAACAGTCAGTGACTCACAAGGCTCTGGTCTGTTGTCATTGTGTACTTGTACAAACACCACTTGACTGGGTACTACCGGTAAGTTTCATAATGAAAAATTATGTGACAGGTGAAATGAACAACGTGATCTTCTTTAACTCCTAACATACTGCACAAGTTGACTGCAAGTATTTACTTAAAAAGTAGCTACAAATATACAAATGTACAAAAAAAGGTCAAAGAAATAGTTTCAACGGTATTGACGGTATTGAAAAACCATTTCCAAATACCCCGGTATACGCTGTCCCACCTAGCTTGTATGACATAAAAGCGGTTTTATTATCTTTCAGAAAACATCTACTCCTCTCGATTTACAGCATTTCCCTCAGACAACAAATGTGCAAAAGTAGCCCAATTAGCAGGAGGGATGGGAGCGTCTCGCCGTGCTCAAGTTCAGAACGGCTGTCAGTCAAGACCCATACAGCGCTGTGAAGCAGATCCAGAGCTCCGAATTCATGAATAGCATGTTCCTTTACAGCCACTGCATTAAAATGTAGGTGCTTATCAATGACAAAATCTGCCATTTTCAACCCGTATATGGGATGACAGGGTCTGTGAATGGACAGTAGTGCTGTCACAATAGCAGTGTCGCGATACTACGATACCAGATTTTCTTAGCCAAAAAATAAAACATGAAGCAGACTAAATTCTATGGTCCTTTAAAAACTACTTTTGTAAAATATTGTGTGCTATAGCTTGCAAAATAAACGAATCTGACTACGGTTGACTGTTTTTTCCAACATCAGGACAGTTTTCCTCAAGAACTTCAATCCGCTTCACGCTTTGATTCCTTTGCTTCCTAGTACCGCGATAATGGTATCGTGACAACACTAGTGGAAAGGGCTATGTGCTTGGGACAAGGCCGTGGATGCAGTTTCAAGCAGGACACACACAGGGACAAACTAAAGACAAATACAAGCCACAGCACCATAGTCCTGAAAACACCACATCACATGGTAAAGTGATTTGTTTCACTTTTGAGGAACCACTGAACATAAAAGTGCATCAGGCCTATTGTTGCATCACATACATTTTGTATTATTTTTGATGGCCATAAGTTGAGTATCAATTAAGTACAGTATGGTGAAGTAGTGTAGTATGTAGAACACATCACCTGTAGCTGGGAAGTGAATGATCAGGCATTCTGTTGACGTGTGAGGAGAAAACCCTCTCTCTCCCACACTCTATGCATCTCTCTCTCTCTCTCCTAAATCAATTGCAGGCCTATGTATACGTATGTATGTGTGTAAGTGATAGATGTTACAGAATTTGTATGTAATATATGAAAATGATAATGTAATATATTAATGTAGGCCTACAGTAAGTCTCTGTTTCTCTGTGTTGTGTCAGTACAGGATATATTTTTTGTTCTATTACTCAAATTTTAAATCAATGTAGTTCTGTTTATTAATGTTCTGTATTATGTTTTGATTGGACCCCAGGAAGAGTAGCTGATGCTTCAGCAACTGCTAATGGGGATCCTAATAAAATACTAAATACTCCATTCTGCATAGGGGGCTCAGAAATGGAATCTGACACCCAGTGAGCCTCATACATTTATGGATGTGCCGGGGTAACAGCATTCTGATTGTTTCTCTAGCTCTGCTCCACAACACAAAGCCATCCCTAATGTGTTTACAGGGGAATTTGAAATGTCTGTGTTCACATGATGCGCCTTCTATCGTCTCTATAAGAGAGAACTTGATAGAATCTGTCCTAATCAGGCCCTTCTTCCATCTCTCTCTCCCTCTGTTTACTTCCCATCCTCTCTTTCACTCTCTCCTTGTTCTGTTCTTTACGTACCCACATTTCCATCACAACGAGAACCAACCATCCCGTTCTCTCCCTCTGTGTCATCAGGGCTTTCCACATGAAGAGAGTAGATGGGTAAACAACAGGCTAATAAACAGAGGACAAACGGTTGAATAAAGTGCAGAATTGCCTTATTTCAAACCCAGAGAAACCATCTGCCCAATAAACGTTATGTAGAAAGTCGTTCATCTAATGAAAAGGAAGTGTTCTCCATTCCTGATACAACTTCTCTCAACTGACTGACTGGCTGACTGTCATCACACGGCACACCCAGTGCTCACTACTTACAAATCCACCCACACACCCTCCATCTCTCTCTGCTCTGCTCGTCAACATCCATCTGGCAGCCTCTCTCTCCTTCTCTCTGTCTCAGAACACAGTCTACAGACTTCTCCTAGACATGACAAATGCTTCAGTTCATCTTCTAAATAAACTAGAGTTTCATCTGATTTATACCAGATAGTTTAATAAAGCCTGCTTTTTATTCTCAGAGTTTAAGAGGTTCAAGAGGAAATGAAAGGAGACAGAACAATTGAAGGAGAGAGGCCAACACGCTATATTGATGGCCTCTTTAGTAGTATATTACCTGGAGGCCGAGTCACTGCCTGGTCCCTAACTTTACTGTAGTTCTCTAACTGTGCTGTAGGTGTCTCTGTACAGTACCATAGGTGTCTCTGTACAGTACCGTAGGTGTCTCTGTACAGTACCGTAGGTGTCTCTGTACTGTACCGTAGGTGTCTCTGTACTGTACCGTAGGTGTCTCTGTACTGTACCGTAGGTGTCTCTGTACTGTACCGTAGGTGTCTCTGTACTGTACCGTAGGTGTCTCTGTACTGTACCGTAGGTGTCTCTGTACCGTAGGTGTCTCTGTGCTGTACCGTAGGTGTCTCTGTGCTGTACCGTAGGTGTCTCTGTGCTGTACCGTAGGTGTCTCTGTGCTGTACCGTAGGTGTCTCTGTGCTGTACCGTAGGTGTCTCTGTGCTGTACCGTAGGTGTCTCTGTGCTGTACCGTAGGTGTCTCTGTGCTGTACCGTAGGTGTCTCTGTGCTGTACCGTAGGTGTCTCTGTACAGTACCGTAGGTGTCTCTGTGCTGTACCGTAGGTGTCTCTGTGCTGTACCATAGGTGTCTCTGTGCTGTACCATAGGTTGTGCTGTAGGTCTCTGTGTGTTTTTGGTAACCCTGGTGTGTTGCTGGCCTCTGCCACACACTGCAGGCATGCACACGCCTCTGCCACACACCTCTGCCAAACCCACACACACACACACAAGGGAGCTCTGTGCTGCAGTGACCCTGGAGAACAGCTGGATCACACTACCCTCTACCCGACAGGGGCTCTTCTCAGTCACAACACACTGATGGATGGTCTGTTTGTTGGGTTTCTCTCTCCTTCAGTGTCATTCTAGTTGTTCCTCGTCCCTTGCCAGAGGGCCCCGTGAGGGGTGGAGGGATTCAGGCTGTGTCTCTGAGATGCCTCAGAGCTCCTCTGTGATGACAGCCTGAGGAAAAAGGCTGCAATACTCTCAGCTGGAGTAATGAGACAGGATAATAGCACTGACAAATACCAGCAGTAGGGAGAGAGGCAGAGAGGGAGAGGCAGAGAGAGGCAGAGAGAGGCAGAGAGGGAGAGGCAGAGAGAGGCAGAGAGGGAGAGGCAGAGAGAGGCAGAGAGGGAGAGGCAGAGAGAGGCAGAGAGAGGCAGAGAGGGAGAGGCAGAGAGAGGCAGAGAGGGAGAGGCAGAGAGAGGCAGAGAGAGGCAGAGAGAGGCAGAGAGGGAGAGGCAGAGAGAGGCAGAGAGAGAGAGGCAGAGAGGGAGAGGCAGAGAGAGGCAGAGAGAGAGAGAGGCAGAGTGAGAGAGGCAGAGAGAGAGAGAGGCAGAGTGGGAGAGGCAGAGAGAGGCAGAGAGAAAGAGGCAGAGTGGGAGAGGCAGAGAGAGAGAGGCAGAGAGACAGACAGAGAGAGAGACAAGAGAGAGAGAGACAGACAGACAGAGAGAGAGAGACAGAGAGAGAGGGACACACAGAGAGAGATGAAGGCAGAGAGGGAGAGAGAGAGACAGAGCGAGAGAGCGGGAGAGAGAGAGAGAGAGAGCGAGCGAGAACACAGGGGAAGTAGTCAGTACAGTAAATCCAGATATAATGTGTACAGGAGAGCTGTCACTCCTCTCCTGGTTAACGCTCTTCTTTCTTTGCTCATGGTCCGTCCCCCTTTACACAACTGACTGGGTGTAAACCAGACGCTATAAATGATTTAGGAAGGACGACACACTAAGTGCATGTGCGTATATGTTATTGTGTAACAATGTGGGTGGCGTGAGGTGAGGGAGTGGACCATCCATGTTGTCAGTGATGAAGAACAAGTGAACAGGTAGTCAGGTAGATTAAAGCCTGTTCATCCATGTGATCGAGAGAAATGTACAGTGACACAAAGCATTAACACACCACTGACCTCATGAATTCTATTCTGCTTCTCTTTGAGGTTTTATACTCCATTACCAAGTAAAAGCCATCTGTCCCCAAAGACCTCTGTACTCTGCACGTTTAGCTCCATGGATTTGTCTTATCAAATGCTGTGGCTGGCTGACAGAGACACTTATCAGACCAATGACGACAGTAGGGGTTTCCACTCCTTCAAACTCTGGAAAAACATCCTTTCAACAATTCACGTCTACTTTGACAACAGAAGAGACTCAGGCGATGAGGGTCTGATAAGAAAACAAGCTGGACAGACAGCTGCTCTGAATAAGTTTCCTATTTTAATTCCGTCTAGTCGTTGATAGGTGACAAAGGTCACACAAACCCAGGCCCAAAAAGAGATGGCCTCTTATTCTGTTTCTAAATCTTATTCTCAGAAGAGCCATTTGCCCATTTCTATTGAATTAATGTTAGCATATTAAAACATTGTCTGCTATAATTAGTAAACGCTCCGTAGAGGAGACAAGAGGAAGGGTTAGGCTCAGACTCCCCACCTGAAGAACGTTGGAAGTTCCGTAGAGGAGACAAGAAGAAGGGTTAGGCTCAGACTCTCCACCTGAAGAACGTTGGAGGTTTGAGTACATTCCACTATGACAAAACACGCACCCTAAATGTTTGCTGCTTTCATTAAATAATGACTTGGGGGTTAAGTGCCTTGCTCAAGAGTACAATGGCAAGAGATGGCATCCAGGATAATGCCAACCTTCCGGTTGCCGGCCCACAACACACCAGACTCTTCCCAACGGCCACAGGATTTGAACTTAACCAACAATATTTAGAAGAATACCCTATCCTTTTAGGGGTCAGTGAAACAAACCAAAGTGACTTCTATGATTGTGGGTTACAACACTGACCTTTCTGACTGTGTCGTGTAAAGTGTTTCACCTGAGTCAGCTGGTTCCTGCTCAGAGAACAGTCATTTCCTGTCTGATTGTCAAAGAGTCAGTAATGGTCACATTCTCCACCCAGAAGCCCTTACTGATGTTGGACAGAGGTCATATTCTGACCTGCCCAGAGACCCACAGTGCACTGCTTTCATTCCCTCCCCTGTAGACGCTGCTGGGAAATAAATAATGGGAGGTTGCTGTTATTTCTCCAGGTCAAGTGACTTGACTCTGGCCTCATCCGCTGTGCTGACAGCTGGCGCTTCGAGGTGAATGATCCAAAATTAGCCGAGAGCACTAGCGATGTTCCTCTAATGCCTGGAAGGCTGGTGATGAAATCCAGTCACAAGGTCTTTCACAAGGCAGAGTTAGATGAAAGCCCCATAGAGATTCGTCAGAAGTGAGCTGCACCTCTATACATAGCCTGGGTCGTCTAGTGTGGTCCCTAGCACATCAGAGGGGCCCACTCGGGTCCTGGGCATTAGCACACATAGCTGACTATGTGGAGTGATGGATGCTCTTGGCAGATGAATCAACAAGGTGCCTGTCTGATCCAGATTAATGTGGAAGCACAAGCATGCCAGTCATCTGGAGAATTCTCATCAGGCCATTACATTAGCTTTCCACTTGGTGCTAGCTGCTAGCGTATTTATAGCACTAGAGAAAGTTACATTTAATACATTTAAACAACAGACAGTGAATCAAAGTGAAAGGTACCAAGACCTCATCATTATCTCAGCCTCTTTCCCAGAGGTTATTCCTCCTTTTTACACAACACATAAATAACTGATTGAACAAACAACAGTGCTTTTACAAAAACTGGCCCTATTTTCCAAAGAGAAAGTTAAAGGCTTGTTTGAAGTTTGGGTTTTGGTTTCTGAGCTACGGGCTTCAGAAGGCCTCAGTCAGGTGAAGCATTGAAAAATGTGCACAAGTTTCAGATAAAAACCTCTACTGAATCAAATCAGGCCTTTTGGCCCCAGACACACACACAAACACTGTTAGCTGATGGGAAAGTGTGGCTTCCTTTAGCCAATCCTAGCACAGCAAGCTCTTTATGGAGTCTGAGGAGAGATGAGGACCTGAAAGAGAATAGCCATCAATGGCCCTCAGTCAGTCTACCTCCACAACACCTGCCTCTGGTCTGGTAAGGACATGAAAGGGGCTACTAGTCCATAGTAAACCACACACAAACCACACATATGCACACACCCAACACTATACAGGCCTATACACACACTCACGTGTCAAACAGAGAAACTATGTGACTAGGGGCCAGAGTGTGGACTGAGAAGTATATCAACCAACCAGGATCCAAGATGGTCATGACTCAGGTCTGATTACAGGGTTTCAGAAGACTGACACGTCTCAGTCCTACTTTACGCATTCCACTGACTGAGAAATTACAGGCTTCTATGATTGCCGTCATTGGTGAAAGAGAAAAAAAAACGGTCCTCTGGTGAAAAAGTCAATCTCCTGGGTCATATTCATTAGGTAATACCGTAGCAAAAAATGTAATATACAACGGAAAACATCAACTAGTGTTTCTTATTGGACAAGTTTAGGTACATTTACAGTATTCCCTCCATGTTCAGTCCTTTGTCTTCTGTTTGGTGCCTAATGAAAACGCCCCTAGTAAAGGTCCAGAGAGGAGTGTGAGCTGAGGCAGGCAGCAGAGACCCTGATCACTCCTACTGGCCTCCAGGTGATTTCTGTTCCTCTTCATTCCAGCTCACTAATGGCCACAAATAGATGGAATCACTCAGTGGAACAATGTCTTTAAACATTTATACAGGCCAGCTTCCTTTCCCTGTCTCTTTTCTACTGCATCTTAACGAACCCTCAGCTCTCAGCATAAAATACACGACAAACAGCAGCAGTGTGAGTTAAGAGAGCAGCTAAATGTTGAGATTGGATTGGCGAACCGTCCGCGTGTTTATCGGTAGCTGTTAAAGTGAGTCACTATGTGGAGCGCAGTTAAGTGTGTGTGGTGACACGTAGGCTTTGCGCGGACTGACTAAGCTGGGTATTTCTATCTGTGGCGTATCTGTTGGTGACGAGACATAAGCACACCGGCATACATAAAATCCACATAAACACACACACGTTTAAATACACCTACGTGGACATACACAGAATCTTACACTCGTGCGTTTCCCTTCAGTATCGCTTAGACAAATACACACGCACAAAAACACATAAACCCTTCAGCCAGTTCCGTTGACTGTTCAGGCCTTAGTGTGAAATTAGGCTTAAATCAAAACACAGGAACCACTCAACCTGCTTTTCTGTAATGTATTTTATGGAGAATGTTTGGTAACGTTTCTGCTGAAAGAGGCCAATAGCAGCTTTTTATGCTACTGAGCCGTGTATAGAGAGAGAAGAGAGAGAGAGAGAGAGAGAGAGAGAGAGAGAGAGAGAGAGAGAGAGAGAAGAGAGAGAGAGAGAGAGAGAGAGAGAGAGAGAGAGAGAGAGAGAGAGAGAGAGAGAGAGAGAGAGAGAGAGAGAGAGAGAGAGAGAGAGAGAGAGAGAGAGAGAGAGAGAGAGAGAGAGAGAGAGAGAGAGAGAGAGAGAGAGAGAGAGAGAGAGAGAGAGAGAGAGAGAGAGAGAGAGAGAGAAGAGAGAGAGAGAGAGAGAGAGAGAGAGAGAGAGAGAGAGAGAGAGAGAGAGAGAGAGAGAGAGAGAGAGAGAGAGAGAGAGAGAGAGAGAGAGAGAGAGAGAGAGAGAGAGAGAGAGAGAGAGAGAGAGAGAGAGAGAGAGAGAGAGAGAGAGAGAGAGAGAGAGAGAGAGAGAGAGAGAGAGAGAGAGAGAGAGAGGGCCGTGGTGAATGTGATTCCTGGGGTGTGACTGTCTCTTTGTTGTATGTTTATAGAAGAGGGTCTGATAAAAGGAGATGGGGTCTGATAAAAGGAGAGGCACGTCACTCCAGATAACCTCTTTAGGCATGGAGCCTTTGAACCTGCTGCTCAGATACTGTGGAGAAATGTAGTAGACAAAAACAGAACCGCCCTCAGAATGGAGT